>NW_020837993.1:10850980-11132571 GCF_003676395.1 Aethalodelphis obliquidens
CACACACACACACACACACACACACACACACACACACACACACACACCGCCCCCTCGAGGGCCTTCTGAGGCGCACTCAAAAAAGTTTGAGGACCACTGGTCTTGGATCACTGATTTTCCACTTGAGTTAGTGAGCGGTTCCTAGATGTTGGTTTGGAGGCAGGGCAGGCAGGCGGGACATACATTAGTTTAATAGTCAAATACCATTTTCAAATAATAGTGCTTTTCTGGGTTCCATCCGTTAAGCAGAGGAGGACTGGAAAGAAAGGGAAATTTGAGTAGACTAGGGAAGGCGGAGGGTGGGGCTTGCGCAGCGAGGGGACGGTGGGAGGAGGAGGAAGCTGCCGGGCCTCACAATCCATCTGGTTGGAAACGTAGTGCAGTGCCCCGAGCCGCAGGAGCCAGAGCCAATTACAAGTTTATATAAGAGACCAAGTCTCTCCCGCCTCCCCGGCTCCGCCCCGCCCTCCCCGCCCCCCCCGCCCCAGTCGGCGTTGGGATGGGGGAGGAATCGCTCTGAAATACAGGATTGATCTAGGATGGAGGGTGTCTTTTCTGGGTTGACAACTCGGGCCTATTCCCTGCGTGAGAAACTTCTTGGGTCCAGCTTTTGTGCTCGGAAAACCTCAGATGCCCCGCAGACCTTCCTGTGAATCCGGGGAGGCCGGGGAGTCCGGGTCGGGGCCTGCCCCCACCTCGGGCCTGAGCTGAAAGAGGAGGTGTCTGGGTGGCAGGGTTCACGCGGCGTCCCCACGGCGCGGTGCGAACTCGCTGGCGTTTATGTAACTGCTGCCCTTCGCGGAGGACCGTGTGATACACTGAGTCACGGAGGACGGGAGAGGGGGCGGGCCGGCCTCTCCCGTCCACGTGACCCGTCAGATGACTTGTTCTGAGTCGGCACGGGCTCATTTACCGTAATAAGGCTGAAGGCTTCTAATCAGCATCCAACGTTAGTCATCCCCGAGTGACATTAGATATGAGCAACAGCTCAATACTAGGACATGACCGCGTGGATGGCGATGGACTGGAGTAAATGCTGCTCCGGTCGCCTCTGATTTTTGCTGCAACCGGAGGAGTTTATGCTGAGTCAAGGAAACCTACTGCGAAAATGCCAGGGGAGACAAGTCACTCTTCTAGACAGATTCTTAGATTCTTCTGCACTAGGAGCAGAGAGTCCGGGAGAAACTGTTTATAGGGTGGCTGGCAGGCAGCAGACCACGCAAGCTCCGCTTCAGGTTTGTGGGTTTGTTTTAGAGGTTGAGGGACCCCTCCCGGTTTAAAGGATACAACTATCACGTGGATTATCCCTCGCAGCTTCTGCAGTCTAGCGTGTGGCTCTGGGACCAGCCTCGCCCTCACCTAGGCCTCCAGAACCCGAATCTGCATTTGAAAGAAAATCCAGCGTAGGCGCCCGAGGAGCACGTGAATACGGAGAACACAGGTGTCCTGGCTCTGAGTGACGAGCATGGTAAACACTGCAGCGTCCTACACGCTTAGCGTTGGGGGTCGGGGGATGCAGAGTCACGGTCTTTGACCTTTAGTTGATGCAATGGAGACATATCAAAAGCCTAAATTCTAATCAGGACTGTGAAACAATCAGCTTCTGTTGATAAAGGAAAACAAAACTAAACTAAACTAACCTAAAATCTAGAGCCGACCCAGTGTGAAAACAGGACTGAATCTGGCATTCCTGGTTATACTGTGACCTTGCCCTTGATTGCAAGCACACTCCAGCTTATGCACAACTTACTTGTGAGAAAGGAAGGAAGGAAAGAAGAAAGGAGACAAGGTGTTTTAACAGTTAGAAGGGAAAAAAAAAACAAAACTTGTTGCTTTCACTGGCAACAGTTAACTCCATAAGCAATTTCCTCACTTAAAAACAAACGAAGTTGGGTGGTAGGCTTTGGAAAGGAGGAGCAGAGGGTTCGGATGAGTGGGAACCTGGCTTTATTTACCTGTAGGGCCTTGTTAAGACACATTTGCCTTGAGATAAAAGGTTTTCTTTTGGGACAATCCCAAAATAACTTTGCTTCATTCAATTAAGCAAGGTCTAATGAAAGAGAATTCCAGCTTAGAGATATGCATCATCTCACCAGGTGAATTGTAAATACATTCTGACCAGCTTTAAGAGGCAAGCTCTTGAAAATTTAATCTATTTTAAAAATGCATATCCTTGCCACAAATCGCTTTGAAGAAGATCCTGTGCTGATTGCATGCTGAGATAATTATTCTGTATCACCACTTAGGGAACAAGATTTTTTGATAAAGACTACAGTGTCAGCCTTTGTTAATGACTTGGGAGGGGAAGGAGAGAATCAGATACAGCTGGGACTGTTTTTTTTTTTTTTTTTTCTCCTGCCTCCTTTTCATGAACTCCTTCCTTTCAGACTCAGGCTGTGGGAAGCTGGGAGAGTCTTGGTTTGTGAACTTTGAACCCCGTCCCCACATGAAGGTGAGAATAGTAGTGAAACCAAAGTCTTCACCCTCTTGAATCTGAGCAGCGCCCTACTAGAGCAGCAGTCACCATCCCTCCTCAAGGGATAGCTCTGATGTGCACCCCTGAGGGCCTAGCTCTCCATCTCCAGAGAGAGAGCTGAGGAACCCCACCAGCGAATGAGCCTATGCTCGTGTGTTGACGGGTGCTGATGAGGGGAGAGCCCTAGCCCATACCTGTTTCGGATAACATGGCAGTATAGGGCCCACACATAGAGGTGTGCTGCCCCTCCCCACATCCTGTGCAGGCAGGCATGGCTCATCTCTCACAGTACAGTCCCATGGAGCCTGAATGTGACCTCAGAATCTTTCTTAGCACAACATTACTAATCCTTTCATATTATCATTATTTACATAACTTAATAATAGTTTTTAGGAACCTATTATATGCCTGGCAGTGATCTGAAAAGGGAGGGAAGGAAGGATGAAGATAAGTAGATAGACACAGACAATGAGCAAAATCAATGCTATAAAATAAATGAAACAGGGCAATGGTTAGTGATTGTTTAGTGGTTGGAAAGTGTAACTTTACATATTTAAAGAGGGTTTCTTTGAGGAGATAGCATGAGAGTTAGTTATACCAAGAGCAGGGGATGGGGGGGAAAGACCCTGAAGCATGAATAACATGGCATGGTCCAGGACCAAGTCTGGAGGAGGATGAATCCAATGAACTGCCCTGGAAGCAGTGTCCTTGGCATTTGCAGTGTTGCCTGCTTATGATCCAAATCCTTGGTGATGAGGTGAAGTGTGAGTTTGACTCACAGGCGTGTAGATCAGGGTTCTGTATCCCCATTGGCCATTCATCTTCAACTGGGCAGCATTTCTGGTGAAATTACAATTGGATGGCATTTCCTGGACAACTTTAGTTTTAGTAGTAAGTGTGCAAAGAAGGAATATAATATCACGGCTGAGAGAGTGGCTGTCCCATTAGAAGCTTCGGGGTCAGATCCCAGCTCTTCTTACTGGTGCTCTGACTGTAGGCAAATTATTTCACATTCTGTACATCTCAGTTTTCCCAAGGAGATAAATGGAGATGACACTGTCCATCTCATAGGGGTGAAGACAACTCCCTGAGTGGCTAACTCACCAAAGAATTGATTCAAAAATTTAGCAATTTACCACAGCCCAGCACTGAAAAATATTTCTCCTGGATATTTTAAATAAAAATGAATATTCTTCAAAAATATATAACCTTATTATATGTTCAACATACATTCAAAATATTTAGGAATATAGTCAAAAACATATGTAGCCCATTAATATATCCTTCATGAATATTACTAATTTAATCAAATAGAGTGGGGAGTATTAGAAAATAATCCCCTCCTCTATATGACTAAATTACTTTCAGCAATAATCACAAAATCAAATGAATAGCAAAATGGCCAGCAAAGAAATGCAGACACTGAAAATTTCCTTGTATTCAATATTTGTTTACATAATCTTGCCAGTAAAAAAGAATAAAAATAAAGTAGATATTTTGCAAAAAGGAAGAATCTGATTGTCCATTAGTTTTTATATCTATTTGAGATTAAACTTTGATCCTTTGGTTACAGTCTCATATAATATTATTTTATGTAAATAATTGTTCTGTAACTAATAAGTGAATTTTAATAAAACCATAATGTCTGTAAAAGGTACAACTTAGGCAACTACCATATGGTAACACTGTTGTAACCATTTAATTTTCTTGATTTGTTCTTTCGTTTAAAACAAACAAAAATTAGAAATGAAGAATACATTTCAGTGTCAAATTCAGTAAAATATTTCACGTCTGAACTAAAATTTGCACTCACCAAACGAAAATATTACACCTTGCTTCTCACTTTCATTGTTTTAAATTTTAAAACACAAAAACTTCAATAGAATTGAAGTACTGCAAATTCTGTTCCTGTCTTTATAATCAGTGTGCTATCTGTGTTTATTTTGAATCTACGGTTTAAAGGTAGGTATTTGTAGTAGCACAGGGCTGGAAACACCAACTGAGCCATTTGGAGCTGTTACAGTGAAAAATTTATCTCAAAACGAAGCCCTGCAGCTGGGTTCACCTGTGGGGGACTGGCTGTAATTGGCAATTCTCTGAATTAACTTCCACATAGAATACAATGTTTACTAAAGGATAAGTAGTAAGAATGTGTTCATTTGAAGCTTACACATGTATCACTTAAACTCAATAGTCATCCCTGATTGTTTAGCACTTAGACCAAAAAAAATTGTTTTTTTGGAGTGGGGGATGTATTTTATCATTGACATTATTTAGAACTGCCAGGGTATGGCATAGTAAAGAGATTAATTTTTAGTTGGTATTATTATCGCTTTTAAATTCTCTATAGATGTACCCCTCCCAGCACCTTGCCCTCAGTAAACCACTGCATTTAATAACAAGTGACACAATTACTCTTTTTAATTGTGATACCTGTCAACAGGTATCAGAGGGTCCTCTGAGGCAGTAGGTGTCTGATGTAACCAGGAAGACTTCCTTGAAGAAGGATCTTTTTTTAAAAAAATTATTGAATATAATTCACATACCATAAAATTCACCCTTTAAAGTGTACATTTCAGTGGTTTAGTATTTTCACAGAGTTTTGTAACCATCACCTCTAATTTCAGAACAATTTCATCAAGCCTAAAAGAAACCCTGTGGCCATAAGCAGTCACCCTCTGTCCCCCACTCCCCCAGCCCCTGGCAGCCACAGATCTGCTTTGTGTGATCCGCTCTTGAGCTGAGACCTGATAGATAAGTAGAAGCCAACTTGTTGAGCAGTTAGGGGAAGAGGATTTCTGGACGACAACAGTATGGACAGCATCAAGCAGAGGGACAATGCACAGTCAAGGAATTAATGAGGGACCTGTGTTGTCAGAGTACAGAATACAAGGGTGAGTGGCTGGAGCCAGAGTGTGCCAGGCTGGTCATGCAGCCCACTCGAAGATCTTGGCTTCTCCCCTAGTGCCGAGGGACCCGCAGGTCTGACACAGAACCTTCCATCCAATACATGCCCCCAAAATGTTGAGTGAGCAAACAAGTAAATTTGGCTCTCATACCCTTTTAAAACATCATAAAGGATTGCTTTATTTTAAGTATTTATAACATAAAGCCAGACATACAAGAGACATATATATGTGTATTCCCACAGTCATGGTGTAATCTTACTGTTTGTAGAAATCTGGTTTGGGCTTTTATACTAAGCAAATAGCTGAACTAAACTTGGAAATCAGCTGTAACTTATCTTCTCAGGAAACAGTAACTCCAGACTTGGTGGACTTTCTTATTGACGTTTGACAGAATGGAGGATGGAACTCAGACTAAAGATTTGGGCTAGCCGGAGATCAGAGCAAGTTCTTTCTCATTAGAATTTCTTCCTATTACCTAAAAAAAAAATTGATTTTATTTGAAATTTAATACATCTACTTGGTTTCCCTGGGAAGGTTTTGAACACATGTCATTTGAGGGGCCACACCCAGACTAAAAGGCTCAGTCCTCCCACCTCTGACTACTCTATTCTACTCCATGTCCCCCATAAGCACTTTTACTAGTTTCCCGGGTAATCTTCCAATGTTGTTTATGCAAATACATGTCAATACGGATAGGCAATCTTATTTATCCCCCCCACCTCCCCTCCCCATTCTTTCAGGAAAGGTAGCATACTGTTCTAAAACTCGCTTTCTCCACTTACTATGTTATGGAGAATTTTCCATTTTAGAATATAAAGAGCCCCTTGATTTTTTTTAAACAGCTGCATGATTGTCCCTGGTTTATTTAACCACTTTCCTATTGATGGACACCTGAGATATTTCTAATTTTTCCCCCTTACAAATGATGTTACCATGATGAATCTTGTTCATGCATAATTTTGCACATGTAGTGAAATTTCCAGAGGTGGGATTGCTGGGTAAAATTAGTGCATTAGTCATTTTGATAGATTTTGAGCACCAGATTGCCCTCCAGGAGATTTGAACCATTTTGCATTTCCACCAGCTATGTTTGCCCACAGCCTCACCAGTAAAGTGTGTTCTCAAACTTTTGGGTTTTCCCAGCTAATGGGTGAAAAGTGGTATCAGTGTAATTTTAATTTGCCTTTCCTTCATAAAACATTTTTCATAAATTTAAGATCCATTTTTGTTTGTTTTGGTGAACTCTCTTCAAATCCTTTGCCCATTTTCTATTAGATTATTCATTTTTTCATAATTCTCAATTTCTAAGAACTCTGTATATTAGGGAGGTATGAGTTGCAAATATTTTTTCCCATTTGTCTTTTGTCTTTGCTATGCTACTTTTCCTTTCTAAAAAGTTTTTGTTTTATATAATAATTTTTTTAATGATTTTGGTTCTTTAAATCATAAGCAAGCCCTTTCTACTCCATGTTTCCATAGAAATTTGTTCATGTTTTCTTCTTATGCTTTTGTGATCTCATTTTCACATTTAAATTTTGATGCATTTGGAGCATATCCTCATGTACAATTTGAAGTATGGATCCAGCTCTATCTCTTTTGGATGTTTATCCATTTGTCCTAAGACCATTTATTAAAATGGTACCATTTACCTCCACTGAAATGAGATACCCCTATTATCAGAAATGAACTGCCTGTATGTGTCTGAATCTATTTCTTTCTTTTTTTTTTTTTTTTTTGCGGTACGCGGGCCTCTCACTGTTGTGGCCTCTCCCGTTGCGGAGCACAGGCTCCGGACGCGCAGGCTCAGCGGCCATGGCTCACGGGCCCAGCCGCTCTGCGGCACGTGGGATCTTCCCGGACGGGGGCACGAACCCGTGTCCCCTGCATCGGCAGGTGGACTGTCAACCACTGCGCCACCAGGGAAGCCCCTCTGGATCTATTTGTATTATTCTGCTGGTATGTCTGACTATTTGGCCATTTCCATACTATATTAATTATTGAGGCTTTGCAATATGTTTTATCTGGAGGACTAGTTCTCTCACTGCACTTCTTTTTGACAGTTTTCCTATCCATTCTTGCTAGTTATTTTTCCCGCATAAATGTTAGAACCAGCTTGTCTAATAGCAGGATGAAGAAGTAGCTATCTTTTTCAGGCTTCTATTAAATTCTACTGTTTTTTCTTGATTCATTCACCCCTTAGTTGCAGCTCTCTGCACACTGGGGCTCTCCATCTGCTCTGGTGAGCCTTTTTTCCTGACCAAATCCATTTCTTAAGCCAGGTCTACACGAGGTCCCCCCTCATCGTCTTCCTTCACCAGTTTACCATATTCAGGGATATCGGGTATCTGCAAAGCCTGGAGACATAGACACTGTTCTTGCTGTGCTCCCAGCATCCCCTTTGTCACCCTCTCAGCTTTGAGAGAGGATGATGGCCTCTGCTTTGCCACTCTGTAGTGTGGGTTGATTACACTGAGCACAGAAGATGGCGAATGACCTGGGCAGTGTGTTTTAAGGACCAACCCAGCATAAAGACAGCATCCAAAGGATGTTGGATCTGAGGCCCAAGGCAGAGAGGAAATAGCAAGTTGATCAACAGCATCTGTCCCTCCATCAGTCACTTTGGGGAAAGTAGTTAACACAGTAGCCTTCCACTAGGAAGGCTTGGGAACTTCCCTCTGTTAGGGAATCAGACCCAGGGAAAGAAAATAAAAAAGAGGGAGTCTCCTGCTCGGCTTTCACTAGAAGTCATGTGCTTCACATTTTCTGCCTGCTAGACGCACCCCACCCCCCAGCCCCATGAATCAGGAGAACAGAGCACAGATGCTCCTGAGAAGCTGGCATTGTGAATTCCAGGGCCCCCTCTAAATCACCAGGAAAACCACGACAAAGACATTTCCTCTTTCCTTACCAGAGTGAAGTTGATACACAAACTGAACATGATTAGAAAACCTTAAATGGAGAAGTCTGTGAAAAGAGAATTATTATGAGATCCTTTTGATGACAGAAATCTTTTATGGCTGTGTTCTTTCAACAGCTACTCTTCTTTTTCTCTTTTTAGATACCCACTTGGGTCTCTAGACAAGGTGACACCCCAGGGATAGACCTTGATCACAGACTGTCTTTGGGTTTTCTTTGGCTTGTCAGTGCATAGTCACTGCCTGGACAAGCACATTTTCATAAGCCCTTGCAGGCAAGATCTGGTTAGCTTACCTCTCCATCCCCCCAACTAGCACAGTGCTCAGGGCTTAGCAAGTCCTTCCTTTGATTGATCTATAGATGACAACTCATTTTAGGCAGGCATTTTCTCGAATTAGGAGGAATCTCATCAGTAATCCCATTTAAGAGAGTCCATGTGGTCTGTTAGTTGCTGACTTAGTTCAGAAACTTCTGCTACAGACATGTCCTGAGCCTGCAGCTATAAATTAGCTCATGCTCTGGCATATTCTCCACCATCTGTGACGTCACCTCCACCTGATGGCTTTGCCGTCTCCATAGAGATCTTGCCCCATCTCTCCTCCTCCCCTTAAATCCTGTTTTCAGAATTGTCTGATGCTTAAGTCCTTCCTGGGAGCAGTCGTCTCAGAGAGCTTGGGCCGTCTGCCAAAGCCTGCCCCACCTAACAGGACAGCGGTGCACAGGACCCAGGAACATGGGACAGGTGCCTGGCTCCCACCTATGGAGACCTGTTGGTCTATTTCAGTGAACACATCATAATCATCACTTGTAATATTAGTTTTCTGAAGTTCACATGGTTTCAAAGTTCTACCAGCTTGGTGTTCGCAGGTAGCTCTTCCTGTCCAGGAAATGGGGATGTAAGAGGGCTGAGCAGGGCAGCCACATGGCTCTCTTTTGCCTTTTGCAGGCGAGAGGATAAAACAGTTGACATCTGTTTAGGGCGTGGGAATCCCACGATACTGGAAGCCTCTGATAAAGTAAACCAAAACATTTCATTAAAATTCATTTCCTTTTCTCACATCTTACTGAAAACAGAAAAATATTTCAACCTTGGCATAGCCACTGAATTATTCATCTAAAAATTAAAAACAAAAACCAAAACTTTGATCCAACACAGACTGGATCCCCCCCTGCCCTTTGTTCCTTGTCACCCTTCCTTTAAAATGAGGCAGGGGTCCTTGTTCTTCACTGTGGCCAGTGCCAAGGGGAGCATATCCTCTCTCATCCTCTCATGGGGGCAGTGCCTGAATGCCAAACGTGCCTCCCAGGTACCCAGCACCACATCTTGCCGTGAACCCTGGACCTGCAGAACTTAGGGGATGGGGGCATGGAGAGCCCAGGCTGGGGCATGCCAGGGAGGTGCAGGCATTAGCCAGAGGAGAAAGCCTCTCATGGCTCCCCAAAGCAGGGGTGAGGCCAGAAAGAAGGCCCTGGACGTGCCCAGAGTTCCACTGTGAGCTTACAACTCCTGGACCGTCCTCCTGTGCGGCCTGTGCCCCCCACTCTCCCTGGGGTTTGATGCTGAGAGAGTGATAGAGACCTGGGATGCTCTCTCCCATGCCCACACTCAGCAGTGTAGGAAGTGGGCAGTTGGGACTGATGGCTGTCCTCTGGATGCCCTCTCTTGGGTTATCCATTTGGGACTTCTCTTCCATTTCAAGGTTGCCTTAGATGCTCATTTTAACCAGATGGCACTTGCCTCACAGCTTGGGGGAGGAGACCCTTGACTGCGTTTGCCCGGGTGGGCCTTTGGGATGGCCGCCCACTCCAGGCCTGGCTGTTCCGTCAGGTTGTGACCCTTCCTCAGAACGTTGGCAGCACCCTTCAGACCCCACCTTCCACTGTGCCCTCTGGTAAGCCTTGGCTCTATGGCAGCCATATTTTTGGAACTCCAAATCAAAACACATAGGTATGAGAATTCTTAGGTTCTTCAGGGAAGTGAATCATTGAAATCAAGGCTGCCCTGGGAAGCTGGGGCATGTGGCAGTTGCCCCTCTGCTTGGATGGCCTGGGAGCTTCCCAGTGATGGGACTTCCTTTTTGGAGATGGTCAGGCTAGTTGTGTGCCTTTTCATTTCACTTGTTTCCTAAGTGTCTCCCTCATGAAATTCACCGATTTCTGTTGTCAGAAATTACTTTGTGCTTTCTATCCTGTTCCATTGATCTATCTTTCTGTTTTTGTGCCAGTACCATACAGTCTTGATTACTGTAGCTTTGTAGTATAGTCTTAAGTCAGGGAACCTGATTCCTCCAGCTCCGTTTTTCGTTCTCAAGATTGCTTTGGCTATTCGGGATCTTTTGTGTTTCCATACAAATTGTGAAATTTTTTGTTCTAGTTCTGTGAAAAATGCCAGTGGTAGTTTGATAGAGATTGCATTGAATCTGTAGATTGCTTTGGGTAGTAGAGTCATTTTCACAATGTTGATTCTTCCAATCCAAGAACATGGTATATCTCTCCATCTATTTGTATCATCTTTAATTTCTTTCATCAGTGTCTTATAATTTTCTGCGTACAGGTCTTTTGTGTCCTTAGGTAGGTTTATTCCTAGATATTTTATTCTTTTTGTTACAATGGTAAATGGGAATGTTTTCTTGATTTCACTTTCAGATTTTTCATCATTAGTGTATAAGAATGCCAGAGGTTTCTGTGCATTAATTTTGTATCCTGCTACTTTACCCACACACATATGGTCACCTTATCTTTGATAAAGGAGGCAGGAATGTACAGTGGAGAAAGGACAGCCTCTTCAATAAGTGGTGCTGGGAAAACTGGACAAGTACATGTAAAAGTATAAGATTAGATCACTCCCTAATACCATACACAAAAATAAGCTCAAAATGGATTAAAGACCTAAATGTAAGGCCAGAAACTATCAAACTCTTAGAGGAAAACATAGGCAGAACACTCTATGACATAAATCACAGCAAGATCCTTTTTGACCCACCTCCTAGAGAAATGGAAATAAAAACAAAACTAAACAAATGGAACCTAATGAAATTTCAAAGCTTTTGCTCAACAAAGGAAACCATAAACAAGACCAAAAGACAACCCTCAGAATGGGAGAAAATATTTGCAAATGAAGCAACTGACAAAGGATTAATCTCCAAAATTTATAAGCAGCTCATGCAGCTCAATAACAAAAAAACAAACAACCCAATCCCCAAATGGGCAGAAGACCTAAATAGACATTTCTCCAAAGAAGATATACAGACTGCCAACAAACACACGAAAGAATGCTCAACATCATTAATCATTAGAGAAATGCAAATCAAAACTACAATGAGATATCATCTCACACCAGTCAGAATGGTCATCATAAAAAAATCTAGAAACAATAAATGCTGGAGAGGGTGTGGAGAAAAGGGGACACTCTTGTACTGCTGGTGGGAATGTGAATTGGTACAGCCACTGTGGAGAACAGTATGGAGGTTCCTTAAAAAACTACAAATAGAACTACCATATGACCCAGCAATCCCACTACTGGGCATATACCCTGAGAAAACCATAATTCAAAAAGAGTCATGTACCAAAATGTTCATTGCAGCTCTACTTACAATAGCCCGGAGATGGAAACAACCTAAGTGTCCATCATCAGATGAATGGATAAAGAAGATGTGGCACATATATACATACAATGGAATATTACTCAGCCATAAAAAGAAACGAAATTGAGCTATTTGTAATGAGGTGGATAGACCTAGAGTCTGTCATACAGAGTGAAATAAGTCAGAAAGAGAAAGACAAATACCATATGCTAGCACATATATATGGAATCTAAGAAAAAAATATGTCATGAAGAACCTAGGGGTAAGACAGGAATAAAGACACAGACCTGCTAGAGAATGGACTTGAGGATTGGGGAGGGGGAAGGGTAAGCTGTGACAAAGCGAGAGAGTGGCATGGACATATATACACTACCAAATGTAAGGTAGATAGCTAGTGGGAAGCAGCCGCATAGCACAGGGAGATCAGCTCGATGCTTTGTGACCACCTAGAGGGGTGGGATGGGGAGGGTGGGAGGGAGGGAGACTCAAGAGGGAAGAGATATGGGAACATATGTATATGTATAACTGATTCACTTTGTTATAAAGCAGAAACTAACACACCATTGTAAAGCAATTATACTCCAATAAAGATGTAAAAAGTAAATAAATAAATAAATGTTTGATAGAAAAAAAAAAAGAAATTACTTTGTAAATAGCAATTGAGACTTCTCACATTGATGGCCCGGATATCTTGGAAGTTCTCGCTTAACTGGGTGGCACAAAAAGCTACATCCACACATCCTAGAGAGGAAGACTGAGAAACCACTCCTTGCTCTGTTTCTGGCAAACATCCTGCCCCCACAAAGAAAATGGTCTGCCTAATTATTCAGTGTGACCGTCAATATAAATCAGATTATCTGGAAGATACTCAACACTGTTTCATTTTGTTGCACAAATAAAGCCTAAGGGGAGGTGAGAGTTTACTCTCTGGCTGTAGAAGTTTTCGTGAGAGGAAGATTCTTAACGTGCATGTGTGGTCCTTGAATACTGAGATCAACACCAGCTGTGTTGGCAGCAATGCCTGAAGGGTTTCAGGGACAGAGACCTGGAGCAGCAGTGGGAGAGCAGATGGGCAGATCGGGGGTTGGTGGGGTGGGGCTGGAATGGGTAAGGCTGAAGGCTGGGACCAGCTAAGGAGCCCTCGCCTAGAAGGTTGGAACAAGGCTTGGCTCAAGACCTGATGGTGAGCTGGAGCCAGAGCAGGTGTATTCGTTTCCTCAGGCTACCATAACAAGTACCCGAAGACTGGTGGGTTTAAGCAGCAGAAAATTATTGTCTCATGGTTCTGGAAGCTAGAAGACCAAGATCAAAATGTCAACAGGGTTGGTTCCTTCTGAGGGCTAAGAGGGAGAATTTGTCCAGGCCTCTCCCCCAGCTCCTGGGAGTTTGCTGGCAGTCTTCGGCATACCTCAGCTTGTAGACATACCCCCATTTCTGCCTTCATGTTCACATGGTGTTTTCCCTGTGTGCATGTCTGTGTCCAAATTTCTCCTTTTCATAAGGGTACCAGTCTTTAGGAGCCCATCCTACTCACTATGACCTCCTTTTAGCTAATTACATCTGCAACGACCCTAATTCCAAATAAAGTCATATTCACAGGTACTGGGGTTAGGACCCCAACATACGAATTTGGAGAGAATGCAATTCAACCTGTAACACCAGGGGCAGGGGATGAGGGAAGCCTGGATGTAGCCTGGGCAGTCAGGCATGAATGGGACATAAGGTGGGAGGTCCCAGGCTGCAATAAGAAACCTGGGGTCCTCAGGGCCTGAAGGATCAATAAGACAAGAGGGAGTGTTTAGATGGATGAATACAGGGGCCATCCTAGGTGAGTTAGCCTCAGTCCTGGAGGTAGCTGAGTTCCCACATACTCTCTGATGGATGGCACCCAGTTCCTCTGATGATACACTCATGGCGACAGTGGTGAGGCCAGTGTGCCTGGTAGTAGGACTGAGATTACAAACTGCCTGTCACTCCATGGTCCTGCCTAAGGACTTTGTCTCTGGTTGCCATTGCATCTTTTTTTGTTTTTTTAAGTTACGCGGGCCTCTCACTGTTGTAGCCTCTCCCGTTGCGGAGCACAGGCTCCGGACGCGCAGGCTCAGCAGCCATGGCTCACGGGCCTAGCCGCTCCGCGGCACGTGGGATCTTCCCAGACCGGGGCACGAACCCATGTCCCCTGCATTGGCAGGTGGACTCTCAACCACTGTGCCACCAGGGAAGCCCAACCATTGCATCTTTTAAACCAGGGGGTTCTGCCCATTCCCTGAGAACTTAGCAGCCATGTAAAATGAACCTTGCCCAGGTTGTTAGTGAATGTGACAGAAACTATTAGTTGTCCCCCAATATTCATTCTCCTTTTCTCCCATAGTAATAAACCTCTGATTTTTAGCCAGTCATATGAGTCTCTGGAATAAAAACTACACTTCCCAGCTTCCCTTGCAGCTTTGTGACCATGTGACTAAGTTTTGACCAATGGGAAATAAGCAGAAACTTCTGGGAAATTTATGCTTTGGGGAACCTTCTGCTTCAAGGAACCTTCTTTTCCTTTCCCCTCCTCTTCCCCCCGCTCTCTACTATTGAACATTTAGTATGAACCAGGCACTCTTCTAAGCATTTTGCATATATCGACTCCTTTGTTTCTCACAGCCCTATCATGTGAGCTCTTTCTCCATCATCTGGCCACATCAGAGGATTCTGAGGCTTTAGGGAATGGCAGGACCACAAGATGGAAGGAACCCGTGTCCCTGACTCCTTGAATACATTTCTTAAATAGGTTTATTTAACAAATACTTACTAGAGCCTACAATACACTGGACCCACATGGAGGAAAGATGCCTGCAAATCAGGAACACTTAGACTGGAGCATTAAATAACCAGGGGAAACAGCTTTTATTGTGTTAAGACATTAACACTGGGGGGCACTTTCCTGTCACTGCAGCTAGAATTGACCCTAAGTTAGTCCTCAAGACCGTTGTGGACCAGATTGGCCATACTAACCCTAAACAGCCCACAACGTTTCTTCTGCATGAGAAAGAAACAAACCCCACTTTGTGCACTTTCTATGATTTCTGTAACTTCCATAATTCCTATTTGTTAATTGGAATTTTCTGCTAAACACATGTGAATCTAATCTTATAACAGAGCATGACGATTGCCTGGTCCTCTAGATGCCTTCCTACCTTTGCTTTTTGCCCCTGTTTTATTTCAGTGTGTATCTGCCTTTGACCCTTGGGGTTTCTGACAATTTTAGTTTTGCCAGCTTTGACCCTCAGAGCCTCCAAAATGCCCCTCACTCCAAGGATGTACTTTGATGCCTCCAGCCCAGGTTATTTCGGGTAACCAGTCCTTCTGCCTAGAAAGGCTGGGTACCTTGACTTGCAAAAATCCACACTAACCTGACAGATGATTCAGCAAAAGGGTGATGACTTACATTCAGCATCTATGACAGCAGCCTTTCCTCTTGTGATCTTCTCAGTAGAAAATTAAAAACCTCGATCTCTGCAATTTCTTAGAACTCCACCTGGCCCATTTGAACTAAAAAACAAATGAACTAATCTCAGAATGACTCTTTCATGGCGTCTTCAACACTCCATATGGTTAAAAGGTGGTCTTTCTAGTGTACTATGAGTGGAACAATTGGTATGAAGCAGGGTATTCCTTACATCCAGGCCTTAAAAATCTCACTTTTTCTTTAGTTTCTTGGGAGTGTGGAAAGGACCTTGGAGCTAGCAGCTTCGACTGAGCTCTTCAGTGGTGTTACAACCCCCAGTTAGCACTAATGCCACAGAAACAACTGTTAACCATCTAACAGATTCTGGACGGTTGCCATGATTAGACCTCAATTCTTGGGAAATCTTGCCTGGCCCATATGTGGAAATAAATGCTCATAACTCTAGAAATCACCCAGGAACAGGACATCATGGAAATCTGGAAGGGTTAAGGGTGTCCCTTCATCCTCTAAATCAGCCAATAGTTGGAGAGTTGGGAAAAAAAACAAGCTGCAAATCAAACAGATCTGAGTTCGAATCTCAGATCTGCCATCTACTAGCTTTGTGAGTTTTTCCAAGTCGTATTATTCCCCCAATGCTCAGTTTTCCCTATCTTATGAGGACTAGATGTATTGAATGTAAAGCCTCTGTAAATGTAATTATTTTTGAAAGTGATGGAAGTGCTCTTGCCTTGCAGAGCTCTGTCTTGATGCGGGGGGTTCTTCATTTTCCTTCATTCTCGTTCCCCCTCTGAAACTATGGGCCTCAGAATCCCAGCCCTGCCACTTAACAAAGGATGTAACTTGTCCACATAATTGAACCTCTTTGCACAGTTTCCTCATCTTTAAAATGGGGATAGTAACAGTCCCAACTCCATAGCACTGTTGTGAGGACTGAATTAGTTAAAGTAAGTGAAGCACATAGAGCAGAGCTGAACACATGAGAGTACCAGGTAAGTTATCAGTCTCATGGGGGGGATTACTTGCCAGCTCATCGTATCTCCCCTTTTGGACTGAAAGCTCCTTGTGGCTTGAAACCTTCTCTCTTTACCTGCTTCAAACTCCCGTTGGCTGTTAAACTTTATCTGTGGGATGCTCAGCCCCTTCCCAAGGACTCACTGGCTGGGAAAGGGTAAGATGTGACCAGTGCCCAGGCTAGTGAACCTTTGGCCACAAACTCAGCCCCTGAGCCTCAGGTCCCATCTCTAAAGTGGACGGAGCCCTGTGGCATTGGTCCAGTTCATTACCAGAAAGAAATCTTACTGCGAGAGTCTAGAGGGGGTGCAGGATCTATTTTTTAAATGGTTTTTTTTTTTTTTTGAGTTTGCTATTAGTCCAGAGTTTGCCTCAGATGTGTGTGCATGGGTCCATCCTCTCTGGTCACGCTCCCTCATTTTCCTCCTGCAACATCCTCTCCCCACCCCTTCTCCGTTAACCCTAACACTGCACTATCCCTCTCCCACAAAAACTTCCCAGCTCGAGGCCGGTCAGATCCATCAGGTTTTCCTCCTACAGAAACTGGAGGGAGGTGGCTTCAGACACCTGAGGGTGGAAACCCACCCAGACACAAACCTTTCTTATTTTAGCTTCAGTGTGAGTATGTAACACAGGTCTCCAGCTCGTCTTCTATCCTATCTCCCAGGAAAAGGGTGCTGGGAGGAAACCATCCTGCCTGGAGTGTGAATAATGCTGCTGTCAGGGCTTCCCTGGTGGCGCAGTGGTTGAGAGTCCGCCTGCCGATGCAGGGGACACGGGTTCGTGCCCCGGTCCGGGAAGATCCCACGTGCCGTGGAGCGGCTGGGCACGTGAGCCATGGCCGCTGTGCCTGCGCGTCCGGAGCCTGTGCTCCGCAACGGGAGAGGCCACAACAGTGAGAGGCCCGCGTACCGCAAAAAAAAAAAAAAAAATAATAATAATAATAATGCTGTCAGAGTATCAGGTAATCTACATGACATGCAACCACATGACGTAAGGCACTCATCGCTGCGCCCAGAGCCTGGCTGGCACTCTGTGAATGTTCGGTCTCATCCTTGCTCCAGACCCCTACCCAGCTGACTCTGGGGGAAGACCACTCTGGTATCTGGCTCACAGACCACAAACAGGTGCTCCTCTCCATCCCCCAGAGTGGTAGGATGCCCACCACTGGCTGCCCCAAGGAGTGTGAGCAAGACCAGGCATGGCTGTCCCAGAGGAAGTGCCCAGTGTTGAACCAGAAGGCTGGAGAGGGGTGATGAGTTCCTTCTGCCCTGCTTGGGGTTTCCTCTGTGCAGGTGGGGCCATCTCAGGGGTCTGCATCCACCACCACCTAGTTTCCCACCTCTCACAGCATCAGGAGCTGGAATTTCCCTCCTCATTTCCTAGTGTGAGGACCCACCAGCCAGTCCTGCATCAGGACCCTGGACATTTAGGTGGGTTTTCCCATTATGTGCATTCTGCTTTCAAAGAAGGAAACATGGCCAGGTCTCCACAGTGTTTTTTCAACATGACGGTTAAACATATTCTTTCTCACAATCTCAGATACACACCTGGAGCCACATCATCTCAGGTTTGGTCACTTCGAGAACTACTTGATAAGTAATTATAAGTCAACACCCCGACGTAACTGATAGCTAACCAGCCATCAGATGTCACTGAGGAGACCTGATTTATCCTTTTCATTTGCACTGGGAGAGCAAAGGAACAAGGAGTTAGGAAAAACCGCCAGAAACAGCCACGACACATATCATTAAATAAAACTGTGACAGGCCTTGATTACAAGGGCTGCCAGCCTCCCTGAACAGGCCCACACCCGCACTTGCATTAACCCCGGGCGGCTGAAAGCAGCTTGTCCAGCCGAGGTGCTGGGGATTTTGTCAGCACCGCCGCCGTAATTAACAAGGCAGGGCCACCTACCCTGAACCTTTCTCTCTGACTTCATTCTTCAGCAGTGCTAGAGTGTAAATAAACTTGTTTACCAAGATCAGAATGGGGGTGGTAATGAAGTCTTATTTGTGTCACACAATGACAAGTCTTTGTGCACAGTGGAACTCAGGAGAGCGGAGAAAATAACCAGAGAAATTGTGTTTCTGTTCTACGGTTGCCATACAGATGTCTTGGACCAAAGTTACTGCAGTCAGTATTCTCTTTTTCTTTTGATTGTGTCTCCGTAGTAGAGGAAAACCTTGTTACTGTGTCTAATGTGGTAAACAAAATTATACCGTGTGCAGCAAGAAGAGAAGTGAGACAAGAAGCACTGATGAATGTCCCAACGGGTGTGACCTTAGTGGCCAGTGTGTGGTTTTTTATGACATGAAGGCATGAATACAAGGAGCCTAATTATTGCTTTCAATTGACAAAGTGTGGTGAATTGGAGAATGTTGCAGGACAACTCTGGCTGTGTCTCAAAGCAGCTTCAGAAGTAAATATAGAAATTCTTGTGTATACGGAGTTACATAAAAAATCATTTAAAAAAGCAAGGCCAGTTTTTCATACCTTATTGAGTGGATCTGGTAGATGATGAATTTTGTTTGCTTTTGTTGTTCTGTAGCAGTGATCCACAAACTCCAGCCCATGGGCCAAGTCTGACCCACTGCTGGTTTTTATAAATAAAGTTTTATTGGGAAAAACTACATTCATTTGTTTATGTGTTGTCTGTGGCTGCTTTCATGATAAAAGAGCAGAGTCGAGTAGTTACAACAGAGACCGTACAGCCCGCAAAGCCTAAAATATTTGTGATTTGGCCCTTTATAGAAAAAGATCACTGACCTTTGTTCTTTGGAAACTGTTATTTCAGAGAAGGTCCACAGGCTGTTGGCGAGGTGGTGGCCAGATGGAGAGGGGAAAGAAAAAGTCACATATGGGAAGAAAGAAACAGAAAGAGTATATGCAGGGGAAATTGGGGCCCTCGGTTAAGATCTGGGTTCCAATGTGAACAGGGAGAGGAGAAGGTTCTGTGGGTTGTGGTTCCATCTTTTAACAAGCAGTCTATGCAGAGTATAAATCTAAATGCAACAGCTTGGGTACAAAGAGAAGTTACCATGTAGGTTTTTATAGAGGCAGTAAACATTTTATCAAGTTATGAGATCTCTGACTCCCAAATAAATTTCATCAATATCAGAACTACAGTAGAGCCAAACATTTCTTTGGAAGCTCAAAAACGGGAGGGAAGGATCCTAACTTCCTCTTGCCCATTGTTGGGGGGTATTTAAAGCAGTTGCGTTCTCTCATTGTTAGGACTTTGTATGAAGGTCATCACCACATTTGCTGCTGCAAATTGAGAGAAAAGAAACATGGAGCATTTTTCTCATGCTGGAGGGACCTCTTGCCCAATAGGGTTCATTATATTAGGCCAGTGCCTACCTGTTTAATAATTTTGTTTGTATACTCAGAAGCCAAGTGGGTTGTAAGGCAAGTACTGGCCATGGCTTTTACTGGAGATGGGGATCTTTGAATCCCAGCGGTGGAGAGGTGTGGGATCGCTCTGGGTAGACGCTAAGTAATGTGACTATTAATACAGTAAGAACACGTTAGTAGACAGCCCAACGTCTGGGCCTTCTTAGACAAAATATGACTTCTAGTTCAGAAAGTCCTAGTAAAACTATAACTGCTGCTTTCCTTTCTTGTTCTCTTGGTGAGAAAGACAAAGCCCTGTCTGGCAGTAACCACGTGCTCAGCAAGAGCAACACGACAACAGAAATAGTAGCTAACACTTGGGGCACAGAGAGGGTAAGTAACTTGCCCAGGGTCACACAGCTAGAAAGTGGGGGAGCCTGGCAGTCTGGCTCCAAAGTCCATGCTTTAAAAAAATGTTTCAAAGGACTTCAGGTACATAGAATTGGATTAATTATAATCTTTGTATGATACACTCTCTCATGCATAGCCTCTCTTTTACTTATTTAACTAATGAAGTTACAAATCACTGAATACACACACGTATGTATGGTCTTAGTTTGGGCTCCCACGGAAGCAGACCCTGAGGGGATTTGGGTGCAGGTGGTTTATTTGGAAGGTGTGGGGAAATCAGCAGGAGAGTGGGGGAGTGAAGCAGGAAAAGAGGCAGCAGAGAAAGGGTATGTTCTTAAGCAGCAGCACAAAAGGCAGCTGGATCTTACCCTTGGGGGCAAACTGGAAAACACACAGCTCAGAATCGCCCAATGCACCCGAGGGGTACAAGAGTGGGGGCATTTACACCCCAACCCCCGTCAGTTGATAGTTTACAGATGCTGAGGAATGGGGGAAAGGCTTTGAGGACAGAAATGCACATCCTGGTAGTTGGTAGGAATCTGGGGCACATGAAAAAGCAGGGTCTAAAGCAGTGTTTCTCAATCTTTTTTTTTTTTTAAAATTATTACCACTCTAAGGAGACTTTTATTTTTGTTTTTTGTTTTTGAGGTACACGGGCCTCTCACTGTTGTGGCCTCTCCCGTTGCAGAGCACAGGCTCCGGACGCGCAGGCTCAGTGGCCATGGCTCACGGGCCTAGCTGCTCTGCGGCATGTGGGATCTTCCCGGACCCGGTCACGAACCCGTGTCCCCTGCATCGGCAGGCGGACTCTCAACCACTGCGCCACCAGGGAAGCCCTAAGCAGACTTTTAAAGCAATTTTTCCTAATTGCCCCTGCCCCATCAAGTTTTAATACTGCAAATATATTATCTGTTTATGTGATGTTGTCCTTTGGAGGGGGGTGTTGCAAACCATTAAAATATGCAAGACTTTTTTTTTGTCCCCTGTGTTAGTCAGTGTTCTCTAAAGAAACAGAACCAACAAGGTGTGTGTGTGTGAGACTTCATTCAAAAGTATATAAATATATATATTTATAAAATAAGGAATTAGCCCCTGTGATTATGGAGGATGACGAGCCCCAAGATCTGCCGTCGACACGCTGGAGGCCCAGGAGACCCAGGATGGCGTAGTTCCAGTCCTAAGGCCAGCAGGCTTGAGACGCAAAGAAAGCTGATGCTCAGTTGAAATCCCAAGGAAGGAGAGAAGTGACTTCTGAACTCAGGATAGTCTGGCAGGAGGGAAAGTCAGCCGTTTTGTTCTATTCAGGCCTTCAGCTGATGGAATAGCGCCCACCCACATTAGGAAGGGCAATCTGCCTTGCTCAGTCTACCAATTCAAATGTTTATCTCACCCAGAAACACCTCACAGACACATTCAGAAAATGCTTGACCAAATGTCTGGAGAGCCAGTGGCCCAGTCAAGTTGAAACAAAATTAACCATCACCTCCACCACCCCTTGCCCTGTACCAATTTCCTCCCAATTGGGGGCGCTATTGCCCACGTTGAAGACACATGGTACAAGTGACCTGGACAAGGTACAGACAGCATCTGGTACATGTATAACTCAGGCACACACTGTCCTGCTCTGGTCTCTGTCCCTGCTCTTTGGGGTGACCCATCATGGTGCTGGAGTGGTGGGCAAGTCCATGGGAACAGAGAGAGGAGTATGTCACATCACTTCATCATTCTAGGCTAAGGAGTCCCCGGGGAGGAGAGAAAGAGACAGGAGAGGGTAGGACAGATTTGAAGCAAATGATGAAATTTGATAATCCATCACAGCAGAAATGAAGCTCTGGTTTTCATTATTTTCTGGGATTCTTTTGCAGTTTCGATTTCCCCAAAAGGAGCCCCGGCACAAAGCAATTAGGCCCTGCCTTGGTATTTCGCTGCTATTGAAATCAGATCCTAGAGAGGATGTGAACATCCTTCTCAGAGGCTGAGTCCCACCACAATCTCGCACCAATGTCAAGCTAACTCTCATGTTCCCGAGTTGAAAAGCAGTTGAACAGATGGTGGCTGACACCTTTTTCAGGAATCCTGGAAACCCACCAGTCTACCCACTGAGGTATGAAAAAAAAAAAAAGGGCGGTGAGGGGGGTATCCAAAAATGTGGTGAAGAGAGAAAATGACTGGAGTGGGATGAGCCCAGGAGAAGACCATGCTGCATGGGGTGATGGAGGAGGCGCACCCTCCACCAACAGCCAGGAGCTGGGTAGCAGGGCAGGGCACTGGCTTTCTCCAAGGTGGGACATGAGGCAACCAGGAGGCTGAGAACAACCTGACCAAGCCTGTCCACTGGGGACACTCCTTCCCCTGAACATTCCAAAGACGAGTTAGAGTAAAAGCATTCCAAATTTTTATGATTGCCTTAAAATAACAGAATTTCTCCCAGATTCTAAATGGAACCTTAAGTTGTGAAAACTAGATGGTAGAAAATGTGAAGAGAAGAAAAGGAAAAGCAGTGCAGTGTGACACCTACTTTTTTCTTGAGAGAGCACAGCACACTACAAACTTGTGTCTAGACTTTATCCCTGAAAGGCAAGCAAGGAAAATGTCTGCTGTTTCGTTGATAGGATAAGAAAAAGAAATTTAAGCAAAGACTGTCTTTGGGAGGGGAAGGAAAAGAGCAGCTTTAACATGAAGTAATACCTTGGTAAGGTGTATGTGCCTGTTATTTTACCAAATTATTTCAAATTTTTTTAAAAAGAGGGGCAGTGATTGTTGGACATAATCCAAGACACGATGCCAAATTCTTTCCCCTTTTATTAAACTTGAGATGTAATATCTATGTGACATTTGTCCTGGTAGCGCACTCATCTTTCAGCCTCAGTGACAGCTTTGTGGCTGACCACATAAAACTTACTAGAAATTAAACTAACCTAGCAGAGTTGCTTTGATTTTTCAGTTCCTACACCTTTAAGGCATTATAGAAACCCTCATAGGAATGGGAGAGAATCCTAGAATATCAATCCATGATGTATCATTGTTTGAGGACTAGAGTGTTAAAGAACATCAAGCCAGGGCGTCCCTGGTGGCGCAGTGGTTGAGAGTCCGCCTGCCGATGCAGGGGACACGGGTTCGTGCCCCGGTCCAGGAAGATCCCACACGCCGCGGAGTGGCTGGACCCGTGAGCCATGGCCACTGAGCCTGCGCGTCCGGAGCCTGTGCTCCGCAACGGGAGAGACCACAACATGTGAGAGGCCCGCGTACCGAAAAAAAAAAAAAAAAAAAGAACATCAAGCCAGATCACTCCCTTCACTTTACAGAAGTAGAAGCTGCATCTGGATGGATTGAGCAATTTACTGAAGGTTACCAGCAGGTCAGCAACAAACAGGTGGGGAGAACCCAGATTTCTTGCCTCAGGGCAAGCCTACTTACTCCTCCTAACACAAAATGAGGGAACTACACATAGGTTCACTGAAAAGCCCACTAAATGGGAACCTAAGACCACTGCTTGACATGTTAGAAACTGTGAGGTGGGAAATTTACTCGTCACCACAAGAAGGGGAAGTAGCTTGACAGTGGCAGCACAGAGGTTAGCTTTCCATCTGACTAGTAAAAAACTGTCCAGTGGAGTCATCAGAAGGATACTGGGAAATCCCCATGCCAAAACCTTCAAAAAACACACCTGTTTTCAGATGCCTGAAGATCAAGAATAAACATTTTCTTTCATTTCACAACTTAAAAAGGGGCTTTCTATGCAAATGGAGGTGACATGTTCGTCCCCAGTAAAGTCAAATTGTAGCATTGCAGGCACACTGGAAAGCAAGGTTAAATGTGCTGGCCTAGAGCTCCTGTAGCAAAGGAAAGAGCTGGAGTTGGGAAGACCAAACATCAGTGAAAACAGACCAGTTCTTGGAGCAGGTTTTGATAGAGCCATAGGACCCCTGGGTTTGCAGAACCCAAATTCAAAAAGGGATACACAAGATGATCTTTTGGGACCATAGAAAGGAAATATTAGACTTTTTGCTTTTTATTTTTTATGTAAAAATGGAGGAAGAAATTACCTTTAATGAGTATCTAATATGTGGATAACATTACTCCTCTCTTTTGGTCAAACATCCCCAGTGTGTAAGGTACCAGGAATCCTGAGGGATAAGAGGAAGTCTCATCCTAATACATTGCAGTCTAAGTACCAGATTAAGTGGCTTATATGATAGTATCTAGTTTTACATAAACTAGCTCTAACAAAATGGACAAGTGGAATCTTTGGATGTGTTAATGATGAGCTATTTGGACTAATGCTCCTACTTTCATTTTCACATCTAAAAATGCTAGTTAAAATAGATTTTTAAAAATCTTCTTAAAATATCAAGGAATTGGCAGCATAGTTAGGAATTACAAGGTAATTGAAAATTGATGGAAAACTGAAACCCTGAAAACCCTTTTTCTTAAGGAATTCACTGATCTAGGCACATTAAGCAGTAGATTTTACAACCTCTTAGGGCAAGATGTACAGAAATCAAGCCATAATAAACCTCCTCCAAATAAACTGGGACTCCAAAAGGATACTCTCTCAAGTTATGGGTGATCTGGAAGTGACCCAACTCTTGCATGGATTTGCAGTTCAAAGTAACATCATTTGGGAGGATCAAAACGCTGCTGTGAATTTCATTTGAAAGAATCTCAGACTGTAGTGCTTTGAGGTGTACGCAGCAGAAACAAATGCAAATCCTCCTGTAAAAAATGCTCCTTCCTTCTAGATTTCTAGTTATTCCTACAAATAATTTTTAATGACAAAAAGCAGCACATAACTAAGAATAATCAAGTACATAAGAAAATAAGTGCTGTGAATGAGAACAATAAGAAACAACATAAAATAGAAACATCTCAAGACTATATGTATTGGAACTGAAAGTATGCTTCTGTGTTTAAAGACAATCTACAGAAACTAGCACAACATTGTGAAGCAAGTATAGCCCAGTTAAAAAAAAAGATTAAGGACAATCTAAAATATATATACAGGGAATGAGAAACTGTAAAAGTGACATAGAGGACTTGGGAGAAAAACCAAATAAGATTTCTACAGATAAAAAGTTCAAGAATTGAAATGAAGAACTCAGTGGATGCACACAAAAACAGACTAGACATAGCCAGGAAAGAATCTAATGAAATGGATGATGTATTAGAGGACAATTTCCAGGATGCAGTACAAAAAGGCAAAAAGATGAATACAGAATAGAGGTTACAAGATATGGAAGATAACATGAGAAGGTCTCACAGCCATTTCAGCAGAGTCCTTGAAGGGGAGAACAGAGAGAATGATCTGAGGAAGTATTTGAAGAGATAATGGCTGAGAATTCAACACTGAATCACTCCATAATGAATTCAGTTTTAAGTAGCATAAATAAAAAGAGATGCAAATGTAGATATATCACAGTGAAACAGCAACACATGAAAAATAAGTAGAAAATTATAAAAAGAGCCAGAGTAAAAAGATATACTGCCTTGGAAAGAGTGACAGACTTATAGCTAACTTATCAGTTCTAACAATGGAAGTCATGAGGCAGTTGAATATCTTCAACAGGATGTACAAAAATGGCTACCAGTCTAGGATTCCATACTCAGAGACAATATCTTTCAAGGGCAAAATAAACATACTTTCAGAAACAAACAAACACAGTGACTTTACCACCAGTAGATTCTCATTAAAAGAAATTCTAAAGGCAGAAAGAAATTGATCCCAGAATGAAGAGGAAGAAGGAATGAAGAGCCAAGAAAGTTAGAAAATATGTGGCTAGTTCTAAGCAAACATTGACTGTATAAAATAATAATAGTGTCTTGTGAAGTTTAAAAAACAGACAGAGATTAAGGGAAAATTGTAGTGGTGGTAGCTGTTTACTTGCTCTGAATCTCTACATAACATTGGACAATGTTTATAACAGAACTGGTGACAAGATATCCCCAAAACCCTAAAATAGAAGTGGGTGTGGAAAAACCACCAATAATTCCAAGATCTTCATGGTATTGGAGTGTGTGTGGGAAGAAGAAAAAGGAAGCAACAGAGTAGCATTTGAAATACCTAAGAACAGCAGAATCCCAACTGGAATGTACAGAAAACCTTGGAAAGCCAACTGAGAACAGCATTTGAAACTGAGAGGGGCCAGTACTAGGTGAGTATGAGGCTCATGAACTCTAAAAACTGTCTCTCTAGGGCTTCCTTCCAGACCCAACACTGGAGGGAAAGTACTGCAAAGTCAAATTAAAATTAAGCCACATAGAGGCAATACAGATGAAGAAAACAGAAAGCCCAGACCAAAATAAGAGAGGGGACCAGAGACAGGAAATCTCAGAAAGTAAGCCATCTGATTTTTCACATCACACAGAAACAATGAAAGAGGGAGCTTTATGATGTTAGAAAAAATTCCTGAACCCCACGTCTTAGCTTGGACTAATATAAGAAAAGAATAGAAGTTTATTTCTCACAGTTCTGGAGGCTGGAAGACTGAGGTCAGAGTGCCAGCATGTTTGAGTTCTGCTCAGAGCCCTCCTCCAGGCTTCAGACTGCTTGATGTATCTTCAGGTGGTGGAAGGGTGAGAGAGATTTCTGAGGTCTCTTTATAAGAGCACTAATCCCATTCATGGGGGCTGAGCCCTTATGACCTAATTATCTACCACAGACCACACCTCCTGATACTATCACACTGGGGTTTAGAACTTCAACATATAAATTTGAGGGGCAAAAATATGCAGTATGTTACACCCTGCTTTATTCTCAAAGTCAGGAAAATGAATTTCACCTAAAAATTAACAGTTAGAAAAAACAATATGATCATATTTGACAAAGTTAGAATTTTTAAAAAAAGGAACAAAGACATTAAAAACATAAAAAGCCATGCCCACAAAATAGATAAAAATGTAATTTCCTATTTCACATGAAGCTAAAAAAAATTAAGAAAATGATAAAAAGTCATGAAAATACATCAGAATGATAAAAACTTAGACATGAAGTGACAGAAATAGGTAAGAAATAATTAGAAATAAAAGGCGAAAAATCATTTCAGAAATGAGGACTAAACTAGAAGGAACACAAGGAAAAATAAACAAGCAATGCCTTAAGACAAACATAAGGTGAAAAAAAGTTTTTAAATAAAAAAGAAACAAAGAAAGGGATAAAAAAATTGGGGAGAAAGTGACAAATGTTAAATATAACAAAGAAGACTAAACATATGGATAATAGAAGATCTGAAGAAGCAAGCCATATAAGGGAACAAAACAAATATTAAAGACTATAATCCAAGAAAACTTGTCTAAAATTAGAAAAAAAAATGAAAAATTACATGTCAAAAGAGGATACCATGTACCTATGAATATCAACCAAATGTTACTTTCACCTAGAGACATTCTACTGTAATTACTGGACTTTAAAGAAAAGATTAGAAAATTATTTTGAGCATCAGTAAAGAGAGAATGGAATTTTTAAGGAAAGAATACTAGATTACCATCAGACTTTTTGACAGCAGCACATCATGCCAGAAAAATGACATGTGTTTGTGAAAACACCCAGGATTTGATATCCAGCAAAACTGAATTTCAAATATAAAAACAGTTATCAATGTGCAAGATCTCAGTGAATATCGTTCCCATGAGAATTTTATGAGAAATTTACTAAAGAATAAGCTTCAGACAACCAAAATAACCCTTATGGATGTGAGGGCAGATGGTGAGGATTAAATTTATAGTAACCTGTAGAACTAAGACTGAGTGATGGCTTAGAGGGGGTGAGTATAGGCTGTAATGTCATGGGCTCTGACAATATGTACTACAACTACTAAAAAATGGAGATAAGATGGAAAGGGCATATGCAAAAGGATTTATTTTAATGTTTTAAATAATCATATTAGTAATTTATTAGTATTTTTATTTCAAGTCTATTGTTAGTATAATTAGGATAAGAGAAATGACCAATTATGGGAAATTATAAATATATCATCTTTCATATTCTTGAGAATCAGGATTCATGGGGTAGAAGAGAGGAGCTAAGGGTGTAATAGAGAAGTTACATAAAATCTTGTTTTGAATTAGATTAGAAGTATCAATATTGATTCATGTGATATTTTATCTTTAAATATATATTTGTACATTTGTGTACAGGACATGAAAAGAATGATATAAATCAGATTTAGAAAACCTCAGAAGTGTGTGTGTGTGTGTGTGTGTGTGTGTGTGTGTGTGTGTGTGTGTTTAGCTCCACTGAAAAGAAAACGGTGACCAACCTAGAGCAACGAGTATTCCCAGTGCTGAGATTGTGGTCTTAAAGTTCTATTTCTTACTAAAAGGAAGTAGGACTTCTTGAAGAAATGCCTGAATCCAGGTCTGGTGCAGAAAATTCGCAAGGTGAACCTGGAACATCTTGTCATATCAGGTCATAATGAAGCTTTTAAAGACTCCTAGTCTCATGTCAAAAGGACTCAGGAACCAACCTGAAGAGGCTCCCACTGGGACAATTTGAGCTGTAGTAAAAATAATGTTTAAATTCATGAGTTCATAATAATATTGAGGGGAAAAAAAAGAATTGGTCTCCCTCAGATGATGATTGGAAATTAATTTATAATCTTGAAAACTGCTGAATAAAGATTCCAGGATTTTCCTGTCTTTCCCATATGAACTGTACCTCAGGGTAACAAGATAGTAGACGGAGAAGTGTCTTCTTATAATAGTATTACAACTAATAAAAAACAAGAAAAAAAAAGATAGGATATCACCATTTTGCAACCCCCAACAAATTAATAGGTTTAGCATTAAACATCAATGATTGCTAACATCAAGAAGGGTGACAGCTGGACACTATGTACCTCTATAGTCTTGCCAAACTCTAACTAGAGTCTTGCAAAAGGGGTCAAACCCAAATCTGATCCAACCACTTGATTTTCAGAGAAAGGGCAGAGAAAGATGTTGAACCATGAGGATGTGATTTAAAAAAAAAAACTCCTGTGGGAAGCTAAACTACTCATCACACAGCCCAGGTTCTTCAAGGCATGAACTGTAAGGAAAAGAAAAAGATGGAAAAGAACTTTTAGATTGAAAAAAAAATCCAAAAAACTTAATGGGCAATGCAATGCTCTAGTGTCTAGGGATGCATATTTGGGTGATAAAACTACTTTTAAAAGAAATGCAAGAAAATTGTAAGTACAGAAATGAAGGTAGTGACCATGTAAGTGGTGAGGAGAGTGTTTTAATTGGGAAGAAGCATACAAAGGTGCTTCTGGGTGGCCAGCAAAATTTTACTTCTGACCTGAATGGTCTTTTTCTTAAAATGTTCATTAAGCTATACATTTGATTCATGTGGCTTTCTGTCTCCCAAGTTTTATTTTACAGTAAGAAGATTATTTAAAAATAGATTGAATACATGATAATAATGTTACATAAGGTTGGGAGAAGGGAAGTGGAGATAAAGTGATCTAAGGTCCTTGTATTGTCTGGGAAGAGGGTAAAGGTGGTGATTATCTTTACACTTAAGTATACATATTGTAATTCTTAGAGTAACAGATAAAATAATAGAAATAGAATGTAGAACTTTGAATGTAGTGGGAGGAAAAAATGGAATGATGAAATTAATCCAGAGATTGGTTCAAGATGGCGGAGTAGAAAGATGTGCGCTCACTGCCTTTTGTGAGAGCACCAGAATCACAACTAACTGCTGAATAATCATTGACAGAAAGACACTGGAACTCACCAAAAAATATATCCCATATACAAAGACAAAGGAGAAGCCGTGATGAGATGGTAGGAGAGGCACAATCACACGAAAATCAAATCCCATAACTGCTGGGTGGGTGACTCACAAACTGGAGAACAATTATACCACAGAAGTACACCCACTGGAGTGAAGGTTCTGAGCCCCACATCAGGCTTCCCAATCTGGGGGTTCGGCAACAGGAGGAGGAATTCCCAGAGAATCAGACTTTGAAGGCTAGCAGGATTTGATTGCAGGACTTCGACAGGACTGGGGGAAACAGAGACTCCACTCTGTAGTGTGCACATCAGGACCCAGAGGGAAGGAGTAGTGACCCCACAGGAGACTGAACCAGACCTACCTCCTAGTGTTGGAGGGTCTCCTGCAGAGGCAGGGGGTGGCTGTGGCTCACTGCGGGGACAAAGACACTGGCAGCAGAAGTTCTGGGAAGTACTCCTTGGCATGAGCCCTCTGGGAGCCCGCCATTAGCCCCAACAAAGAGCCTGTAGCCTCCAGTGCTGGGTCACCTCAGGCCAAACAACCTCACCCAGCCTCACCCATAAGCAGACAAGCAGATTAAAGTTTTAATGAGCTCTTCCCACCGGAGCAACACCCAGCTCTACCCACCACCAGTCCCTTCCATCAGGAAGTTTGCACAAGCCTCTTAGATAGCCTCATCCACCAGACAGCAGACAGCAGAAGCAAGAAGAACTACAATCCTGCAGCCTGTGGAACAAAAACCACATTCACAGATACACAAAATGAAAAGGCAGAGGACTATGTACCAGATGAAGGAATAAGATAAAACCCCAGAAAAACAACTAAATGAAGTGGAGATAGGCAACATTCCAGAAAAAGAATTCAGAATAATGATAGTGAAGATGATCCAGGACCTCAGAAAAGAATGGAAGAAAAGACTGAGAAGATGCAAGAAATGTTTAACAAAGACCTAGAAGAATTAAAGAAGAAACACATAGAAGAATTAAAGAACAAACAAACAGAGATGAATAATACAATAACTAAAATGAAAAATACACTAGAAGGAATCAATAGCAGAATAACTGAGGCAGAAAAACGGATAAGTGACCTGGAAGACAGATCGGTGGAATTCACTGCCATGGAACAGAATAAAGAAAAAAAAAATGAAAAGAAATTAAGACAGCCTAAGGGACCTCTGGGACAACATTAAATGCACCAACATTCGCATTATAGGGGTCCCAGAAGGAGAAGAGAGAGAGAAAGGACCCAAGAATATATTTGAAGAGGTTATAGTTGAAAACTTCCCTAACATGGGAGAGGAAATAGCCACCCAAGTCCAGGAAGCTCAGAGAGTCCCAGGCAGGATAAACCCAAGGAGAAACATGCCAAGATACATAGTAATCAAAATGACAAAAATTAAAGACAAAAGTTATTAAAAGCAACAAGGGAAAAATGACAAATAACATACAAGGGAACTCCCATAAGGTTAACAGTTGATTTCTCAGCAGAAACTCTACAAGCCAGAAGGGAGTGGCATGATATACTTAAAGTATAGATGCAAAAGTCCTCAGCAAAATAGTAGCAAACATAATCCAACAACACATTAAAAGGATCATACACCACGATCAAGTGGGATTTACCACAGGGATGAAAGGATTCTTCAATATACGCAAATCAATCAATGTGATACACCATATTAACAAACTGTAGAATAAAAACCATATGACCGGAACTTCCCTGGTGGTCCAGTGGTAAAGAATCCGCCTTCCAATGCAGGGGACGTGGGTTCGATCCCTGGTCAGGGAACTAGGATTCCACATGCTGCAAGGCAACTAAGCCCATGCACCACAACTACTCAGCTCACGCGCCTCAACTAGAGAGTCCACGTGCTGCAACTAAGACCTGACACAGACAAAAATAAATTAAATAAATAAATAAATTAATTAATTAAAAAAAAAAACCATATGACCATCTCAATACATGCAGAAAAGTTTCTGACAAAATTCAATATCCATTTATGATAAAAACCCTCCAGAAAGTGGGCATAGAGGGAGACTACTTCAACATAATAACAGCCATATATGACAAACCCACAGCAAACATCTTTCTCAATGGTGAAAAACTGAAAGCATTTCCTCTAAGATCAGAAACAAGACAAGGATATCCACTGTCGCCACCATTATTCAACATAGTTTTGGAAGTCCTAGCCACAGCAATCAGAGAAGAAAAAGAAATAAAAGGAATACAAATTGGAAAAGAAGAAGTAAAACTGTCACTGTTTGCAGATGACATGATACTATACATAGATAACCATAAAGATGCCACCAGAAAACTACTAGAGCTAATCAATGAATTTGGTAAAGTTGCAGGATACAAAATTAATGCACAGAAATCTCTTGCATTCCTATACACTAACAACAAAAGATCAGAAAGAAATTATGGAAACAATCCTATTCACCATTGCAACAAAAAAGAATAAAATACTTAGGGTTAAACATACCTTATGAGGTAAAAGACCTGTACTCAGAAAACTATAAGACATTGATGAAAGAAATCAAAGATGAGACAGATGGAGAGATATACCATGTTCTTGGACTGGAAGAATCAAGATTGTGAAAATGACTATACTACCCAAAGCTATCTACAGATTCAATGCAATCCCTATCAAATTACCAATGGCATTTTTTAAAACACTTTAAAAAATATTTATTTTTAATTTATTTTTGGCTGTGTTGGGTCTTTGTTGCTGTGCGTGGGCTTTCTCTAGTTGTGATGAGTTGGGGCTACTCTTCGTTGCGGTGTGCAGGCTTCTCATTGTGGTGGCTTCTCTTGTTCCAGAGCATGGGCTCTAGGCGTGCAGGCTTCAGGAGTTGTGGCATGCAGGCTCAGTAGTTGTGGCGCACAGGCTTAGTTGCTCCACAGCATGTGGGATCTTCCAGGACCAGGGCTCGAACCCGTGTCCCCTGCATTGGCAGGCAGATGCTTAACCACTGCACCACCAGGGGAGTCCCTCCAATGGCATTTTTTACAGAACTAGAACAAAAAAAATCTTAAAATGTGTATGGAGACACAAAAGACCCCAAATAGCCAAAGCAATCTTGAGGGAAATAAACGGAGCTGGAGGAATCAGACTCCCTGACTACAGACTATACTACAAACTTTCAGTAATCAAGACAACATGATACTGGCACAAAAACAGAAATATAGATCAATGGAACAGGATAGAAAGCCCAGAGATAAACCCATGCACCTATGGTCAACTAATCTATGACAAAAGAGGCAAGGATATACAATGGAGAAAAGACAGTCTCTTCAATAAGTGGTGCTGGGAAAACTGGACAGCTACATGTAAAAGAATGAAATTAGAATACTCCCTAACACCATCCACAAAAATAAACTCAAAATGGATTAAGACTTAAATGTAAGACTGGACACTATAAAACTCTTAGAGGAAAATGTAGGAAGAATACTCTTTGACATAAATCACAGCAAGGTCTTTTTTGACCCACCTCCTACAGTAATGGAAATAAAAACAAAAATAAATAAGTGGCACCTAATGAAACAAAAACTTTTCCACAGCAAAGGAAACTATAGACAAGATGAAAAGAAAACCCTCAGAATGGGAGAAAATATTTGCAAACGAATCAATGGGAAAATGATTAATCTCCAAAATATATAAACAGCTCATGCAGCTCAAACAACCCCATCCAAATGTCTATTTAGGTCTTGGGCAGAAGACCTAAATAGACATTTCTCCAAAGAAGACATACAGATGAAGAGGCACATGAAAAGCTGCTCAACATCACTAATTATTAGAGAAATGCAAATCAAAACTACAATGAGGTATCACCTCACACCAGTTAGAATGGGCATCATCAGAAAATCTACAAACAACAAATGCTGGAGAGGATGTGGAGAAAAGGGAACCCTCTTGCACTGTTAGTGGGAATGTAAATTGATACAGTCACTATGGAGAACAGTATGGAAGTTACTTAAAAACTAAAAATAGAATTACCATATGACCCAGCAATCCCACTACTAGGCATATACCCAGAGAAAACCATAATTCAAAAAGACACATGCACCCCAATGTTCATTGCAGCACTATTTACAATAGCCAGGTCATGGAAGCAACCTAAATGCCCATCGACAGATGAATGGATAAAGAAGATGTGGTGCATATATACAATGGAATATTACTCAGCCATAAAAAGGAATGAAATAGGGTCATTTGTAGAGATGTGGATGGACCTAGAGACTGTCATACAGAGTGAAGTAAGTCAGAAAGAGAAAAACAAATATTGTATATTAACGCATATATGTGGAATCTAGAACAATGGTACAGATGAATTGGTTTGCAAGGCAGAAATAGAGGCACAGATGTAGAGAACAAACATATGGACACCAAGGGGGGAAAGCGGGGTGGGGTGGTTGTGGGATGAATTGGGAGATTGGGATTGACATATATACACTAATATGTATAAAATAGATAAGTAATAAGAACCTGCTGTATAAAATATAAAATAAAATAAAATTCAAAAAAAATTAATCTAAAAGAAGGCAGGAAAGGAGAGGAAAGGAGGCATGCAATAGATGTGTTATCTGTGTCCCCTCAAAAGATATGTTGAAGTCCTAACTCCTGCTACCTGTGAATATGACGTTATTTGGAAATAAGGTCTTTGCAGATATAATTAAGATGGGGTAATGCTGAAGTGGCATGGGTCCTAATCCAAGATGACTGGTGTCTTATAAGAGGAAAAAAGACCCAGACACAGAGATAACAAGGCTGTGTGACAACAGAGGCAGAGACTGGAATGATGCAGCCACAAGCCAAGAAATGCCAAGGCTCAACAGCCGCCACCAGAAGTTAGGAAGAGTCAAGGAAGGATTCTTCCTGAAAGCTCAGAGAGAGTGTGGTCCTGGCCAACACCTTGATCTTGGACTTCTGGCCTCTAGAAATGTGAAACAATACATTTCTATTGTTTTAAGTCAACCAGTTTGTGATACTTTGATATGTAGTGTGATGGTTAATTTTATATGTCAACTTGACTGGGCCATGGGATGACCAGATATTTGATCAAACATTATTCTGAGTGTTTCTGTGAGGGTGATTCTGGGTGAGATTTACATTTGAATAAGTAGATTAAGTAGAGCAGATTGCCCTCTCCAATGTGGGTGGGACTCGTCCAATCCGCTGAAGGTCTGAATAGAATAAAGAGCTGGGTAAGAAAATTCTTTCTCTTTGCCTGTCTTTGAGCTGGGACATTGGTCTTCTCCTGCTTTTGGACTTGGACTCAGACTGAAACTTATACCATCAGCTCTCCTGGGTCTCCAAGCCTCTGACTGAAGATCTTAGACTCTCAGTCTCCATAACTGCATGAGCCAATTCATTATAGTAAATATAAATACAAACATATTCTTTTGGTTGTTTTTCTGTGGAGAACCCAGACTAATGCTGACAGCCCTAGGAAACTAATACAAGAGAGAACTATTAGAAATCACAAAATAAGTTGCTAAATTTAACACAAATACATCATAAAATATAAATGGTTCAATGGTTCAGTTAACTGAAAAAGATAGACTGATTTTTTCCCATATTTCAACTTATTCTTTTTTTAAGAAAAACATTGAAAACAAAAGTTCACAAAAATTGAAATTGAAAGGTTGGAGCAATGACAAAAAAAGCTGATGTGGCCATATTAATAGCGATAATATATGCTTTAAGGCCATGAGTCTTAGCAGAGATAAGATGATCACTTCACAGTGATAACAGACTAAATACATCAGAAAGATACAATAATTTAAAATGTATATGAGCCTAGTATTACATCCTCAAAATATGAAGAGTAAAAATTGACACATTTTATAGAGAAAGAGACAAACCCTCAAATCAATGTGGGGAATTTTTAGCAAAATGAATAAGCAGGTTAAAAAGATTCCTGGAATATATTAAAAGGTTATACTATATACTATATTTAGCATATACTATAATAATGCAAGTATGAGCAAATTAAACAAATTTGCAGAACTGATCTCTCTCCTACCCTTAGTATGATCTCTTAGTCATAATGCAAGTTAAAAATAATGATGAGATAATGAGATCAGAAAAGATGTTCAAACAATGTTATAAATTCCAAGAATAGTCTTTTAAACAGGGGTTTATATCCACTGTCCTTCAAGATGAACATCACCCTAAGTGTGCATTGCTCCTGGAGGCACTTGCTAATGGTAAAATAAAGTCACTGTGATTTGTTTGACACTTGAAAACTTACATCCACTTTTCAGAAAATGGTGCTGGAACAACTGAATATCTACATTATGGGGAGGGGAAAGAACCCTGAGCCCTGCCCCAAAAAATGAATGTCAGACGGATCTTAGACCTAAATGTATAAGCTAGACCTGGAAAGTGTGAAACTATAAAACATAGGAGACTATCCTCGTGACTTAGAAGTAGGATAGATTTCCTAAATAGGACACAGAAGACAATCCATGAAATAAAATCATTAATAAATTGAATTTTATCAAAATTTAAAACTGCCCATCAAAAGGCACCATTAAGGAAATGAAGAGGCAAACTGTAGAGTGAGATAAAATATTTGCAGTACATTCTAACGAAGAACAGATCCAAAATATATGAAGAACACCTGTAAGTCAATAAGAAAAAAAACAACCAATTTTTCTTTCTTTTCCCTTTTTAAAAAAATTTTTATTGGAGTATAGTTGATTTTCAATGTTGTGTTAGTTTCTGCTGTACAGCAAAGTGAATCAGTTATACAAATACATATATCCACCCTTTTTTAGATTCTATTCCCATATAGGTTATTCAGAGTATTGAGTAGAGTTCCCTGTGCTATACAGTAAGTTCTTATTAGTTATCTATTTTATGTATAGTAGTGTGTTTATGTCAATCCCAATCTTCCAATTTACCCCACCCCCCCTTTCCCCCTTGTTAACCGTAAGTTTGTTTTCTACATATGTGACTCTATTTCTGTTTTGAGAATAGGTTTATTCATACCACTTTTTTTTAGATTCCATATATAAGCAATATTATATGATATTTGTCTTTCTCTGTCTTACTTCACTCAGTATGACAATCTCTAGGTGCATCCATGTTGCTGCAAATGACATTATTTCATTCTTTTTTATGGCTGAGTAATATTCCATTGTTTTATTTATATATATATACACACACACACACACACACACACACACACACACACACACACACCCCACATCTTCTTTATCTATTCCTCCATCTATGGATTTTTAGGTTGCTTCCATGTCCTGGCTATTGTAAATAGTACTGCAATGAACATTGGGGTACATGTATCTTTTCAAATTATGGTTTTCTCCAGATTTATGCCCAGGAGTGGGATTGCTGGATCATATAGTAGCTCTATTTTTAGTTTTTTAAGGAACCTCCATACTGTTCACCATAGTGGCTATACCAGTTTACATTCCCACCAACAGTGTAGGAAGGCTCCCTTTTCTGCACATCCTCTCTAGCATATACTGTTTGTAGATTTTTTTATGATGGCCATTCTGACCAGTGTGAGGTGATACCTCATTGTAGTTTTGTTTTGCATTTCTCTCATAACTAGTGATGTTGAGCATCTTTTCATGTGCCTCTTGGCCATCTCTACGAAAAAGACAATGAATTTTTAAAAATGGGCAAAATATGTGAACAAGTACTTCACAAAAGAAGATATGCAAATGATCAATAAATATATGTGCCATATTACTCATCAGGGAAATGCAAGTTAAAACACAATGTGATATCAATAGACACCAACCAGAGTGATTAAAATTTAAAAGACCAACGTCAAGTGTTAGCAGGGATCAGGGCAACTGAACTCATCCATTTCTGGTGGGAGTATAAACAGGAAAGTTGTTTGGTGGTTTCTAATAAAATTAAACATACACCTACTCGATGAAACTTATTAAAGAACTTTTATAGCAACATTATAATTTCCCTGAACTGAAAACCAAATGTCCACCAGTAGAAGAACAGATAAACAAATATTGATTTATTAATATATTTGTACATTGTAATAATACTACACAGCAATGACAAAGGATGAAGTATTGATACATGCAACAACTGGGATTTATCTCAAAAACACTGAGCAAAAGAAGGTAGACACAGAAGATGTATGATTCCTTTTATATAGGGTTCAAGAACAGGCAAAACTAATCCATGGTAGTAAACGTCAGAACAGCAGTTACTGCTGCAGGTTTTTTGACAAGAAAGGGGAACAATGGAGCTTTCCGAGGCTCAGGGGATGTTTTGCATCTTGATCTGGGTCACGGTTACACTGGTAGATACATAGGTAAAAATTCATTGTGCTGTATATGTAAGACTTGTGTGCTTTAGTGGATGTAAACAAACAAAATCTAGAACACAAAGATACACTCTACAACTTTCCCAGCAATCTTTAATAAAATTATCTATCCAAACTTTAAAATATTTCATTAGGTGTAATAATAAATGTTTAGAAGACTCTTCTAAGGTTTTTTGGTGCAGAAGTCCAAAACTCACATGCCACTTATGAATATTTGTTCTTCTTCTCACATAAAAATAGCAGAAATAATACAAAGAAAAATAAAGACAAGCTAAAATACATTCATTTGTCAGCAAACACTGCTGGAAGTCATAGAGCATATTGCTGGAGATTTTAAAGTACAAGTATTTAAAAGTACACAATATGGGATACTTGCTGTACAGTTGGATGAAAGTACTGTGGTTTTATACATGTATCAGCTCATGGTGTTTGCTAAATTTTGTTTTAACGTTGAAAAGATAAGGAATTGAGTTATTTGGAAACTATTAAAGGAAAGGTGTAGCAGAGAAGACATATTCTCAATAGTATTATGACTTTATTAAAGATGATGTTTTGTGGGAAAACGGCACAGATGTAACTGCAGGAGGGATGGTTGCATTGATTGCAATTTTTAAATAAAAGTTCCAGGGTCAGGTTTCAGAGCTAGCTCTGCAAATGAAGACCATTCATTGCATCACCCACAGGCAAAGCATTGCATGAGAGAAGTGAAAGGCAAAGATACACCAAGTGATTCAAGGTGCCATCAGTGTGTTTAATTTTATGAAAAGGAGTTTAAATGTAGTCAAATTTTTATACAAAGGTATAATGCCAGGTGGTGACCTTAAGAAACAGGTGTTGTCTTTTTTTAACAAAAAGAAAAATACTCCAGCTTTTCTGACCTTTTCTGGGATGACAAGCGGCTTTCAATAATATAGGTACATAGCAGGCATAATTGAAGAAAGAAATGGATTTCATCCGTACCTTCAAGGAAAAGTGCCACTTGGAACAATGAATTAGAAATTAACTGCTTGTTGAAAGAAACATTCTGCAAAGAGATCATTTTGAAACAGATGTTTTAAAATGTTTCCAACATGCTGTGATTTCGATTTTGTTGCAAAAAAAATTATTCATGTGGTCACAACAAATTCCTCTAGATATGTACTTTAAAATCTAGAAACAAAATGAAATATTTAATTGGGTTTTGTGCCCAATTATTAAAATATAAAACTGCATTATAGTTTAATGGGTATAGAATTTCAATTTTGCAAAATGAAAAATTCAGGAGATTGGTTGCAAAACATGTAAATGTACTTAATGCTACTGTACTGTACACCTAACAGTGGTTAAGGTGGTGAATTTTAGATTTTGTATATTTCATCACAGTTAAAACAATATAAGGGGACTTACCTGGTGGTCCAGTGGTTAGGAATCTACCTTCCAATGCAGGAGATGCGGGTTCGATCCCTGGTCAGGGAACTAAGATCCCACATGCCACGGGGCAATTAAGCCCGCACGCCACAGCTACTGAGCCCATGCACTCTGGAATCTGCCTCTCACAACTAGAGAGAAGCCTGCATGCCGCAACAAAGAGCCCGCATGCTGTAACTGAGACCCGATGCAGCCTAAATAAATAAATAAGAATATAACCAAACCCATGACAATGTAAAATATACAACATTCAGCATTCAAACAAGATTAATATATATATATATATAACTGCAATACCTTCCAATTCCATTTCAAGAATAACTGATTAACATCAAAGGAGATATGGAATTACTAACCACATTTCATTTAAAATGTTTAAACCAATTGATGGGTGGGGCCGAAAAACGGAAATAATGATTCACTAACTGCTAACTATGGCCAATGCTGTCTGTCTGCTGCTTGGAACCAGGCATCTTTTAAAATTATCTTGTACAACTCAACCATTATTAAAACCAAGTATTCAAGTAAACTAAATTTAGAACCAGGCTTTCATTTTACAGAGTGGGAAACCAATAAAACAAATAACGAAATATTTTCAATCACATTGCTCTGAAATATTAATAATTAATCTAATATTTTGTTGATAAAAGATTTTTAGTTTTGCTAATCAAATGAAAATTAACTTAAAACAACTTTATTTCATCTGTTGCTCATCCTTTTAAAAGTCTATTTCGTGATGGTTTATTGTAGGCATAGTTATAATTATATTGGTAGAACGATATTCGTTGGAATGAACAAGCACAGACATGTAGATATTGGAGATGCAGCCTCAAAATATTTTCTTGATGGGAGTGCTCAGTCAAAACACTTCAAGCCCCTCACCTGGTTCAATCACCTACTATGCTTAGCTTTCTCCTCTGCATCCGTCCAAGAGTGTGGCCAGCTGACTCTTAAATGAATCAGGTGCCAGGGAATGGCTGCATCCCAATGGCCCAGGTGACCTTGGAAAGTGTTGGAAATTTCTGTCTTACACCAAATCAAAATCTGCCGCCCTGGAGCTTCTGCTCATTTGTCCTTAGGGCACACAGCACATGCTGGCTCTTGCTTGGCCGGACTGCCCTTCCACGGGCAGCCTTTACCCTCAGACTTGTCTTCTTAGAGTGGATTCTTGCTCATTTTGGATCGTCCAACATCCCACCCCATTCCTAACAGCACCGACTCTCTTGTAGGGTGTTCCCTGGGTGGGCTTTCTCTGGGAGGGGGTGGCCAGTGCCCAAAGGTTGGGCCTCTCTGTCCAGCCTGAGATCAGCTAGGGAGCGTGCAAATGACTTTGGATCCTGAGGAAGGGACACAAAGATATGGGATTGTTGGAGCATATATCTAACTCCAGGGATCCTTCCAAAGGTCTTGTGTGACTTACCATGACACCAACACATACAATCACAGCTCTCGATTCCCCAGCTGTCCCAAGCCATCCCCATCTCAGTAAATGGCATCTCATTGGGCCAGAAACCTAGGTGTTATTCTTGACTTCTCTCTTTCCTTCAAACATGAATCTGTCAGTACTGTCAGCTCAGCCTCCAAAGAAAGTCTTGAGTCTGGTCACTTCTTACTTCCTGCTGTAATAGCTCCCTCACCCCCATCATCTGTTGCTGGGATCCCTACAGTAGTCTCTTAACTGGGCTTTTTCCTTGGGCCTCTATGATCCATTCTCCACACAGAAGTCAGAGTGATCCTTCCAACGTGTAAACCAGATCGCGTCAGCCCCCTGTTCAAATCCTGCCAGTGGCTTGCCATTTCACTCAAAATCCACAATCCTAACCTCTCCTGCTCCATCAGGCCAGCAATAGCCAGCCCAGCCTCTGCACTCCTGCTGCGATGCTCTTCCCCCCGCTTTGCTGCCTCCTCCCCCTCTTCACTCAGACGTTCCTCTGAGGGCTCCACTGGAAAGGACTTCCCTGTCCCCCATCTAAAGTGGAACACATGCTCTACACATCCCCGTGCCCTCCTTTACCCTTTGTTTTTGGCTGCCCTGGGTCTTTGTTGCTGTGCGTGGGCTTTCTCTAGTTGCGGCAAGTGGGGTCTACTCTTCGCTGCGGTGCTCAGGCTTCTCATTGCGGTGGCTTCTCTTGTTGTGTGCAGAGCATGGGTTCTAGGCACGTGGGCTTCAGTAGTTGTGGCACGCAGGCTCAGTAGTTGTGGCTCGTGGGCTCTAGAGCGCAGGCTTGGTAGTTGTGGCGCACAGGCTTAGTTGCCCCGCAGCAGGTGGGATCTTCCAGGACCAGGGCTCGAATCCATGTTCCCTGCATTGGCAGGTGGATTCTTAACCACTGCGCCACCAGGGAAGTCCCCTCCTTTACCGTTTTCATGAGCTCTCCTCACTTGTCACGTTTATTGCTCATTTCTCCCATAAGAATGTAGGCCTGAAAGAGGAGGGACAGTGCCTCACACAATGCTCTATCCACAGCGCTTGCACGATGCTTGGAATGTAGTAGGCACTCAGTAAGCATTTGAGGAATGAAAGAATCGGGGATTCCTGCTGCCTGGAGCCCGTTTGGTCCCCGTCCATTTCTCAAGCCTGGTCCCTCCACCTGCACAAGTTTTTGGAGCTCTGAGAGCATTCTAGTGAACGTCTTTCTGGCTGAAGTTCCTGTCTGGCATTCACTCCCGGGAGCCCTAATTCATACACCCCTTAAAAGCAAATGCCCTCGTTTCTTTCTGGTGTTCTTCATAGGCCTCATCCTGCTCTTGAGATGGGAGGTCAACAGGAGCGGGTCCAGTGAAGGTCCACCACACCCTGTCCTTGGCGGAGGTGTGGGGGGATTCGGGTGGAGGAAGCAGAGAGCAGGGGTCCTGCTGGCTTTAACCGTGTCCCCTCCAGCTCAAACACCACCTCGCCAGGCCCGCTAGCGTCGCCTCTCACCCGGACCCCCCAAACATACACAAAAGAACCTCCTACCCAGTTTCATCTGTGACCCTCTCTGAATCATACTCCACACTGCAGCCAGACAGGTGCCCCTAAAAGGTGAGCCGCCCACCACCTGAAAGCCTTCCCTGGCCTCAGGTAGCTCCCAGCCTCCCAGCCTCCTCCCACAGCCCGTGCACCATCAGGTCAGCGCTCTGACCTCCTCTTGGTTCTCAGACCCTGGGCTCCCTCCAGCCTCTACACCTTTGCATGGTCTGTTCCCTCTGGCCTGCCCTCTTTGCTCTTAACCAAGTTATGGGATTAGTGCAGCAGGTGCTGTCAGTGCCGCTGAGTCGAGTCCCAAGGCTTTGGAGAAAGGGTCCCTATGGGCTGACAGCTCCCTCCCTCCAGTGCCCACCTCTGTCTGCCTGAAGGTCCCCTCTGGCTGCTTTAAGATTCAGCCGGCTTCGCATGCAGGTTGGAAGTGCTGGAGAGTCGACACCCCTACGAATACCGTTCAGTCAATGAGGTACAGGAGCTGGAGATAAACCCCCAGCCACATCACTTGGTCTTGGGGCGCTGGTGCTCTATACCATCTCTCAGAGCGTCCCCAAGCACACTGAGCTCTACTACCCACAGGCGGCAGTATCCCACTGATGTGTCCTTTACTGGTTTCCTGCCCTGACCCACTCCCTCTCTACATTCCCCCCAGATGAACAACTTGCACCCAAACGCTGTCTCAGGATCAGCTTGTAGGGGAGTCCAGGTGAAGACAGATCTCCCCGTTCCAGGCATCACACTCTGGGCACCTCACCTTCACAGCGCCACGCATAACTTGATACATAGTACGCTTTATGATGGCTCTACGAAGTCTGTCTCCTGGTAGATTCTAAACTCACTGAGGCAGTCTGTTCTCCTCTCAAGGAATTCCCAGGCCCCAGCACCCTGCCTGGCACCTAGTTAATGCCCAATGACTACTTGGTAAGGGAACATATGGATTACTTGGGATGGGACTAAATCTGGTCTCGTTTTCTTCCTCTCTGTGTGACTTGGAGCAATGACAGCGGAACCTCTTGAAGCCCCAGTTCCCTCTGTGTAAAAATGAAGCTAATAATGTTGGCAAGCCAGAGAATCAGGAGAGACAATGGGAGGAGGGTGAACACTTTCCGGAGATACAGACACCTGTTCAGGTGGGTTTTACCTGCTTCTTGTTCTTGTGGTGGACATGACATTGAAGTGTTCCTGGACTGACACCTCTGATTGACATCAAGGGCAATTTCGCTCCTCTGAATGGGGTCCAGAGCCTTCACTCCAATGATGGGGACAGTACAGGATGGGGAGTGGGGATAAGGCCCAGAGGGGGAGTGTGGGGGCTGGGAGACCCACTCCAGGCAGAAGGTGGGAAGCCTGCCCACTTTCCAATCCTGTTCCCGGGCGCCCGAAACATCCGGGCCTCAGTGGCCTCACCCTTGGCTCAGGACACATTCAATGGCAGGAAAGCAGTATGTTGTACTTATCCCGTGAACATTCTCAAGCTTGACTGTTCGAGAAGTGACCAAAGGTCCGTGACATCTAATAATTTTCCAATTCGCTCAGGCACCAGTTTGAATTACATCAGATTGGTGCAAGGAACAAATCATCACGCATCTTGTGACCAACCTAGTCAACAGCCCGGCATCCACCCTCTGGATTGTAATGTTTTATTTATAGTTGTGTGCCTGGTGACTCTCATTAAGGGTCTGCAAGGATCTTTATTGCAGTTAGTTCAGTAGGACTTTACTGCATTTTTACATTAACTTATATATCATTATATTATAATAGTATATATGTACACATATATACTTTTACATATATTTGTATATATTTATATTGTAATAGCATTTTATTATGTATTATATTTATATTACTATATATTATATTTTTAAAGCATTTTGCTACAGTAGGACACTGAGGATTTCTAAAGACCTTCCAACACAATCCCTATGATATCAAGGTTTTACTCTATCATTAAGAATTACCTAGCCTGACTTGAAACTGGAGGATCCTGGGTGCTCTTGGGTCCTCTGTGTAACTGGAAACAGTTCTAATTACCCCTCCCCTGCCTGTTTGACTTATGAGTGTCCTTTATGTCAGAAATGTTCACTATTAATGTGTTTTCCCTATCATGTTTCTGATTGATGGTGCTACATAGTAGGCAGGGTTGAGTGGACATCTATTGTTCTTGCCTGTCAGCATCTCTACCCTCTTTTAATAAAGAGAACCATGATTTTTTCTTTTAAGGACCCAAGTTTACTTGGGTCTGACCAATGAGGGCCAAGAAAAGTCAGTGAGAGAACCAACCTGAGAATAAAGCCAACATGGAGGAAACTAGAGCTGAGTTATGGATAAGGCTAAATCCAGATAATATTGAACTCCTGGACCAAGCCATGCCTGAAGCTGAACCTTTCCATTATCAGTTTCATAAGCCAATTATATCTCTTTTTTGCTTAAACCAGTTTGGGTTGGGTTTCTGTCTTTTGCAGAAACAGAGAGTCCTGATCAGTACATAGAGCCAGTACACAGATCCATCTCTAGCCTGTGCTTAGAAGGGCCCCACGAGGCTTTGGGAATTTAGGCAGAGGGCAATCAGGAGACCCAAAGGTGGCTGCTGTCCACCGGTACTTATATCTATCCATGTAATCAGCATTATGCCACTGTCTTCCATAGTCACCCCAAAGATACAAGGATAATCTCAAGTTATTCATATTGATTCAGTTATAACTCCCCTTCCCATAAAGATTTTTCAGCTCACCACACAAACAGTCGTTTATAATTTCTTCCTTCTCCCTAGGCTGCCCATAATCAAAAGGGTACATACTTTGGAGTCAGACAGATCCTGGCCCTGCCACATACTAGCTGTGTGACTTTGGGTAATTTACTAAACCCACCTGTACATGTAATAATTTTATCTACATCTTAGGTTTTCCATGGGATTCAAGTGCATATGTAGAGTTCCTTAAATGGCAGATAGCTGAACCTCAAAAAGAGGTAGCTGATTATACTACTCACTGAACATCTATTGAGCCCTTTCTGGGTGCCAAACCCTGGCTAAGGATTTTACAGGCATCATTTCATTTGATCCTGCCAACAAACCTGGGAGGTGTGCCCTATTCTGTTCCCTAAGTCCTGCATATGAAGAATCATTAAATCCTCACAACAGCTGGAGCACAGGAGTAAAGGAGCATGGTCAAGGCTGCATAGCTCTGTTCCCCAAGTCCATTCTAGGTGGCTGGGTGCCACTGCCCCTCCAAACAGGGCAGCCCCTTTGATGACAGTGGGTACCTGCCTCAAGGCATAGTCAGGGAGCAGAACCCAGACAACAGAATGGAACCAAATGAAGATGTTGGGGAGAATGAAGTGCAGAGTGAGGAGCAGAGTGAGGGCTCAGAGGACACCACACTCTGGTTTGCCAGCACATCTGGGAAGGACAAGGCAACAGCCATGGCTGCCATATTCCTCATCCAGAGAAGGACTCTGGTTCCTGGGATGGGGACCTGGGCTCTGGAATGTCGGGGCAAACCCAGACAGTGCTGATTCTCATGGAATATGGGAACCAATAAAACAATGACTGGAAAGCAATGATCTGAAAGATATTCTTGCTGTAATTTTTCCACAGAAATATATTATGTAGCAAGCTAAGTAAATTCTTGGAAACCTGGAAACCCCCCAAAACTGGTAGAAGCAACTTTTTTTTTTCTTTTTTTACTATTTCATGAGAAAGAGAGAGATAGAGAAAAACCACATTTCTTGGATTTAACTTTGTTCACACAAACTTTGTTTTTTTTAAAAGAAAAACTGGCACCGGTTAACCTAAACATGAAACTGGCACGCCAGTAACTCTTTAAAAAGTTGCCTATAATTGTGTGGCTTAGAAAATTAATTTCTTTCCGGATGAAGAAACCCGAAACAGGTCTTCTAAGTGAAAATTATTGGCAGCCCCCCGCCTCCATCCTCACGAGGCAGATGGAACAATGGGCAGGGGCGCGGGGAGCGTGTGGGACGCTCAGCCAAACAAAAGGGCTGCCTGCAACTTGCCTAAAATAGAAAATAAAAGCTAGTACAGCTTCCCGCCTGGCAGGCCCCTCTTTGGAGTGCTCTGTGGAGTAGCAGGTACCTCACGGGATGCCTCCCTGAAGAAGTACAGCGCCCCCGAACCAGTTAAAGCCGAAGCTCCTGCCCCCTGGCTCCCCTGACCTCGGGTTTCCTTCCCACCCGGGGGAGCAGGTTCACCCTCCAGAGTCACCTCCACACGCTCGTGGCTTTTGTTTTGCTCTGCTGAGGAAATTCAAATCACGTTAATGTTCTGGTTCTTTTTACAGAACTTTGGAGAATGATACATATTACAAGAGCTTTATTTGGAGGACGCACTGGAGAGGTAAGGTGCCCTTCATTGTGGGACAGCCTTGGCTTTGAAGTGTGAAGGACAGGGGTTCAAATCCCAGCTTTGCCACTTGCTGTCCGCGTGACCTTAGTCTCTCAGAACTCCGTGTAAAATGGCGAGAGTCAGTCCTAGCTTGCGGGTACGGTGTGAAGGTCAGCAACGGGGGTCAGCAAGTGCCGGCCTGCGCGTGCTTAGTACTTAGGGACCTCCGCTTCCGTCCTGCTCCGGCCGAGAGAAGGCAGGTGGCTCCCTCCACCTCCCCAGCTCACCTGAGAGGCTGGCAAAGGGAGGCAGGAGGAGGGAAGGAGGAGGTGGGGGTGGGAGGAAAGAAAAGAACTCGTACTAATCCTCACCTAGTACCTTATTAACGTCCCTAAAGGAATTTGCATTCCCACCGCCCGGCTAATCGTAAACCTGAAGCCCGCATGCCCTCGTGCACTCGCAAAGGGTTCACATGAAATCCACACGGCAAAGTCACACCCTTAAACTGAAGCCGATTTTCCGATTCTGAAAGCTTGACTGTCGCATTAAAAAAAAGGCTTTGTTTTCTTCTTCTCTCGCTCTTCCTCCTTCCTCGCCCGCCCCCTCCTCCTCCCGCTCCCTGTCACCCCCACCTCCCCCGCGCCGTCGCCCCCGGCGCGCACACAAAAGAAGACCCCGAGACCGAGGTACCGGAACCTGCGGGTTTGTTTACGACTTCGGGCATCTCCGCGAGGCGCTGCCCGGCGCCGCCACCTACCGGCGGGAGTCGGCACTGCTCCCGGGCGCGGGCCAAAAACTGCCGGCCGATGACCCAACGCCGCAGGCATCTGAGGATAACCTTTCCCCTTTCTTTCCAAGACCAAATAAGGGGGCGCTTCCCTCTGCGTGCCGGGCCTGTGGCGGTTTGGCCAAGGGGCGTGGAAAGGAGGATCCGGGAACGAGGCTGACAGTCCGCAAAACACCGACCACATTGTTCCCGTGGCGGCCGGCCTCCTCCCTCCTCCGGGCGGGCACGGCCCGTGCCCAGGCAGGGCGCTCCCTGCAGCCGCGGGCGCGGGGAGCCGGGTGGGCGGGTGGCCAGGGCCGCCATCCGAGGGACACCCCAGCCCCATCGGCAGCACCGCCAAGCCGCTCCCCCCACCCTAAGAAGTGTAGGGCCGGGTGCCCCGGGCCCCGCCCCCTTGCCACACTCCCTGCAGACCCTCCCGGCCATCGCGGCCGCGGAGCGGGCGGGTCCCTGGGCCCGGCGGGGCACGGGGCGCAGACCGAGGGGAGCCAGACCCGGCTGCCAGGCCTCGGAACCCTGGCATCACCCCCGAGGGAGGGACTCACTGGTGGTTGACAGTGTTTGGTAACCACAGAAACCAAGATTTGACCTATATTTTTGAATATGGCCTCAACTCTAGTTTTCCTTCTAGAAATCAAAGGGAGTCTGACCTGACTTGCTGTTAATTTTCCTCCTGCTTTGTATTCCAGAATGCCACCCAGAAGGTTGGGCAAGTCGGGAGACCTCACTGGCTGGTTTGCTGGTGACTCGTGAGGGTGACTGTGCTCCAGGCCAGGAGTCAGTGGCTGCCCCTCTCACTGCCTCCTACCAACCCCAGGTCCCTGCCCAGCGATGGTGGGGACATTTCTGGAGGGCAATTGGATGATGTTTATCAGGATTTTAAATCTGTTTACCATTTAACTATTTCATCCATTTCTAAGTTCTATCCTAGGTAGGTAATGGGGAATATGTATTCAGATGATGGCCACAGCGCTGCTATGATGGCAACAACAATTGGCCTTAATTGAGCATTTACTACGTGCTGGAAACTGTTATAAATGTTTGACAAATATCTACTCACAACATTCCTCTGCAGTGGGTATTCTTAGTACCCCTATTTTATAGAAGAGGAACCTGCAGTCAGAGGATAGGTTTCCACTCAAGATCACCCAGCTGGGTAGTGGAAGAGCCAGGATGTAAGCTTGGACTGTGGGGCTCCTGAGTCTGTGCTCTTGTCCGCAACACTAAATGTTTATCAATGGGGATTTGATTAATTTAGAGTACAGCCATATGATGGAATACTCTCCAGCAACTTAAATAGTGATGTAGATTGGGAATAATTGGCATGGAAAAATGTCCATGACATATTGTTGAGTGAAAACAGCTGGTTACACAACAGCATGCAGTGTAGCAGCATAGCAGGATCACACAGCTGTGCAGAAGAGCGCTTGTGGCAGTGCTAACTGTGGTCACCTGTGGCTGGTGGGGTTGCAGGTGGCTCATTTCACAGGTATGTTTTCTGTATGTTGCTGAACCCTTTCTGGAAATGAATGTATGTTATTTTCCAATAAAAAAGCTATTTTACTTTTGAAAAAAACAAATGGATAAAGGAAATAACATTTCTTGATACACACACACACGAGACCATGGTCACGGCTGTTCTCAAGTCCAGAAAGCCTTTCCTGATCCCTAAAATTGGACGTTACAACTCCCCAAACTCCTTACAAGTGAGAACTTGTGTCCAGACAGATATTCAGCTATGTGAGCACATACCTATGTCACCAACTAAACTGTAAATTCAGGAAGGGTGGTGCAGATTGTTCAACTTTGTCAGTATGTCTCTTAGTATCTTGCACAGCAGTTTACCCATTGTGGGGTTTGAATAGTTATCAATAGATTGGTATGAACTCATGATGATGGAACAATCCACAGAAGAATTAATGGCATGATTAGTTGTTAGATATCTGCTGCTTGGCACAGAGAAGTTACTCCATAAATGTTTGCTAGGTGAATGGGCCCAAGGCTGCTCTGCCCCAAGCAGCGTTTCCCCTTGAGAAATCAAAATGAGAGCTGCTTCCTCCTTCGGGGACCTCTGTGTACCAGGTGATTAGCCATCTATATCTGGCAGACCCCTCGGGAGGAACTGACTCTGGTTCACTTAGCAGGAAAGGGAAGCTCTTGGAATTGATGGAAAGGCAGGAGAAGGAGGCTTGGAAGTTGGGCAGGAACAAAGGAAGTCAGGTAGAAGGAAGACCTGGCCTAGGTCATGCCAGGGGTCCCCGGGCACTGCCACCCTCCCCCGCCAAGTAGACACCCCTGCTATGGCCAGAGGCCACTGCAGGAAGTGGATTCTGTCTTGGATCACCTGCCCGAGATTCAAAGCCTCACGTGGGATCAGCTGGCTCAGCCTAGGTGATGTGCCTAGCGGTGGGCTGGTAAATTTTTAACAATCTGCTCTCCAGTGAGGAAAGCTCTGATCTGTGGCAATCTGCTGAGCTCTATGGTGTCAAAATTCCCACCATGACCAATTTTTATCTAACAACCATTTAACACCCAGCTCAAAAGACTCCTGAGAATTTAAGAATCTCGGCTCTGGTGGGTTGGTGAATCTTACTCAGCACATCCTTGCATGTGCCCTGCTGACTGAGTTTCCCATGGTGGGGAACCCCCTGGAAAGGAAGGAGGTGAGATGCCATGCAGCCCAAAAGAAAATGGCACGTATCCATAGCCCAGAGCAATACAAGGCGCTAACCAATCCATATGCTGTCCCTTCTATGGTCAAGAGCAGCTTTTAGAGTAATACCCAAAGGAGGGCGAATGATGGAACTTAAGAAGGTGGCGGGGGAGGATGTTTGGAGGCAGAGATGGGTGGTGGAAGAGATATTTAGATCTGTTCCCTTCAGATCTCAGAGAGTGCCCCTGTTGTGCTTGTGATGGCAGCTCTCCAAGAACAAAGACACAGCCCTGAATTATCCAATAAGTAGTCATGAAGCAGTGAAGCCTTCTCCAGGAGGGATTTACCCCTTTACCAAGTCTCAAGTCCAAAGGGCAAGAATAATTACAATAATGGCTACTATGGTGGACAGAGAGTATCCTACGGGTGCCAGGCACTGTGCTGAACCTAGTCTTTTGTCTAGGTAGTTTTTCTAAGGATAGATCATTAATAAACAATCCTACCAGACTTTGATCTCTTGTCCTCAAGATTTCCTGAGCAGTCAGTCTACTGGCTCCCCTTTATAGCAAGGGACTCATGTCAAGCACTCCATGTGGTCCCTTGGAAGACCCTCTCTCGATGGAAGGAAGGAGGAAGCAGCTCCACTCCTCCCCTCTTGGGTTGGGGAGTCCGTACTTTTAGCTCAGTCTTCTCCAAAGAGATGTTCTTTACAAATCTTCTCCAATATCCAACAACTCAATCCTTCTAAACTCTCAAGTGGGCCCTGGTTTTGAGACTCATGTGTCTGGTTTTGTGCTCACCACTTAGGAATGCAGCCTCTATGGGCCTCCGTGCCTCAGTTGGAAGTTCCAACTTAGCATCCTGTAAGAACTTACCAACTGAGTGATAATTACTGGGGTCTTGGCCTGATGATAATTTGCTAAATTGTACACTTGGAATTTTGGCATCTTTCTCTATGTGAGTTTATAAAAACACAGACCAAAAGCATTTAAAATTTTATATATTCATTGCCACAGGAGAGGTGGAAGGCACTAGTGGAAAGGGAAATGGATTGATTCTTGGACAGAGTGCAATAAATGTCAATGCTAGTTTCAGTCATGATCTGGGATCTTAAAGGATTAGCTAAGTTCTTGCATGGTGGTGGTGGGTGGGTGGGTGCTGCTGTGAGTCTGGGAGTGGATCCCAAGGGCAGGGAACTGTGACATTGGCTTGTGGAGGTAAGATGAAACAAAGCATCCTTGGACCACCTCCTATCCTGTCTTGCAGCCTAGCCATGTTCAGTCACGTGTTCCACACTGACTCCTCTGAAGTCTTTCCACCAGAGTGGTAACAACTGTTGAACAGGCCCCCTTGTGAGGCTGTGCTTCCCCACCCTCCACCTCTGCTTCTGTCTCTCAGGATCCTGGAGGGGAAGGCCAGTCATCAACCATTAGCCATGACCTGTGCGTTTCTTCTAATAATAGCCTCTCCACTCTTGAAACCCAGTCTGCATCAGTCAGTTTGGGACAGGTCCTGCTGTGGTAACAAACAACCCCCAAATTTCAGAGGCACAAAACAAAAAGAATTTATTTCTCAATCATGCTCATGCCCATTGTTAGGAGTCTGGGGGCTCTGCCCTGCATCAATCAGCCTCACTCCAGGACACAGGTTGACAGAGGAACTGTTAGTTGGAATGTTTCCAGCTGCGTGGCAGAGGGAAAGAGCTTGGCCAGTGGTTTGTTGGCTCTTAAAGCTTCTGCCTGGAAGTGACACACATCATTTTCACTCACATTTTATTGGCCAAAACAAGTCACATAGCTAACTCCATGTCACAGGGCAAGTCACATGGCCAACTCCAATCCTATCATCGCCTAGAAAAAGAACTGGAAATATTTGATGGACAGCACTAAGCACTACCCCAGAGCCCTTCTCCGAGCCCTGTCAATTGCATTTGGAGGACAGCCATTGGGGCAAGGAGGGATGGGACAGAGCCCAGAAATGGGTTAAATATTTGGGGTCAAAAAGAAAGGGCCAAGGAAAAAGTTATGCCTGCACGAAGGTGATGGCAGCAGACCCTGCAGGTTGCTGAGAGGAGAAGTCTAAGAGCAATAGCTTGGGTAAGTTGGTGGGAATGGAAGAATGAGCATGAATCCAGGAAGGATAAGAGATGAATGAGGACATTCTCATTATCAAACTCTTAGCTTTTCTGGATTCCCAACAATGGAGCTTTCATTGTTGGTTTAGTGGATTCAGCTTGGAACCTCAAGGCAGATCTTCTGTTTGCTGAGAACTTGATAAACCTCCTGCACACGGGGAGGAAATATTGGCTTTTCTGCGTCACTCCCTGCACTGCCCTCTCCATCCCTTGCAGACCTGCCGGAGCCCTAGTGGGGCTTCCACCTCCTTTTCCCTTAGAAACAAGTCCTAATGCATCATTGAGGTACCTGTAAAGGTCCCTTTATTTAAAAAATATTATAAAATTTCCAAATACTCAAAAGTAGAGAGACTAGCATAGAACCCCCTACAAACATTCTGAAAGACATTTCCTGCAGTTGCTCTGTTATTGTAACAGGATCACCATGCTAAACCCCACAGAAATCTGGGCTCATCCAATCTGCACAGTAAGCTATATTATTTGTCCCATTTTACAGATGAGAAAGTTGAGACTCAGAGACTTGGTCAAGGACGCACAGTCAGTGAGGACAGAGCTGATGCCACACACCCCTGTGGCAGGGCTGCTGGAGCTGCTGGAGCCTCAGGGGTGAACAGAGCTTAAATAGAGGCCATGGTGGGGAAGGAGATATATCTTTCTTAGCAAAGGGCAAGGTGCTATGTAAGCTTGGCTCCCCTGCCAGCCTGCTTTGCTCTGAGCTGGATTCTCAATTATCAGGGGCTAGAAGAGGAGGCAAAATATGAGAAATCAGAAGGGTCCTTATTCCCCAAGGAGGCATCACCATGATATAGAATAGTGTGGGCCCTTGGACAATTATTCAGCTATTTACTCTTTTGCTCATTCATTTAGGAGATATTTACTGAGCACTTACTCTGTGCCAGATCTGGGAGCACAAAGATGAGCGAGTCAGCCTGGAATCTTGCCTCACAGAGGAGAATCCTCCCTCTCTAGCTGGTTGACTAAATGATCTCAAATGACATAATTGGAGCCTCAGTTTCCTCACCTGTGAAATGGGGCATACTAACAGTTTCTACAGAGTGAAACTGTGTGAAGGTTAAGGAGCTCATGCACATGGATGACTGGGACCTATTAGCTTCTTCCATGCCCATGGGCAGGGGTAACTTTCAAAGTATTGGATAACCTGAAAGGCACAGGCACCAACAAGTCAGAGGGGACATCTGACTGATAGAACTGGGTTAGCCACTGGACTGCTGTGTTTTCATTTTTCAATGTTTTGGGAGCCCCAGTAGCTGGTTCCCATGACCTACTGAAGGACAGTTGACCAGAGTTGGCTGTCCTCTTGACCCCTGCTGGCTCAGGCCCATCTCTGTGCTCTTAGTCACCAGGGGCTGGCAAGCACATGTGGATGGACCCCATGCCTAACTCCCACGTCCCTTGCCCCCCAGTACATCCATTCTTGTAAATGCAGGGCCAAGAATATTTGGAGAGTAACAAAAGAATATAGAAGTAACCAGATCCTCATCTTGTGCTTAAAGCCCATGTTGTTTGCTGCAGTGGGTGCTGGAAGAGATGGGAGAATACCTGGCTCCTTTCTCCTTGGGGATTATGAGCCCTTGCCATGCCTTCAAGTTCCCACAGAAGAAAGAGTCAGTCCCAGTGCATCTGCTGGAAGGATGGAGGTGTAACCAAAAGCTTCCCCCAGCTGCTGCTAGGAACCCACCTGAAATAAATTAATTTGTTCTGCACTAGTTACAGACATGTTACAAAGCTTCATCTCTTAAAGTGGCAGCAAATGTCTTTTAATATTAATGAGTATGACTCTGGTAAAAAATGTCTCTAGAAAGGTTGTTTTGTTCTTCCAGAATGTTAGGCTCTCCACATTTCACTACCCAGTGAAGACCCCCTGCTCTCCCTCTTCTACATGATTAAAAACCAATTTGTTCCCATGTTTGTGTGGGACTATGTGTTTAGACCACATGCAGGAAATCAGACAAAGGTTGGAATTGGAATTGAGGTCGGATTGGGGAGATAAAAAATCTGCCAGCTCTGTTTGGAGAATCCTACATGGAAAGACAAATTGCGGTGAGAAACACTGACAGTCGTGTGAAGTATTAATGCATCATCGTGAAGTATTTTAAATCATGTTTCTCAAAAGCATTTTTCCCATTGTGTTGCCAGAAAATGGAGACATTCACGTACGGGAGAGTATGGAGTAGTGCAGAGGGGTAAACCTTCTCCTAAAAAGCTCACCGGGTTTTAGAAATGCTAATGAGTTACGTGACACGTGACTCTCTGAAGATGCTATTATTACACCTACGTTACAGATAAGAGACTGAATCATCAAAAAAAAAAAAAAATTTCAGTGATCTGCCTGGTGTCAACTTGGAAGTCGCCAGTAACAGTTTTGAAGGATCCCCCTGCTTTACTGCAGCTGATGTGAAATCACAGTCGCCACAGACCAAGGGTAACAGACAAGAGGTGTGGGTGGGCTGGTGGCTTCCTCAACTCTCGGATATCTTTCTCCATCGTGAGGGAGAGGGAAGACCTCCCACACCTGCTCCCCCAAGACTACACACACCTGCTGTTGGCTGACCATTGATTGGGGGGTGGGGGCGACATGGACAGATTCCAAAGGAACAACTGGATGTCACGCAGCATTGCTCCAGGACTGCAACAGGGACCACTTCCTCAAAGTTGCCTCAAAAGCCTACGCCTTCCAAATATTGGCCCTGGGAAGCTCGTGGAGCCGGTGGGGATACAGGGCCTGTTTGCACTGCCACCTCTCCAGTTCAGCCCCCATGTTGAGGCCAGGAGCCTGGAGGAGCTGCTTCTCCCAATACTGCTGAGTCTTTGCATCGACATTGCTCATGTTGGTTTGAGCTCAGACTAAGACAGGGACCACAGTCTGTGCAACTTTGAGACAGTGGTGGAGCCTGAAAATATTGCCATTTCAAAAATGGGAGTGATTTTATGTTTGCAGGAGGTGGAGGCCTAAGTGGATCTTTGGGAAGGTGTTACCTAGGTTCTGGAAAAGCCATTTAAACAAGCACTCAAACATTTAGTGATGCAAATGTTTGAACATCTGCCCCATGCAAGAGCAGGATCTTGAAAACAAGAGATGCAAACCACAGACTGCATCCAACTTTCTAATATGATGTGTTTGCCCTGCACAGTGTTTTAAAAAGAAACAAGTTCACATTTTAAAAGCTGAATCTCCTATTTAAAAAAACAACTCTGAAAATCTAGCATCACTGCCCCTGCATTTGCAGGTGGCCCCAGCTGTCCCTTTGGATGGGGCATGACTTCTTCCGGGCTCCTCTTCCCCCACAGTACCCATGTTACCCATGGCCCCCCAGCACAGAAGCTGAACATCAGTTGTCACTTGTCACTGCATTTGCATCATTGTTTTTATTACAACAGACTCAAGTTTTTCTAGGTACCTGGGCACCTATCAAATGTGAAAAAAAAGAGCTAACACATTGATATCACTGCTGGCTCCCTGGAGACATTTGGATTTGCATATAGAAGGTTGCCTCTCCTGGAGGCCTGATGCCAGCAAGGTTCCCTTTGGGTAATATTTTTCCTAAGGGAAGATCTAGGTCACCTGTGGCATCCAACTATTGTTTGTTTTTTTTTTTAAGAAAAATTAATATTAAAGCTAATATTTATTGAGCACTTACTCCGTGCCTGGCAATTTTCCAAGCTCTTTACATGAATGAACTTATATAATTCTCTCAAGAATATGCAGTAAATACAATTATTACTATTTTATAGATGAAGAAACAGAGGCATAAAGAGCTTGAGCAACTTGCCCCATGTCTCTCAGCAAGAACATAGCAGAGCCAGGATTCAAATGCAAGCCAGTGGGCCCCAGGGGCGGTACAGTAACAACTGTGCTACCCTGCCTGTGTGTCCACTGTGCTACCTTGCCTGTGTGTGCTCTGCTTGTCTTCCCCGGAGAGGTTTTTACAAGTTTATCTGTCAGGGTTGGCTGGACCATGCCACAGTAGGAACCCTCAAATCTCAGTAGCCTAAAGCAACAAAGGTTTATTTCTAGCTTATGATACATGATTATTGAGGGTCAGCTGATGTGTCACAGTCATCATAGACAGACAGAGCTGACCCGTCTGGAACACTGTCAGTTGCCATGGCAGAGGGGAAAAAGCACAGCAATTGTGCCTCGGCTCATAAAGGCCGCCTCTAGGAAATGGACTTTATCACTCCTGTTCACATTTCATTGGCCAAAGCAAACCCATCTCTAAGGGGCCTGGGGAGTGCAACTCTCGTGCAGAGAGAGGAACTGGTGGACTCCTCAATCTGCAGGGGAGACATCCATGAGCCTCTGTGGGGCCCCAGAGGACAAAGTTTAGCACAGAGTTAGGAAGGGGGCTTTTCTAGTCCTACTTCTGCTCCTGCCCCTTGGGTGGGATTGATGGCTCTGGGAACACTGGGAGGCCCACCTATCAGGACTATTGGCATGGAAAGGAGCACACTCCTCTCAGGGCCTTTGCAAATGCTGTTCCCTCTGCCTGGATCTGTCTTCCCCCCCCACCCCCCCACCCCCAAGACCTACCCAGTTCCTACTGATCCTCCGTATCTCAACAAGAAGTTCAGTTCCACTGGGAAGCCTCTCTCACACCTGCGGCTGGATTAGGCCCTCCTGTTATTCCCCTTCACGACACCCTGTGGTTTTATTTTTCAGCACTTCTTATCGTTGTGTGTTGATTTGTGTGTTAATGTGATTTGTGCTTGTCTTCCCTAAAAGCCTGGAATCTTCCTGAGGGCTGGTTCCAAGTCTGTCTCTCTCACCTTTGTACGCACCCCCACCCCTCCCCACCCAGTGCCTGGCACAGGACTGGGTGCATCCTTGAGTCTCTCCTTAATACCAACTGCATGCATGACTGGGACACACACTGGGATGACTATAGCTGGTCAACGGGGCTGTGAGCCAACAGGAGGTTCCCCTTTGAGAACTAATTGAGGGGGAATTTCCAGGGGTCCTGAGGTCCTGTAGTTGAAGTGGAGTCAAGACAGGAAGGAGTCCATGGAAGGGGGAGCACTGTCATTTTAGGGGTCCCCCAGATGCAGAACCTGAGCCAAGGATCAGAAGCAAGTAGCACATGTGAGAGGTGATCCCTGGGATCCTGGTAGCAGGGTGGGGAAGTGAGGCAAGGATGGGGAGGGGCCAGTGCATTGTCAAGTTGCCACTGTAGAGAGCTCTAGGAGTGGTGAAACACAGCACTGAGTTAGCCCACCTGGGGGGTGGGGAGCTGGGGTATTGATACACCAACTGCAGTTGATCATTGGTGAGAGCTGCTCCCAGGGCCTGCTGAATGGACAGCAAAGCTGGCTCTTGCAGCAGAAGAAGACCTCAGACAGAAATGCAGGTGCCAGCAGTTGGGAGGAACAGGGTATATGGGCGGTCATAGGCGGCATCCTCTTCACTAAGAAAGAGATAATTCACCTTGTTCTCCCTGTGGCATCTTCCATAATGGTGAGAGATTTGACTCCAATGTCCTCAAAACCTTTTTCAGGTTTTCTGGCCTTCTAGGAGTGGGCTAGGAAGTCCTTGCCATAGACTCAGGCTAACCGTGTATAGAATTTGTTTATGGCTTGGCTATAACTCTACTACCCTTTCATCCATCATTCACCATTTCATTGAATAGGCCCTCAAACATGTATTGGGTCTCTTCTGTCTGGCAGGCACTGAACTAGAGGCTGGGGTACAAAATCTGATAAAATACAGTTTCTGCTCTGCCGTACTTTATAAAGCACTATTCCAGTATTTGGAGAGGTGCTAATGCCAAACAAGATACTGTGTTAAATAAGTTTGGAAAGCTTTACAAAGTATCAACTATTCTTAGATAATCACAAAGCACATTGACATACTAAAGGCTTTGAGAAGGACTGCAGAAAGGAAATCTGTTTAAGTATTTTGCCCAGGATTTTCCAAACTTATTTGACATTGGAACTCTTTTATACCAAATTGTCTGTATGAACAACGTCTAATTTCTATTCCAAGGAACTAAAATTCTGTGAACACGCTTTGAGAAAGCTATTGGATTTTCATCCAATCCATTGAAGACTCAATAGAAAAAAAAGAAAAAGGCTGAGGAAGGGAGAATTCACTCTCACAGTCTTCTAGCTGAGGCATCGATCTTCTGCCTTTGAACTTGGACTTGGACTGGAACTTACACCATCAGTTCTCTTGGGCTTCCAGCTTGCTGACCTCAGATCTTGGGACTTCTCAGCTTCCATATTGTGGAGAAATTTATTATAAGGAATTGCCAATACACACACACACGTATTTATATATATATATAATTATATAAATACATTCCATACTGGTTCTGTTTCTCTGGAGAACCCTGACAAATATAGATTGTGGTACAGATTTTTGGTAGGATGGTCCACAGGGCCTCATAGTTTATAGACTGCTTTGTGAATGAATAGCTATGACAGAAATCTCAAGGCCGTCACATTAATTTCCTGCTCTGGGATATAGCTACCATCTCCCTCCTTGTTGAGTTGGAGTTCTTTGTTCTGGGAAACATGTAAATTGTACATTCACTAAGAACATTATTTATAAATTCTAATGGGAAAAAGTGCAAATAGTGGAAACACTGATGCAGTAATTACACTCAGTTTTCAGGGTAATTTTATTGCAAATTTTTCCTTAAATTATGTTTCTTGACTTTGTCCATGATCATTATGAGTTAAACACTTACAGGAAATCAGCATACGGCTCTTTAATGAATCAAAAGTACATGACCAAGAAATGTGCAGGTTGTTGTTTATTTTGAGATCAAAGGGAGAAAAACTAAGCTCAGAGATACTTGTTTCCTGGAAAAATCAGACCTGTGTTGGGGGATGAAAATCTTCTTAGCAGTTTTCTCCTGATTGTTCTATTTTTTTTTTTTTTTTGCGGCACGTGGGCCTTTCACTGCTGTGGCATCTCCCGCTGCAGAGCACAGGCTCCGGACGTGCAGCCTCAGCGGCCATGGCTCATGGGCCCAGCCGCCCCGCGGCACGTGGGATCCTCCCGGCCCGGGGCACGAACCCGTGTCCCCTGCATCGGCAGGCGGACTCTCAACCACTGCGCCACCAGGAAAGCCCTGATTGTCCTATTTATTCCCACCACTAATCTGAATCTGTAAGAGGGGGTTTAAATATTGCCCTCCTGGCTATTTACTACACAGTCAATTACGTACTTTTAATTAGGAGATTTCCAGAAAGCGTCATTCCATTTTACCCTTGCAGCCAAACAACGGAGGGTGTGGCTTTTCCACAAAGAATGACTTTCTGTAATTCAGGTCCAAGAGAAGACACAGAGACAGGAAGAAACTAAGGGGACGTGCCTCTCTGACTTGAGGGAAAGCCAGGCTTAAAAGGTGATGAGAATTTCTTCCTAGAACTTTACAAAGATGTATGCTAACTACATAATACAGTGTGAGGCCAAAGCCTGGCAGAATACCTGGTGGCATCGTGGATGCCTCCTACTTCGCGTTCCGAAAAGAGTTCTGCAGAAACCTGGTGGCTGAATTACTGTCATGTGGACAATACCCCATCTAGTGGTTAACAGGATAATTGCAAAAAATAGCTTCACAAATCCCATGACAAACTATTCCAAAACTGGGCATCAGCCTAAGTTACCCATGCCAGTGGTTCTCAGACTTTGCTACACATTAAAATTCACCCAAGGAGCCTGTAAAAGTCTGACGCACAGGCTACACCCCACACCAATTAAAATCTCTGGGAGCGGGGCCCAGGCATCAACATTCTTAAATTTCCCAGATGATTCCAATGAGAACAGTGATCCTTGAGACTGAAAGAATGCATTAAAAGGTAGGAAAACATCCTGCAGTAATTTCGTATCACACATTTCATTTAAAATATTTCATATATACAGGTTTCTTTTTTCTTTCTTTTTCTCTAAAATTGGATTATTTTAAGAAATGGGATCAACATGCAGAATTCCAGAGAGGTTACAAACACAGACATGAATTAGAGGCTTGGGTTTCAATGCCAGCTCCACCATACACCTGCTGTGTGACCTTTTGGTGCTACATCAATAAACCAGGATGGATGGGGGCACAGCCTCACTGGTCCTCACGTTTCCATGAGTAAATACATGCGAATCACTTACAACTGATCCTACTGCATAATAAATTTTATTTAAATGTATGTTATTAAGAGTCTATGACATTACTTTACAACTTGCTTTTTCAACTTAAATACGTTCTAGACATTCCATATAATCCATGCAATAGATCTAACTTATTCTTCAATAACTGCAAGAGGCCACCTGTGAACATACGTACTTTGAAGTTTAACATCCACCAAATGGATCTGCTGGGTTCAAGAGATATATTTGAAATTTTAACTGATGCTGCCATTCAGCTTGCTTTACCAAAAGGAAGTAATTCACCGTCCTACAAGCATTGTATAGGATAATCTGTTTCCTCTATGCCTTCATAAGCACTAAATGTGCTTTTGAAGCCTTTAAATTCTTACCAGTATGAATGGTGATATGATATAAGCTGTAAGTTCCCCATCTAACAGAGAGTCTGGAGAGCTTTTCGAGGTTTTGTTGGCCATTTTTATTTCTTCTTCTTTGTGTTGCCAGTCATACCATTTGCTCATGTTTCCACTGGGTTGAACTTTTTAAAAAAATCAGTTGCAGGAGCTCCTTGTATATTAGGGACATTCACTTATCAGTAAAGAAAGTTGCAAATACTTTCTCCAGTTTGTTTTTGCATTTCAACTTTTTATACTCAAACTTATCAGTCTTTTCCTTTATGGATTCTAGATTCCCTGTATTGCATAAGTACATCTCTCCTCCCCAGTCTTGAGGCTATGCAAATTTCCTCCTAAACTGATTCTATTATTTTTTGTTTTATGTTTTTTTGTTTGTTTCAAGTTTTAATCCATTCATGATGATTTTATTCATGGTTGAGATTTTTTTTCAGATCAATAACCAATTATGCCAATAACATTAATTAAATAAACCACCTTCTCTGTATGGAGCAAAAATGCTCTTCATTATGTAGTAGATTTGAATATATACCCAGATCTTTTTGACTTTTTGGTCTTCTGACCTGTGAGCTTATTCGTGAGCCAAACCATACAGTTTTTAAACGTTATTACATTTGCGTTTTGGAAAGTAATATCTGGTAAGGTAATCCTACCTTAATATTCTTTTTTGAAATTAAAGTTTTTTGTTGTCAATTCTAAAATATTTAGAATTTTTAAAATATAAGTGCTAAAATGCTTTTGTTTAGCTCTAGAAAAACACCATTGATATTCTGATTAGAATTAGCTTAAGGTAAATTTTCTTTGAAAATCACTGACACTTTAATGATGATTAACTCTTCTCATCCAAGGACATGGTGTGCCTCGCCATTTTTCAAATATTGTACTTATGTCTTTAACAAAATGTTATGGCTTTCTTCAGGGAGGTCTCATAGTTTTCTGGTAAATTTTTTATAATAAAATTATACCCATAAAGCACTTAGCCCAAACATCCAGCATATAGTAATTATTTAAAATGTTTTTTTTATAATTATCTTTACTTATTCTCATTAAATAATCATAGAAAAGACAAAGCTTAAAAAACTCCTTACTGATGGACTCAAATGGATACTCAATCTCTCTAAAAGTGTCAGTTCTCTCCAAAACTGATCTACATACTTAATGCAATCTCAATAAAAATTCCAGATTTCATGTGTGTGCATGTATAGGTCTATGTGTGTGTGTAAATTCACAAGTCAATTGTAGAATTTATACAGCAATATAATGCGCCAAAAATAACCAAGCTAAACTTGAAGAAAAAGAACAAAATAGAGGATTACACTATAGCATTATCAAGCCTTGTTATAAAGCTCAATCATTTAGACAATGTGGCATTGGAGTCAGATTAGACAAATGATCAATGAAACAGAATAGAGAGTCTAGAAGTATACACACATACTCCATTTGTGACAAGAGTGACACTTTTGTCATCAGAGCAATGGGAAAGGATGATCTTTTCAATAAATAGTGCTGGGTCAATTGGAAATCGGTATGGGCAAAATTTTTGTTGATCTTTATAAGCAGTCTACACAAAAACTCAATTAGAGATGGATTGTGGATCTAAATGTGAAAGGTAAAACAACAAAGTATATAAAAGATATATAGGAGAGTATCTTCATGATCTTGGGATAGGCAAAGATTTCTTATACAGGACACAAAAACACAAAACCTAAAGTAAAAAATTGATAAATTGACCTATATTTAGATTAAGAACTTCTGTTCATCAAAGGACACTGTTGGTTCAAAATAGGAAACTCAATCAGTGTAACATACCATATTAATAGAATCAAAAATAAAACAACACGATCATCTCAATGCAGGGAAAACACTTGAAACAATCCAATACCTTTCATAATAAAAATACTCAACAAATTTGGAAAAGAAGGGAACTGCCTCAATCTGTTAAAGGGCATCTATGAAAACCCTACAGCTAACATTATGCTTAATGTAGAAGACCTAATGATGAAATGCTATGATCAGGAACAAGCTAAGAATGTCTACTCTCACCACTTCTATTCAACATTGTTCTGGAGGTTCTAGCCAAGGAAATTAGGAAGATAGTAAAATAAAAATGCACCCAGATTGGAAAGGAAGAAGTAAAACTATCTTTTTTGCAGATGACATGGTCTTGTATATAGAAAATCTTAAGGAATCTATACCAAAGAAACTTCCTAGAGATAATAAATGAGTTTAGCAAGGCCACAGGATATAAGATCAACATATACAATTCAGTGTATTTCTATATACTAGCAATGACTAATCTAGAAGTGAAATTAAGAAAACAATTCCATTTACAATAGCATCACAGGGAATAACACACTTGGGATTAAATTTAACAGAAGAGATGCAAGATTTGTATACTGAAAACTATGAAATGTCATTGAAAGAAACTAAAGAAGACCTAAATAAATGGAAAGACATCCCATGTTCATGGATTGAAATACTTAATATTGTTAAGATGGCAATACTCCTTAAATTGATCAACAAATTCAACACAATCCCTATCAAAATCCTAGCTGCTTTTTTTTTGCAGCAATCGATAAGCTGATCAAAAATTTGATATAGAAATGCAAGGGACACAGACCAGCCTGAACAATCTTGAAAAAAAAGAACAAAGTTGGAAGATGCACACTTCCTAATTTTAAAACTTACTACAAAACTACAGCAATTAAGACAATGTGGTACTCCATAAGGATAGCCATATAGATCAACGAAATAGAATTGAGTCCAGAAATAAATCCTTACCTTTTTTTGGTCAATTGATTTTGACAAGAATTCCAAAACAATTCAGTGGAAGAAATAATAGTCTTTTCAACAAATAGTGAGGGGACAACTGAGTATCCACATGCAAAGGAATGAAATTGGATACCTGCCTCACACCATACCCCCCCCAAATCACTCAAAATGGATCATAGACCAAAGCTAAAACTATAAAACTTTTAGGAGAAAAACATAGGTGCACACATTTATGACCTTGGATTAGGCAATGTTTTCCTAGATATGACACCAAAACACAAGCAACCAAAGAAAAAAAACAGATAAATTAGACTTCAACAAAATTGTAAAAATTTGTGCTTCAAAGGATGCTATCAAGAAAGTGAGAAGACAACCAACAGAATGGGAGAAAATATTTGCAAATCATACATGAGATAAGGGACTTGTATCCAGAATATATAAATAACTCTTACCACTCAACAATGAAAAACAACTCAGTTTAAAAATGTGCAAAGGACTTGAATAAACATTTCTTAAAGAAGATATGCAAATGGCCAATAAGCACATGAAAAGATGCTAAACATCATTAGTCATTAGGAAAATGCAAATCAAAACCACAGGAGCTACCACTTCACATCCTCTAATGACATAGCCAAAAAGACAGACAATAAGCAAGTGTTGACAAGGATGTGGAGAAATTGGAACCCTCATATGTTGCTGATGAGAATGTAAAACGGTGAGACTGTTTTTGAGAAGTTTGGCCATTCCTCAAAAAGTTAAGCATCCAGTTACCATATAATTCAGCAATTCCACTCCTACCTTTAAATTCCAGAGAAATGAAAACATTTGTTCACACAAAAACTTGTACATGAATGTTCATAGCAGCATTACTTGTAAGAGTCAACAAGTGGAAACAACTCAAATGTCCATCAGCTGATTAATTGATAAGGAAAATTTGTTACATCCATACAAAGGAATAGTTAGTATTCAGCCACAGAAAGGAATGAAGTATTGATACATGCTACAACATAGATGAACCTTGAAAACATTTTGCAAAGAGATAGAATTCAGACACAAAAGAACACATATTGTATGATTCTATTTCTACAAAGTGTTTGGAATAGGCAAATCTACAGAGACAAAAAGTAGATTAGTGGTTGCTAAGAATAGGAGGAGAGAATGCAAAGTGACAGCTAGTGGGCATGGGGTTTCTTTTTGGGCTGATGAAAATGTTCTGGAATTAGATAGTGGATGTAAAACCCTGTGAATATACTAACAATAGCTGAATTGTATACTTTAAGTAGGTATATTTTATGGAACGTGAATTATATCTCAATTTTTAAAAAGACACCATTAAGAAAAAGAAGAGGCAAGACTCAGAGTGGGAGAAGAGATTTGCAATACATAACCAGAGAGGTACAACCACAGATACAAGAGAGGACTTGTGTCTGGAATATGTAAAAAAAGAATCAATGAGCAAAAGACACATAACCCTACAGAAAAATGGGCAGATGATGTGAACAGACATGTCACAAAAGAGTAGCTAATATGCAAAAATGCTCAACCTCATCAGTAATCAGGACAATGTAAAACCCTAACATTACTCTCAGTCCTAACCCTAAACCCTAACTCATTATAATGGCTACAATTTAAAATACTGAATATCTCCCAGAACATTACATTTTTCATAATCACCAAAGGGAACCACAGCTCTGACTTCTAACCCCATAGCTCGTTTTGTTTGTTTTTGATTGTATATTCTTTGGAGTCTGGCTTCTTTCACCCAACCTTATGTTTGTGAACGTAATTCATGCTGCTGCAGATAGCAACAGGTCACTGGTTTTGGTTGCTGTGTTGTATTACATTGTATGAATAGATCACAATTTACTTACTCATTATTTCTGTTGCTGGGCATTTGGGTTGCTTCCAGTTCTTGGCTGTTGTGTTGAATGAAGGAAGTCAGATACATTAGAATGTGTATTGTGTGATTCCATTATAATGGCTACAGCAGTCTATGGCTTTAAAGGGGGAAGGGAGTGCCTAGGAGGGGAGATGAGGGAGGCTCTGTGTGCTGGCTGTCTTCTATTTCTTAATCTTGATACTGAAACGGGGTGTGTTCACTTTGTGATAATGTGAGGATTGTGCTCTTCCACATTTCAACTAAAATCTACTCCAGAAACTCAAAACTTACTTAGAACCAAACTGAGCAATATATTTCTTTTGCTATCCACAGCTACTAAAGCCACTTTATGAAGGCAGGCAAGCTGGAGGCAGACAGAGGCCAGCCCCAGGGGCATATGTCTTGGGTATTTATAGGCTTGAGTTTTCCTGCTAGGCTGCCATACCTTTTGGTTTAGTTCCTGGACATCCTATGTTTCTTTGGTTCACCAGCTATGTACAGTACTTCTTTGGATCGTCACCCCATCCTCAGAGTTGGTGGTGGTGGCTTTTCCACCCTTGACTATAAGTACGCGGAGTGATAGTATGAATGGCAGTAGAATCCAGTCATTCTTTTATTGACTTCCTTTACTGTAAGAAAAGTAAATTATTAGCAGTGATGGACAATTGAATGAAATGATTTAATTGCTCTCAATTCTGTTATATGTTATAAACAAAGACCTCTGTTCCATTGTAAATTGTTGGATAAATCCGAATGAAAAGCCACATGCTAGTATTATTTCAATGGTCCCTAAAGAATGGCATTGGTGGAGCATCTCAAAAGAACTAGTAGCTTTACACATGGATTTTCTTCTGTCTGCATCTTCACTTGGCTTTCTATAGCAGGAATGTTAGTTACACATAATGTATTTTCATTTATTAGAATATGTCTTTTTAAAGCAGTGAGCTGGAAATCTGACACATGTACTGACTTTTATCTCATTGTCATATAAGTGTGTTTCTAAATTCAATGCCTTTCAGAAGAGAAGATAGCTGCCTGAAAACTGATATTTAGTTGATTTAATGATATCAACTAACTTGGTATTTCATAAGACAAAAACTCGAAATTCGAAAAGATACATGCACCTGAATGCTCATAACAGCACTATTTACAATAGTCAAGACATGGAAGCAACCTAAGTGTCCATCAACAGATGAATGGATAAAGAAGATGTGGTGTGTGTGTGTGTATATATATATATATATATATATATATACACACATATACATATATACATATATGTGTGTATATATATATGTATACACACACAATGGAATATTACTCAGCCATAAAAAAGAATGAAATATTGCCACTTGCAGCAACATGGATGGACCTAGAGATTATCATACTGAGTGAAGTCAGAGAAAGACAAATATATATGATATCACTTATATGTGGAATCTAAAATATAATACAAATGAATCTATTTACAAAACAGAAACAGACTCACAGACATAGAAAACAAACTTATGGTTACCAAAGGGGAAAGAGGGAGGGATAAATTAGGAGTATAGGATTAACAGTTACACATCATTATGTATAAAACTGATAAACAACAAGAATTTATTGTATAGCACAGGGAACTATATTCAATATCTTGTAATAACCTATAATGGAAAAGATTCTGAAAAATATTTATATAAAACTGAATTGCATTGCTGTACACCTAAAACTAACACAATATTGAAAATCAACTTCAATTTTTAAACATTGGTATTTCATAATACAACCAAGATTCACTTATCTCTAGTGGGAGTGTACATTTAAAAAAATTATCCTATAATTTTTTTTTTTTTTTTTTATCCTATAATATTTGTAATCCCAAAATGACTCCAGGTCCTGGAAGCCACCTTGTATCTCTGCCTGCCAGATCATCTTCCCCACTTCTGTCTGTTCTGATCCCTCCCCACCAATAGGCTCCCTCCCTCCCCCCCCCACCCCCATCATGACACCAAGAAGATGACTCCCAGTACATCCTGTCAGGCTGGCAGTGCCGACCGTGGGAATTGGAAGCCATCTTGGACTGCCTTTGCCCAGTGGCCAAGCATCTGGGATGGTCAGACCCCTAGCTTAGCAACATGAGCTCTTTCTTGCCCTTCTAGATAATTCCCCATGCGTTTGAGTAACTGGACCTTTTGCTTACGTCTCCACATCTCAGTTTTTCAGACCTTTTCACTCCTGGGATTTGAGAGAGGCTGGAATGGCAAATACTGGTAAGCTTGCTCCTTTCCCTTTACACAAGGCCAACCTCACACTTGATTATCACACCTTGTTTTGCTGAATTCAGACAGAGCCTCATGAAGAGGGCTGTCCATGATGGATTAGCACAATGTTTGCCAAAATTGGGGAAAAGAAAAAAAATGGGGATCAACAAGGCACAAAGTAGATAGACGTTTATCATCACTGGAGGGGCCAGTTTGCAACCACAGCCCTGAGTTGAGCTGTGCCCATTTCCTGGGCTCCCTAATCCTCTGGCATAATGCCACAGGTTCAGCTCTTAATCTACAAACTCAGGTGTGCAGGAAGGGTAACTTCCTCAATTTTCTATAAAGTCATCTGCGCCTTTTTCATGGTAGATATGCAATCTCATCCATCTGGAGAGGTCCTCGGGTCTTTCTAGCATTGCACTTGTATTTCAGGGGGCTTGCGTGGTGCCCAGGTGTTGGGGGTAAGGTATTTCATGTGGTGAGGTGAGCCTGGGTGAAAGAAGCCATGGAGAGAGACCCTTTCAGGGAGCTTGGTAAGATACCTTTGCTTTTGTCTGCTCTTCTGTCACAGGCTGACCCAGGACATGCTACTGCCTCCCTGACCCCTTCAAGTTAAGCTTTCTTTCTCTCTCTCTTCTTCCTGCCATCCTTAGACATACAGGAAACATACAGGACTGTCTGTGAGCGTTTCTGTCTAGATTCACTGCATGGTCATATTTTTCTTCTGGAATCTTGTCACTTTCCCAGACCAGTCCTCCGTCCTTCTGGATGCCCCAACCTCCCTGGCAGAGCCCAAGGGATTAGAGCACAGAAGCCCTTCTTTGGGAACCATCACCCTACTCCTGGCTTTCTCAGCAACTCTTCTAATACACTAAATGTGGGGTACCTTTTCTAGTCTGAGGGCTGAGGGTGGAAGGCAAAACCTTGTGTTCTTCCTCCTGGAGAGTTCTGCCAGATCTGCTGCTTACACCATGGTTTATTCTGTAACCCCTGAGACCATTAGAAAAGCTAAGACCAACACCTGAATGTCTGCTTTTCCTCACTTTCTGCGGAGTCGTCCCTTCCCTGAGCACCATGGAAAGCCTAGCGGATGGAATGGGGAAGGGGAGTTTGGCTGTTACTGCAAATATTATCCACTCCCTTCCCGCGGATCCGCCTTGAGTCTTTGTGCCTCACGGCCAATCAAACCCCAGATAATGACCGGGTCTCCACCTGACCCCACAGTCATGTCTGCCTGGGCCTCCTAACATTGTGCCCTGCTTTACAAAGTTCAGCATGACTTACTTCTGTATCTATGTTATCTTGGGTTATCTTTGCTCCAAGGCCCTCCACTAACTTAGCAAATGGAGACTTGACTCCCTTTGGATTTGCTGCCCATCACTGTGCCAAACCTCAAGAGAGTCCCAGTGGAAAAGCATATTTAGGAACCAAGATATTGCCTGGTACTTATTACCCAGTGAATCACTCTGACCCATCCTATCACACTGAGCAAGTTGTTAAAAACTCCATGGCTTGGTCATCTTGCTGCAAAATGTCAATGACATTTGCTTCCTCCCTTCCTGACAGGCACATTGTGAGAATAAGTAAAATACTGTGCTACCATCACCAGTACAACAGTTTATTGAACACAAGACTCTTTCACATCTATTATCACATCTATCCTGAAAAGTTAATCGTCATGTTGTGTGCAAATATAAGGGGGAGAAATTGCTCTTTAATACACTAAAAAATACCCAAGTTCCTTTATCTTTCAGAATTCCATTCCCTAGTATTTCCATTTTGATAGGCTTTTCCGTTATTCATTTCCCAAACACGTCTTTATTCCGTTAACAAAGGAAAAATTCATATAGAGGAGCAAAAATGTGTTCAGCTGCAAGTGGTCTACGATTTTGAAAGGGATGTGTTGATGGGAGGAAGAAATCTGCTTGGGTGATCTTCGTGAAGCAGCAAGATTTGCTTGATCCATAGTAGGTTTGCAGCCCAGTCAAAGCACCGCTGGGGTCTTAAGTCCCCTGAAAGATTTGACCAACAGGCTGAGCATCCCATCAGCTTCTCCCTCTGGCTCTCATCTCTTATTTTTGGTCCAACCTCCAGCTTTATTTGGTAGTAATACCGAAAGGTCCAAAAATTCCCATCCAGTTAAGACCATTTAGATCTCTTTGATCCAAAAGGCAATTAATAAGTTCAAGATGGGGTTTCTCTAATTCCCAATATTACCCAAATAAGAAAATACTGCAATGATATTCTGTTTGGTGAAGCAGATGCTTTCAGAGGAACACACTTTTATTCTGCCAGGGTCATCTCCCACCCATCTATGCCTCTTTTCCTCATTTCATTTTCCCATTTACTTGCATCCTTTCAATAAATCTATTTTGATGATCTCCTCCAGGAGGTACCAAATCTACAGATACATGAATGAGTAAAGCAGACCTCTCTATGTGCTTTACCAGAGTCAGGCATTCTCCTTTCCCTCTTGGCCACGTTTTACACTCTTCCCAAACTCATTACTGCACCCAGATTTCTGAGGTCATTAGCTATTTGTTTTTGTCTGGGGGGGCTACCTAGGCTCATGCCCATGGCCAGAGGAGACACGATCCTCCTTTATGAACTTTCCACGCTCTTAATTTCCTTCCCATCCCCCTGTTTATCATGGGACCATGGTCTCATTTTAAACAGAAAATCACTTCCTGTCATTTGTTGTCCTTGCAAAAGTCTTTTCTTAACCCAGGCTGACGTGGCAGCTCCACTGCCCACTGTCCCTCTGTCCAATATTTAGCTACTTCTCTGGAGGTGACTTAGCACACTGCAGGCTCCCTTCTTGTCGCTGGCTGCCCCCACCCCCCCACCCCTCCCCGCCCTGGGATTTCTCTGGGCCCTTAGCTGCCTGGGAATATATGTGCCAGTGTCACCACTGTTCATGACACATTTCTCAAGATGAAGCTGGAGCGAAACCAGGCAAGCCTGTACCTCATTGTTATTCACCACTGAAGAGATGCAAATGTTGTGAAGAACCTTTGCATTATTCCAATCACCTAATTTATCTGTATTTCCACCTTCATTTGTGAAATAAAAGGTTCAGTGAAGCAAAATCAAGAAAGCTTTGGGAACGCTTACAAACACAAATAAAATAAATAGTTACTCCAAAATATATTTTGACACATTTTGTATTCTCTCTTTATGGATTCTTGCTGGGGGTGGGAGGGGGAAGATTGACAATTGCTATAAATCAGGCTTTCCCTAAAAGTGATAAATATATTTCAGGGACTTTGGGCTTATAGGATTTTAGAGCCAGAAGTGGCCTGTATTATTTATCTATGTCTGTGTCACAGAGGATCTCAAATCAACAAATATTTATTATCTCACATTATGGAGGGTCAGGCATTAGGGAGTGGCTTAGCTGGGTGGTCCTGGCTCAGGGTCTCTCATGAGGTCCAGTCAAGCTGCAATCATCTCAAGGATGACTTCCAAGCTCACCCACATGGCTGTTTCTTGAAGGCTGTTGGCCTGAGACTTGAGTTCCTCATTGCCTTGGCTTCTCCAAAGGGCTGCATAGGACGTGGCATCAGCCTTCCCCCAGAGTGAGTGATCCAAAGGAAAGAGAGAGTGACAAAGAAGGAAGCTGCAGTGTCTTTTATAACCCAAACTCAAGTGTCATGCCCACTCTCCCAGGAAGTGTGAGGGAGGGAATGACAGGAGGTGGGGTCATTGGGGCCACTTTGGAGGCGGGCTGCCACAGGACCCCAGAGATAACACAGTGTGATCCTCTCAGTTACAGCCAAGGAAGCTGCAGCCCGGAGAGGTGAGGTGAGCTGGCCAAGATCAAACCAAGACTTGTACGTGGGCTTTCCATATTTTAGGACATTTCAATTTAGCAGCTACTTATTTTACTTACTAGGTGCTTACCAAAATCAAGACTAGGCCAGGCAGCATGGGGATTCCAGGGTGAAGAATACAACTGGGGTCCCTGCTCAGGAGATCACAGGTGTGGTGAAGAGCAGGGTACCCTGAAAGAGATTTCCCAACACATTTCCTCAGAGACTTACAACTGATGGCCACAAGAGTTTCAAGAGAAGGCCCGACTCCCACAGGCACCGTGTGGGAGGCGTGTGGATATAGGGACATTTGAGTTGGGCCTTGGAGTAGATCTTTGACAACATGATGAATAGGGGACTTAGGCTGAGAGTCCATGATATGACCCTGCTACCTTCAAATCTAACTCTTTGAGGTTCAGACACAGCAGTATTAGTCAAAGGTTTGCCTCTGAATCACTTCTTGGCTACTGACGATTAAACTTTGGGGCTGTCCGGAAGGAGGACTGTGGCAGTTTTTCTGAGAGCTCCACTTGCCTTAGCTGCCACTGCTGTTTTTACTGGTGGAGCTGATACTTTGTAATCAAGAAATAAAGCAGCTTCTTCTTCTTTTCCCCCATCCATGCCCCTCCTCTGGCTCTTCGCCGCCGCCTCACATGCCAACTGCCTTAAAGCAGCTTCTTGACTATCTGTGTCATCAAAACAACCCCCAAATTCAGTGGAAAAACAATGAAGTACAGTTGGTAAGTTGATGTCTGCTCGTTTTGGAGAATCATCCTTGCCCACTGATTTACCCGCCTGTGAGTTGATCTTGGCAATTAACTATTGAGGAGGTGGTAAGAGGTGAGAAAGGGTGGCCTAGGGTTGAGGGCTGCATTTCCCAGACATGGGCCAGGAACCTTCAGGAAGGTGGGGGCAGAGGGATGATCAGCAGAGGTCAGTTACAGTACGTGCCCATCACACTTAGAAAACCCACGTGTTGATGAATGCCAGGCCAGTGTTTTGATTAAAATTGTAGATGACATCATTTAGATGAGGAATTTTGACGTTATTAGTTAAGACTCATTAATGAGTCATAATATTAAATTTGTAGATCCAAATTGGCATTTAATAAAAGATTAAAATATTGAGGGGATAAGTAATAATTTGTAGTACTTTTGTTTCTGTGACTTGGACATATGTTCAGTGTAAACTATACTTCCTTTTCATTGTGGCCACTACCAAAACAGTTTGAAAGCCACTGATGGATAACAATTTTACCCAATATGAGGGGAGAGAAAGGCAGCCAAATCCAACCAATCACACTGGATCCTCTGCTAAAACCCAACAGTGTTCACCATAGGGACCATAACATGGGGAAAGGGGACATGATTTTAGGTAGAAGTGGAGGAAAGAATGGAAAATCTTACTAGTTACATGTTTTTTTTAAAACTATTTGAGAAACACAGCAAACATTTCAAAAGGGTGATATACTTGTTTGGTATAAAGGTCTTTTTTAAAAAGACCATTTATTGCTTGATATAAAGGTCTTTTTTTAAAAAAGATCAACTTTATTGAGGGGTACTTGACATTCAATAAGATTCACTAATTTTAAGTGTATGGTTCAAGGAATTTTGACAAGTGTATATAGTCATGTTACCACCCCCAAAGTCAAGATATGGAATAGTTGTACTATCCCCAACAAGTTTGCTTATTTCCCTGTTTTCAGTCTAATCCCCTCCCAACATCGCAGCCTCTGGGATGCAACAAGAAAACAAGGTGTTTGGAGCAGAAGCACAGGGGAGAGGAGGTCGATATGTCTTACTGGTCTACATGTGGTAGTGCCCTGGAGGCCACAGGAGGTCAAGGACTAGGGTTTACTCTGAGTGAAATGGGAAGATGTGGGAATGTTTTCAGCAGTGGAGTGATCTGACTTGGGCTTTAAAAAGACTATGGAGAAACTACATGTATACTAGGGTTGAACAAATAAGTGAATATACTGTAGAGAATGAGACCCAGGCTTCTCACTGTCAGAGAAAGAAGTTACAGATAAGCAAAGGGAGAAGGGAGGCTAGAATGAACCTTGTGGATGGGATTTGGAGGCATTCATATGCACCCATGTTTGTGTGTAGATAGAAAAATAAATACAGATATGTGTGTATACAGGGGTTATGTGTGTATGTATGTGTGTATGTTGCCATTTTAACAATATGAAATCTTCCAATCCATGAACATGGGATGTCTTTCCATTTACTAAGGTCTTCCTTAACTTGTTTCAATAATATTTTGTAGTTTTTAGGGTGCAAGTCTTACCCTTCTTTCATTAACTTTAGTCCTAGGTATTTTATTCTTTTTGATGCCATTGTAAATGGAGTTGTTTTCTTAACTTCATTTTTCGATTGGGTAGGAGAAGTTCCCAGTATGCTGTCATATGTGACTGCTAAGACTTTCCTCCTTGATGAATTAAGACAGGATACAGGCAGAAGGGGATGCACTATTGTACAACGGTGTGGACTTTGGAGGAAACAGCAATTAGAAAAACTGTGGAATCAGATGACTGTTTGCTAAGTGCCCCTGATTCTTTAAGAAAGGAAATGTTGGTCTCAGCCTTGCTGGTCAGCAATATAAAGCAAAGTGTCAGGGTCAGAGAAGCTACTTGATTGTTCTCCAAGGCAGAGAGGACAGAAGTCCAGGCACAGTACTTTCTAAGGGTAAGAGAGGCAGCACTTCTGAGAAGGCTGAGTTCTCACACCAGGCAAGTCTCCTATGTCAAACTCAGGTCCCTGTTGGGGAAGGAGTAGGACTCAGAGACTAGGGACAGGGTATCTGGGTACTGCATGTGAGAACCTTGGACTTCCAGATTCCTCTGGGCCTGCAGAAGTGACCTTCTCCCCCTGTTGGAATACAGAGCCCCCTCCTGCCTCCTGCAAGAAGACCTGTGGAGGCCACAAATAGGGCAGGTACCTTCCAGGATGATGCTTGCCTTTAGGGGTTGACCACCACCCCCAGACCTATATTTAGGTTGAAACCTCAGCAAACCAAGTGGGGAAGTGCTGGGTCTGCACAGGATGGACAAAAGTTACACACTGAAGGTGCTACAGAGCTTGGCTACCAGCAGTGGCTGGAACAGTAGGCCTGCGCGAGTTCTGAGGGGGCTGGGTCAGGGAGTCTGTCTGGTGTGGGGTCACTCTACTGTGACAGAGCCCTGGGTGACTGTGGGTATGCTGCTGGGCCAGCCCACATTAAATGACGTAGAGATACCAGAACTTCTGTGGCAAACCATGGAGGCATGGAACGAAAGATTCAAAAGTGGGCATTAGACAGAAACCTACCTGGCTGGCCATGTTCCTTGGGAGGCCGTGCGGACATGCCATCTACCAACTTGATAAGGCACCCACAGGTGAGGGGACGAGGCAATGTTGAGAAGCTCCAGGGTGGCTTCTTCTGCAGGAGGAGGGGGTGGTGGTAGATGGGGGCCTCTCTGGAGGGTTAAGGCAGCCGTGGTTCTCAAACTTTAATGGGCATTAAACTCAAACAGAGGGCTTGTCAAAAGCCAGAGTTTTCAATTTAGCAGGTTTGGGTTTACGGCTGGGGAATGTACATTTCTAAAAAGTTCCTAGGTCATGCTGTTGGCACTAGTTTGAGCACCCCAATACACTGGTGAGAACCACTGGATACGGGCCTAGCAGAGGGCAGGTGGCAGCCTGTAGGCATCAGGAGCAAGATGAGTATAACTACTGTGATTAGCAGCTACCCTGGAATGGTAACCCGGGGTAAGAGAGATGACCTAAGGGATCTACAGAGATGACTCGCAGAACATGGTGCTGTTGGGGAAAGACAAATGCGGCTGCTGATGAAAACATCGTGAATACATACATAATCATGGTAGGTCATTGACTGATTACCAGACCTGAGTCAGTTCTCAGATCCAATTGACAGAAGGCAGGACCTGACCACCCCCATGATGAGTAAGTACAGATATGATCTCCAGGGCCTTCCCCAAAGGGAGGACAACCATTTACACTGGGGTAAAGGGAATAGTCATTTCTTTCCAAAGCAGTTGCGTACCGATGACCAGGTTCAAATTAACACTGATGCTCAGGGACGCAAAGCATCCTCCTGACTCTCCTGTAAGAGTAGGGACATATCAGGGTCATGTCCTAAACAGAGCCCTGGCCCAAGACACAGTGGGTTCAGAAGAACAATCTGGGACTGACATATTTGAGGGTCATTGGTATATGGTTGGTATTCAAAGCCACGAGATTGGAGCAGCCAAGTATACACAGTGAAGAGAAGTCTTGCTGAGCGACTGGTGATTAGCAGAGAGAAGAGGCAACACACATTTGAGGCAGCACTGAGGAAAGACAGCATCCTCCCAAAGCCTCCTGTACTCCCCAGACTCCGAGTCAATGAGGAAGGGTCTGTATTCCCTTCTGCTCTGTGTCCCTAGGGCCCAGCCCTGCCCCTGGCACAGAGGAGGGACTCAGTAACTGGTTTTGAATTATCCCACCATGGCCACCACTGATGAACTCCATGGAAAATGTGTTCAGGGCAGTAACAGCAAACATGATGTTTTTCGATGGAAGATTCTTCTTTTTTTAGTTCTTAAGATGAAATGTGAATCTTGTTCTGTTCCTGTTGGAAAGATTAACCAGGGGATGTCTCTTTACCACTTGGGGCCCTTCCCAAGTTCATTTGTAATGTACTCTATGTGTCATGACTTTCCAAATTAAGAGAGGGAGTTTGTGCAGGTTAAGTTACTGCACATTTTTTTTCATACGACAAATGCTATTTTTTTTTAACATCTTTATTGGAGTATAATTGCTTTACAATGGTGTGTTAGTTTCTGCTTTATAACAAAGTGAATCAGTTATACATATACATATGTTCCCATATCTCTTCCCTCTTGCGTCTCCCTCCCACCCTCCATATCCCACCCCTCTAGGTGGTCACAAAGCACCAGCTGATCTCCCTGTGCTATGTGGCTACTTCCCACTAGCTATCTATTTTACGTTTGGTAGTGTATATATGTCCATGCCACTCTCTCACTTTCTCACAGCTTACCCTTCGCCCTCCCCATATCCTCAAGTCCATGCTCTAGTAGGTCTGTGTCTTTATTCCTGTCTTACCCCTAAGTTCTTCATGACATTTTTTTTCTTGAATTCCATATATATGTGTTAGCATACAGTATTTGTCTTTCTCTTTCTGACTTACTTCACTCTGTATGACAGACTCTAGGTCCATCCACCTCACTACAAATAACTCAATTTCGTTTCTTTTTATGGCTAAGTAATATTCCATTGTATATATGTGCCACATCTTCTTTATCCATCTGTTAACGGACACTTAGGTCGCTTCCATGTCCTGGCTACAAATGCTATTTTTGCACCTTTAAAACAGGCAGCCTCTACCCCAACAAACACCTGTTGTGCTCCTATGAAACAGTGATAAACAAATGGTCTGCCCTCTCGAAATAGCCAGAAGAGCCATGACAACATGGGGAACGCTCTGGGCTCTAAGCAAGAGTGGCTGGATTCAGTTTTTCCAATGAGGTAGGGCATAAAGATGCTGTGTCCTGAAGGCCTTATATTCTCTTCTTCTTTAGCTCTTGTAGTGAAGGAGGGGTTATCCTCACTCTACCAACAAGGAACCTGGGTGTGGAAGGTTCAAGGACTAGTCCAGGCCTGCCCTCCTGCTCGCTAGCCCCACTCTCCTGGGGACCCCACTGAGCTGCCTGTCATCTGCATTGGTCCCCTGGGTCCTGAGCATCTCCTCCAGCTTTCCTGAGCCTCCGTGTGATTCCTGGGCTTCGGAACTTCACCTATGAGGACAACCAACATTTCCTGGGTGCTGTGCCCCAGGCACTGCACGACGAGCTTCACACAGTACAATGGGCAGTGTGGGGAGTGGGTGAGACCAGGGCCCAAATCCTGCCACTTGTTACTTGCCTGGCCTTGGCCAAGCTGACCACACTGCACCTCCTTTTCCTCATCACTGAAATAGAGCTGCTAGTACCTACTTCCTAGGTGGCTGTGCTGATGATGTGAGTTAATCTAGGTAAAGAGCTCAGAACAGTGCCTGGCACACACTGAGGGCCCTGCAAGGACTAGCTCTGGTTGTCCACCCCAGGGGTTCTCTGTGCACTATATTTTTTTTTTTTTTTTTTTTGTGGTACGCGGGCCTCTCACTGTTGTGGCCTCTCCCGTTGCGGAGCACAGGCTCTGGACACGCAGGCTCAGCTGCCATGGCTCACGGGCCCAGCTGTTCCGCGGCATGTGGGATCTTCCCAGACCGGGGCATGAACCCGTGTTCCCTGCGTCGGCAGGCGGACTCTCAACCACTGCGCCACCAGGGAAGCCCCTCTGTGTGCTATTTTGTCTTCATTGTTACATGGGTAAGGCAGACGGGTTGTTGTGCCCATGGCCATGCTGCTGGTAGGTGTCAGGGCACAAAGCAGCTCTGTTCACTCTGCGCCAGCCTGCCCAGCTTGGATCTTCCAGTCACCCCCCTGCATTTCCCTTCCTCCACTTGCTTCATCTGCTACCTGGTCAAACCTACTGGGCGGCAGATGTGCCTCCCAGGTCACAAACTTGGGTGTGTAGGGAATCACGGCAAATTTGTTTTTTCTATATCTCCACCTATTTAGGGCCCCAAGTTCCACCACGGTGATGGAAACTCAATCTCTATCAGTTTAAGGTTCTAAGCTTCCTTGGGGCTGCACTAGAAGACTTACACACAGCCAAGGCTCTGTGGGGCTGGGGACCTACCTGGACCTTATGTCTCCTCTCTGTGCTGGCATCCACTAGCCTTCCACTCCACTCCATAGAGCCTGTGGTCTTCATCCACATAGGCAGAGGCTGGGACAGTGGGCCCCTATGGACAGTCGAGTGGGTTCTCCACTGTACAAACGTACCTGAATGAGTGAAATTGAAATCCAGCCTGTGCTGTTCTTGCTAAGCTGTGGATGTAGGTACAGGGCTGCTTCCTACCAACACCCACAGTCTAGGCCATGTACCTACGGCTCCTTCATCTACCTTTTTCTAATTTGCACAGAGGCATCTGAGAGCTGGCTGTGGCCCTGCTGGCGTCACCCCATCCCTGTCTGAATGGCTCCCTTAGGTCCTCTGCCGCTTCTGAGTGGTGCTTGGGCTCCTGGCCTCGCTCATGCTGGGGGTGGTCACCTCAGAAATGCCCTCCTGGCCTAGGCTGCAGCTCTTTCCCTCAGGCCTGCTAACTCCCCAAGGGTGCACTGGGGAAGCCAGCACAAGGCCACTGCTCCTGGAGCCACAACGTAGCTGGGATTTTGTTGTCTCCTTGGGGCTCTGCTCAGGAAGGAGCACAAGGCTCCCCTTTCTAGAACCTCTCCAGGAACTACTGTGCTTTCATCACTCCCCTTCATCACTCTCCCCATCTCCTATCTAAGGGAAACCTTTTTTATCTCTGTGGAAACCCAACTCTCCTCAGCTTCCTGCTCTGCTGTCCCGCAGGATTTCCTCCCTAACATTTTGTCTAGACAGAAGTCCTCTCCAAGCCATCAAAACCTGCATTTTTATAAGATCAAAGTCAGGAATACCTATCTGGCCTGGCTTTCTGCCTGCCTCCACTTACACAATGGATGGGGGTTGGAGGGAGGGGGAATGAACTATTTGGGGGGAAATCCATTCATTATTCCCTCCCCCACCCCGAATTGTTCCACCACGCTGGGGGGCCCGTGGGCCACTGGCCACTCGGCTCCAGGTTCTCCAAGTAGAGAAAAGACCAACCATTCCCATTTCCCCAGCCTAGCCCAGGGGCTGATGAAAAAGACTGGTCCCTCCAGCACTGTGCAGCACTCCTGCTTCTGGGTCTTCCGGTGAAACTCCCTGGGCGCCGGCTCTCGCCCATCCACAGTGCCTCTTGCGCAGGGTGGAGGAAGGGATTCTTTTTTTTTTTTTTTAACATCTTTATTGGAGTATAATTGCTTTACAATGGTGTGTTAGTTTCTGCTTTATAACAAAGTGAATCAGTTATACATATACATATGTTCCCATATCTTTTCCCTCTTGCGTCTCCCTCCCTCCCACCCTCCCTATCCCACCCCTCCAGGCGGTCACAAAGCACGAGCTGATATCTCTGTGCTATGCGGCTGCTTCCCACTAGCTATCTACCTTATGTTTGGTAGTGTATATATGTCCATGCCTCTCTCTCGCTTTGTCACAGCTCACCCTTCCCCCTCCCCATGTCCTCAAGTCCGTTCTCCAGTAGGTCTGTGTCTTTATTCCTGTCTTACTCCTAGGTTCTTCACATTTTTTTCCCTTAAATTCCATATATATGTGTTAGGATTCTTGCTTGAAGCGGCCCTTGGAGGCTTTTCTGGGCTCGCCATCCTCAGGCAGCGCCCCCTGCCGGGAGGTTGGGGAAAATTCTCGCTCTCCTTCAGGGCTCGCGGCTCACAGCCGCAGAGAACTCCTCATCCCACCACGCTTCATTTGCACAGCTGACGACAAGCATCCATTAGTCTACTGAAATCAGTAAGCGGGGCTAAAATGTAAAGTTCTTCTCGCCAATTCTCTGATATTCCTGAGTTCTGTTTTTATTGCAAATTGGTAACAGGTGAGGTAGATAGTCCTGGAGGTGTTTAACCTGTCAGAGGAGGCTGTGGTTAAAAGAAAAATCTAAACCATTGTTTCACTGTAGTGGGGAGCAATTTCTTCTATATTGGGCCAATTCTAGAAAAAATATTTATGGGCAATTTTAAAACTTCAAAGTAAAAGTGATTTTATTTAATCACACACACACACATATATACATATACTTACAGCTTAGATTACCCACTATATTGAATAGAAGAATGCCAATATGTCAATAATAAAACGAGGGCTGCAGGACTTTTTTTTTGGCCTTAAGCTATTAGTATAGAAGTGTATTTGTTAATATGGTAGCGACGTCGGGGCAATTTTACATTTTTATCAAAAAGAATAATAAAATATACAATACTTATAATAAATTCCATATAGCAAATTGATTCCTGCAGAATGCTTTCAGTGATTTTTGCAGAACTCTGGTGTCCCTCATCAATCTGTGATTGTAATTGACAAACGAGTGTAGCATGACATGAATGTTGGTTGATATTTTTGTTTACCTCAACAAGAAGGACAAAGGTGAAATAACTAAGAAACTTCATTCTCAACAGGAAGCAACTTCTTTGCTAACTCGGATAATAGTTTTGAAACACTAGAAAGATATTTCCTCAAATTTTTGTGCTATTCAAAATTCAGTAGCTACAGACACAACACACTAAGTTTCATCTGCATTATTAACATGTTCTCCATGACTTCTTTAAGTCTAGACAATCAACAGAATAATAAATCAAGTTGACAGTTAACAAGCCATTTACTGATTTCTGCAGTCTGAATACTCAAGCTACCAACACAAAGTCAGTGAATGCGGAGTTGGGTAGAGACACTCAGTAGCACGGGTTATATAGCATTTCCATCCTGCAGGGATATTAGACATCCATAACTTCAAGAACAGATCATAGTAAAATGCAGTAAAATAACTAGGAAGTGATATAAGTATTTATTTCCTTTGTTTTTGTATAATTAATGGTAAACATACATAATTTAATTTTTAATGGTAGCTGGCTGTTATTTCTAACAATAGCTTTTAACAACTGGCTCACAAAATTCCTGATAATTTAACAATTGGCTCTCACAAGCCATTGGGATCTGGCCCGAGCACACCACTGCCAGGCCCCAGTGACTTCTGGGTTCCACAGTGACAGGCACTGGCAGGAGATGGGATAGCAGCAAGAAGGAAGGGTTGGATTTTCCTTCTGCTCTGTCCTGGGATGCATTCTGCAGCTCCTGTTCCTCCAGGCTCAGCCAACACTGTTCTTTCCTCTGCCTCTAGGGGGTTAATGGCTTCTTGGCTTCTTGCTCTTGCTGGTTCCTAATGCTTCCCCATCACATCCACCCCTTTGTAAGTATGTACTTTCATTACACCCCATTAATCATTCCCTTCCCTTTGAGTGTGCCTCTGTTTCCTGGCTGGACCCTTTCTGCTCAGGTCTGCTTCTGGGGTCACAACTTCTAATACTTCTATTCCTAAATATAGGAACTGTGTGTCCTTGGGCAAGTGGCTCAACTTCTCTGAGCTACAGTTTTGTGAGAATTAAGTATGATGCAGTATGGTATGATTTTGAAAGATGAACCAGTGGTACTTAATTTTTTCCTTCTGCTATTTCCTGGTGCCCTACAACTCTTTTCCAAACTGGGCAGCTATACTCTGTAGCAGATGTTTCTCAGGACAGGATTTAAAGCATAAGTAGGGGGAAAAGCATAAATTCCAAAATCCAAGACCTTGAAGGGTATTGGGGCAAAGAAAACCTAATGAATGGGAGCAAAGCATCCTGCTGGGAGATCCACTGGTCCCTGAGAAGGCCCTCCTACCCTGCCAAGCTGGAAGAGGTGGGACAGCAGAACCCCTGGTAACGTGGGGAGCTGAAGAATTGAGAACAGATGGCTGCAGGCTGAGTCCAGGCAACCGTGAGCCGCTCTACAGTACCCGATGGATGCCCCAGTGCGGTCCGAGAGACGTTCGTACCGATGGGACTTCCATACAGGTCTGGGTGCTGACATCACAGAAGCTGTGTGGCCTGATAAGCAACGGCCAGGTGACGATGTGCACCTGGGTGAATGGGAGAAGGACAGTAACGGGGAGTCTTCCTCGGCATTCTTTCTGCGAGTCCTGCCCGCCGTTATCCGACAGCCGGCGACGAGGACTCACGACCGCCCACGCCTTGGGCTGGACAGCCGCGCGGCGCCACTGTCATTCCGGCAGGGGGCGCTGTCCGGCCACAGTGGCCGCGCCGGGCCGCGCTCTGATTGGCTGGAGGCTGTGGCCCGCGCCCATTCCCGCCCTCCAGGCCTGTTAAGTGCAGTCTCTCGCCAGCTCCCGCCCCAGTCTGCGGGCCTCCGGAGTAGCGGTGCGGCGGGAGCAGCACAGCAGAGGGGACAAGACCAGGGTAGGAGGGAACTGGCTGGCTGGGAGAGACCCGTACACCATCAAGATGCTGTCCTGGCGGCTGCAAACGGGCTCCGAGAAGGCCGAGCTGCAGGAGCTCAACGCCCGACTGTACGACTACGTGGGCCGGGTACGGGAGCTGGAGCGCGAAAACCTGCTCCTGGAGGAGGAGCTGCGTGGCCGGCATGGGTACGAGGGCCTGTGGGCCGAGGCGCAAGCCCGCTTCGCCAAGGAGGCGCGCAGCCTGCGGCAGCAGCTAGACGAACTGAGCTGGGCCACAGCGCTGGCCGAGGGCGAGCGCGACGCGCTGCGGCGCGAGCTGCGGGACCTGCAGCTGCTAGGCGGGGAGGCACGCGCAGCCCGCGGCCGCCTGAACGCCGAGCTGGACGCGCAGCGGCGGGAGCTGCAGGAGGAGTTGGGCGCGCGCGCCGCCCTCGAGGCGTTGCTGGGCCGGCTTCAGGCCGAGCGCCGCGGCCTAGACGAGGCCCACGAACGCGACGTGCGGGAGCTGCGCGCGCGCGCCGCCGGCCTGACCCTGCGTTACCGCGCCCGCGCCCCCGCGCCCCCGCCGCGCATGCGGGAGGTCCACAACGGCTACGCGCTGCTTGTGGCCGAGTCGTGGCGGGAGACCGTGCAGCTGTACGAGGATGAGGTGCGCGAGCTGGAGGAGGCGCTGCGGCACGGCCAGGATAGCCGGCGCGAGGCCGAGGAGGAGACGCGGCTGTGCGCGCAGGAGGCGGAGGCGCTGCGGCGTGAGGTGCTCGAGTTGGAGCAGCTGCGGGCGCTGCTGGAGGATGAGCTGCTGCGGGTGCGCGAGGCGTACGAGCTGCAGGCAGAGGAGCGGCAGGTCAGTGCGCTGGGAAGCCCCCAGCCCAGGCCCGCGCGCCCTGCGGGTGGGGGCCGCGGGGGAGCGGTGGGGCTCCCCGGACCACGGCTCGTTCATGCCAGGCGCGACGTCGCCCACGTGCGGGGCCGGCCCAGAGAGTGCCGGTGGGGACCCAGGCACCGAAGGGACCGCCCTGCTCTGCAGTGGGGCCTCAGGGTCCCGGCATCTCGCCACCCCTGGCCCTTCGACTCAGTGGGCGCGTGCCAAGTGGCAGGTCCCGCTGGATAGACCCGTCCCTGCCCTCCTATTTGGTTGTCAATTTCTTTGGCCCTTGGCATGACTGGGTGCATCCTGACAAATGACCCCGTCAAGCTCTAGGTTCTCTTTCAGTTTCCTGTGCTTCGAAGACCGAGTTCACTTAAAAGTCAACCAAGAAGCCCCAGAAGTGACTTCCAGAGGTGACAGCTCCTTCCTTCTCAGACAAGTCTCAGTGTTGGGAGGTTTCTAGGCAATGGCCAAGTGTTTATCGTGAGCTGTTCAGAATGGCAGCCCCGCTGGCCCTAGGGCTCCCCTGGGGAAAACTTAACTTGTTTTACAAATCGGTTTTTATTTTGCCAGGTTGATTTCCCAGTTGGAAGCAGCTGGTGGTGGCTCCCTGGGCCACTGCCTCATTTGTTCTTAGGAGGGGCAGTAATCTTAATGCAGAAAAGAGCATTAAGATCAGAGATGTTTTTCTCACAGTACAAGCTGATGTCCGATCTCTGGGTTGTGTAAAAGCTGTGGTAACGCAGGTCCCTATGGCAGGATGTTATTACAAGTACAGGTAATATAAACAGTTCCTATTTCAGAGAAGCAGAGCTCAGACTTCTGACACTGACACGGTGACACCTGTGGCTGGATTTATTGTCTGTACACCTAGCCCAGTCCCAGGGTTAGCCCTGGTCCTGCCCAGTCTGGACCAGAATTGGAAGTATTCCCAAATCCTTAAACTGTCATCTTAGGATGACAGTTTAAGACAACATTCACACAAATTCAGAAATATTTTAAAGGGAACAGTTTGTAGCTTCAAGTTAAAAATTTGTGTTGGAGTGATGATTTTGTGCCTTTTTATAAAATTAGAAGTAAAGGAAACATGGCAGTCGTGGCATAGAGGCTTGTGGTGACCTCACAGGCATCCACAAATAATCAGCAGTTATCTGTTGACTACCCCTGGTCCTTAGCACTGTACTGGGGCTTCACTCTTCAAAGAACTAGAGTCTGGATGGGAAATCATATAAAGCAATACAGTACAAAGTTGTTTGGAATTTAATCTTTTGGATCTTAGGTTTTGTTTGGTCTCTGCCTCATAATTTTCAAAAGCCTTCTGCTGGGGTTGTAGGTGGGACAAGGGCAGGGACCGGTGAAGTATGTGCTGATTTCCGGAGCTTACTCTAGACTCCAGAGCGCTTCCCTTTGCAACTATGGTGGCCAGGGATGCCAGTTCCATGGGGCCCCATGCTCTGTGTTGAGTGAAAGTTAAAGAGTGTCTTTAATGTAAGCTTTCACAGAGCTTTTAACCAAAGAGAAGCGCCTGCCAAACTCACTGCCCACTGAACCCCTTTGTAGGGAACCCCTGCTACCACCTCAAGGGTTCCTGCTGTGCAAGCAGGTTTGGAAAAGGCTTCTTTGAGGCGTGTTTTGTGGGCTAAATCCCCACCATTCGTTTGCAGTCATAGCTCACTTGGCTCATTTTGGACCTGGAAGCTCTGGTTTCAGTGTTCTTTTTTAGCAGCAGAACCCTTCCCCCCCCAATTAACTCTTAAGTGCACCGCCAGATATGAAACAGATAAAAGCAGAGTTCCTCTGATTCCAGGACAGGTGGGGACCTGAAGTGCCATTCAAAATCACCTTATTTGACACAGGGACTCCAGGGCCTTTCCCTGGGGTCACACCTGCCCCAGAACTAGGATCCCACCCTCCTGTCCAGTGATATCTCTCCTATTGGAATTTGCTTCTTTCCCCTAAAAGTAAAGAGTAAGGAAAATGTCTATAAGGACTTGGGTATTTTTCAGTTCCAATTTGTAGCTGTTTCATTATACTGAATGTTTCCTTATCCATAGCCTGAATCTTTCACCAGTTATCTTAAAGCACCCATATTTCAAGTTGCATTCCAAAAGACTCACTACCAAGCGTTAGTATTTTTTTTTAAGAAGTGTAAAAATACTAGCTATTTTGTTAAAGAATAAATATTGATGATTTAACCCCAAGCCTCTGATGTTTTCAAATTCTATAGAAGCTTAGCCTGGGGAGACTGAAAATATCATAAAACCTGATTTAACTAATTTACTGTAATAAAAGTTTCATTACTAAGAGTTAGCCTTTATCAAGAGCTTTTTGTGTGGCAGGTACCAGAGGTACCGAGCCCATCACATGTGTATTCACTCTCAGTCCTCACATCAGTCTTAGGAGGTGGGTACTAATATTTACCCCATCTTACAGATGATGAAACTGAGGTCCATAGGTTACCTAGTTAGTAAGTAGCTAAGCCTGGGTTTGATTCATGCTGCATTGCCTGAGCAACTAACCACTGGGCAATATCCCCTCTCTTCTATCTGTTCTATTAAAGATGAACTTTAAACCAGTATTCAGTTTGCTTTCATAGAACAATGATCAGTGTTCTTCCTAAGGGATAGCACAGAGGTGCCTGTTAATCTACAGTCCTAAAATGCTTTCAGACCCAGCTGGCTGTTGTCAGAATACTTTTAGTGTTAAGTCTTTCATTTACATTTTTTTTTTGCGGTATGCGGGCCTCTCACTGTTGTGGCCTCTCCTGCCGCGGAGCACAGGCTCCGGACGCGCAGACTCAGCGGCCACGGCTCACGGGCCCAGCTGCTCCGCGGCATAAGGGATCTTCCCGGACCGGGGCACGCACCCATGTCCCCTGCATCGGCAGGCGGACTCTCAACCACTGCGCCACCAGGGAAGCCCTCATTTACTTTTTAACGTGTGCCATATGGTTTTAATGGGAACCCCTCTCCCTCATCTGGAGGCAGGAGCACCCACATAGTGCCCAGGCTCTGGGCTGGCACTGCAGCTTGAGGGGGAAAGATGCTCACTGGGACTCTCTTTCTGGGAAAACTGGGCCTTCCCACATGGCCTACATGCCTTAGACCTCTCTGGGAGGCCCCTCACCTCAGATTTGCCAGAGAAGAGTTTGCTGAACTGACATCCAAGTTCCCAGCATTTTATATGTAGTTCAGATCACTTGAAGCCTAATTAATATACCCTGTCTCCCAGTCTGCAGAAAGGGGCTTCAGACAAAACTGTAAGATGTTTGTGATTTACACCAGCCTTGGCCCATAAACGTTGAGATTTTGGCTTGTGAAAGTGCACTCTTAGCCTCGAGCCTGCCTGTGGCCAGCTTCCATGCTCCCAAGACATGACTGAATGAGAACTTTCTTTCGACTGGAATGGAGCTGGTTTAGCTGCCCTACCTGGGTCTGAATTGTGGCTCTGCCACTGTTTGTGTCTCCGTTTCCCACCTGTGAACTAGGGGTAATGAAAATGGCCCACAGGGTGCATCCCCATTCAGTTCATTCATTGAGTACTTGGTGTGCCAAGTTTGCCTCTTAAGTGCTGGGGGTACAGCAGGGAGCATAATGGAAACAAAACAGAAAGTCCTTGACTGCACAGGTCTGGAGGTGGAAACAGTTCAGTGTTCAGGAGCGGGCGTGGCTGGGGCGAGGGGGCGAAGATGGCCTCTACAGGACCTGGACTTCGGCTCTGAGCACGTGGGAAGTCGCTGGAGGGCTCTGCGCAGAAGTGGGTGGTGACCCGAGTCTTCATGGGATCTCCCTGGCTGCTGTGATACACATAGACTGTGTGGGGCACCTGTTGGGAGTAGGGAGACCTCTTTAGGAGACACTTGCCACCGTCAAGGCAGTAGGTGCTAGAGGCTTGGGCCAGGGACAGCAGCGAAGGGCAGAGGTAGGAATCTACCCTGAAGTTGAAGCCCACGGGGTTTGTGGATGGATTGGATGTGGTGGGAGAGAGGGAGAAATCAAGTCCGCTCCAGGGCCTGGGGCCTGAGCAGCTGGAGGAAGGGGTTTGGTGCAGGAAGGCAGGCTTGGGTGGGAGAGCAGATTTCAGTTTGAAATGCCTCTGAGATACCCACCTGGTCTTGTAACATAAAATGATGGGTCTGGAGTTCACGGTGTTGTATGGGCCAGAGCTATAAACACTTAGTTAGCATCCAGTCAATGCTTGTTATTAACACATCTAGTTTTTGCATCTAAATGAGGTTATCACAGAATTTAAATTCCCTCGAGCTCTCTAATGTTCAGGATTCTCAGTGCATGACCGTGACACTTGCAAGCTCTTCCTGTTGTGTCTGGGTGACTTGCTCAGCAAGGAGCTGCTCAAGTTTGGTTAAGAGAAAGTGAATTCTTTGGACAATGAGGGCAGCAGGCTTTCCCTGGTGTAGCCTACATTTCATCATCAGTTGTGATGCTGCCCAAATGTTCTCTAAATAGCAACTAGAAAGGTGACCTTTCTCCCCAGCTCTAACGTTTGGCAAAACTGCTCCTGCTTGGGTTAGAATTAGCTGCTGTGTCTCAGGCTCCAGTGCCTTGGCTTGGCCCACGGTTTGAAAACTTCTGGAGAAGTGGAGGCCAAGTCTGAAGCTTTATTCAACCAGCAGGATCGGTTACAATTTCTGTGAAGACTGTTGGGAGCCAATAATTCTTACATTCCTGCTTCCAGAAGTCAACGAATTTTCCTTTGACCGTTTAGGAAGAGTTGACTCACGTGGGAATGTGGTTGGAACTGCACTTATTTTAACTTAAAACAGTTTGATTTTCCTCCTCTTATTTTGCGGGGTGCAGAAATGTTCTGCACCCCCAGGAGGGAGAGAATCTTCGTGTTACCTCCTTGGCATGGCTGGGAGATCTTGACCTGCTTAGGAGGCTTGTAGTTAGAGAACTGAATGGGTTTGATTTTTTTTTTTCTGAGCATTTTAACAGCAATCAAACTTTTTTGTGAAGAAGGCATTACTACACATTGTCAACTTTTCATATTTAGGTAGAATTTCCTGTAGTAGGAAGGAGTCATATGTTTACAGAACATTTTATACTGTAACCTTGTACCTGAGTTTATACTCCCTCTAAAATGGGGGAACATAGGCTTTTAACACTGAGACTTAACTATAGAATGTGTGAATGTTGTGACTAGATTCTGGCAACTGTCACTTAAATCAAGACTGGCCAATGGTCTGCTTTGATGAACCTCTTTATCTATTTATAATGCCAGTTTTGGAGGGTGTTTACACTTACCCACCCTGGGATACTAGCTAGCGGTTTTTAAATTTACTCCTTTGCTTTAAAAGCTAAGTGGCTTCAGTTTTTGTTTTTAGCATACTTTATATAGACAAAAATAACCTAACAACAATTATTAGCTTAGATATATAGAACTGCTATGAGAAGCAGAATTATTTACATGCTGATCATTCATGCATCTTTTTAGATGGTAAATCCAGTGTGGGATCTTAGTTACAGTCATTCCTTAGTTTCATAAACATTACCTATTTACTTTGGGCCGCCAGCATATTGCCAGGTGCCTTTGGTGGAGGGATTACATGAGAAATGAAAATAGATTCCTTCTCCCGTTGTCTTATAATTTTTAAATTCCACAAAGATGAATGTCTAAAAATGTATCCTGTTAATTGTATTCAGAAATAATGCTACGTTCCATTGCAAACCAAAAGTTAAAGTATATGGAGTTATTCAAAGTTTAAATATTTGTTCAGTTAATTATTCCCCAGCATAACTATAAAATGTTATATAAAACTGTAATGCAGAGTAGGGCAAAACTGTAAAATGGTACAAATGAAACCATTGTGTTTATTAAATATATTGTCGATTGAAAATAGTACATTTTGGGGACTTCCCTGGTGGTGCGGTGGTTAAGAATCTGCCTGCCAATGCAGGGGACATGGGTTCAATCCCTGGTCTGGTAAGATCCCACATTGCCACAGAGCAACTAGGCCCGTCTGCCACAACTACTGAGGCTGTGCTCTAGAGCCTGTGAGCCATAACTGATGAGCCCTTGTGCCACAACTACTAAAGCCTGCATGCCTAGAGCCTGTGTTCTGCAACAAGAGAAGCCACTGCAATGAGAAACATGCCCACCACGACGAAAGAGTAGTCCCTGCTCACTGCAACTAGAGAAAGCCCGTGTGCAGCAACAAAGACCCAACGCAGTCAAAAATAAATAAATAGATAAACATTTATTAAAAAAAAAAAGAAAACAGTACATTTTGAGGAGGGTAATATTATATTGATCATTTCATTTTACATCTAGTTCACCGGTTGCGTGCTGTGTGACTTGCATGTGAAGGGCATTTTTCTAGAGGCAGGGGCTGGGGGGATGCATGAGGCAGTGATAGACTGTGCCTTGCAGTGTCTCCCAGCCAGGGCGGGGGACGTGGACAGATGCAATTAACCAGGAGGGAGTGGAACTGCTATGGGGGCGATGTGAACACGTGCCCAGGGAGCACTTATTAAACTACACGAGAACAGTCATAAAAGTTTATATCCAGGTCTGGCCTTTGACATTTATGCCCAGAATATATTCTTGTCACATTAACATAACTTTTCTTCCCAGATGATTTTAAAGTGGCTTTTCTAGGTGAAACAAAGAACTCTGTATCATGAGTATGGGGGAAATTCTGTTTCAGATCTGAGTAACTTCTGTTTTAAATATAGTAAAACCCCTGCTTTCTAGCCTTATTTATTCATTTATTTTAAACTTCTCTTTATTTTTTTATTTTAAACAGATTTATTTATTATTTATTTATTTTTTAAATTTATTTTTGGCTGCGCTGGGTCTTAGTTGCGGCATGTGGGATCTTCGTTGAGGCACGCGGGATCTTTCGTTGGGGCATGCGGGCTTATCTCTAGTTGTGGCGTGCGTATTTTCTCTCTGTAGTTGTGGCACGCAGACTCCAGGGCGTGTGGGCTCTGTAGTTGTGGTACGCGGGTTCCAGAGTGCGTGGCCTCTGTGGTTTGTGGCATGAAAGCTCTCTAGTTGAGACTCGCGAGCTCAGTAGTTGTGGTGCATGGGCTTAGTTGCCCCATGGCATGTGGGATCTTAGTTCCCTGACCAGGGATAGAACACGCATCCCCTGCATTGTAAGGTGGATTCTTTACCTCTGGACCACCAGAGAAGTCCCTAGTCTTGGCTTATTTTAAATAGCATCTTACTTCACTAGTTTCATGTATTGACTTCCCTAAGCTGACTGATGTCTGAGCTGTAGAGATGCTTTACAAGCATTCATTATTATTAGGGAGAATGAACAGAGAAGCCGGTGTCCTAGCCACATCTTCCTTATGCGCTGATTAAAAAAAAAAAAGAAACCTTCCAGGTGGGAGAAATATAGTATTTAAAAATCATCCTTGGGACTTCCCTGGTGGTGCAGTGGTTAAGAATATGCCTGCCAATGCAGGGGACACGGGTTCGAGCCCTGGTCTGGGAAGATCCCACATGCCACGGAGCAACTAGGCCCGTGTGCCACAACTACTGAGCCTGAGCTCTAGAGCCCGCGAGCCACAACTACTGAGCCCACGTGCCACAACTACTGAACCCCACGCACCGAGAGCCCTTGCTCCGCGACAAGAGAAGCCACCACAATGAGAAGCTCACGCACGGCAACGAAGAGTAGCCCCCGCTCACCGCAACTAGAGAAAGCCTGCGTGCAGCAACAAAGACCCAACACAGCCAAAAATAAAAAAAATTATTTAAAAAATAAATAAAAATCATCCTTGCGATGACTGCATTTTTAATAAACTTGGAGATTTTTCATCTCTTTTTGTGTCCTGAGCTCTTGGTACCTTAAGTTCAACCCAGCAAAGCTTCAGTCCTCTGATCCCAAAACCTTCTGTTCTCCTTAGAGAGAGATCGCCTGCCTGGAGGATGAGAAGGCAGCCCTTACCTTGGCCATGGCTGACCGGCTACGGGACTATCAGGAGCTCGTGCAGGTGAAGACTGGCCTCAGTCTGGAGGTGGCAACCTATAGGTAAGGATGCTGCGCTGAGTCCACCAAGCTGGAGCTGGCAGTGTGAAAGTCCCTGCAGCCTCCGTGGAGTGGCTGTGGCTTTGTGTTACTGAGCACTTACTGCCTGCCAGACGCAGTGCTAAGTCCTTCGCAGCTGCTCACTGCCCATAGTCACCCTCTGGTGGTGGACACCACACATCCCTTTTGCAGGTGAGGGAAGGGGCCTGGAAGCAGGGGTCCAGGCTGCTGAGGGCCTGTGCCTTACCCACCGAGCATGGCAGCCCTTGGCGGAGCCCCTGGCTGAATTGAGGGATGGTCCTAGGGCCAAGCTGGTGGGGGCCTTGCTGGGTCGCTGCTCTGGGAGCTATGCAGCCTGAGTCCTGCAGAAGGGATGCTGGTCAGGGCATGGGGGCAGGGGAGAGGAGGCACTTGCCAGCCTGTCTTTCCCAAGATCCATCTCCACAATCTTCTTGGAAATCTCATGGGGTGAACAATTGCAAAATTAAATTGGTAGGGTATTGAAACAAATGCTGAGTGAGATAAGCTGAGCTTTACTAATAAGGAAAACTTCAAAACAATCGGGCTTTATTTGGGGGAAGGAAGCATTAGAATTTTTTTCACTTGCAAGTGGCAGAAGTCCTTCTCAGACTGGCTCAAGTCAAAAAAGGCATTTATTACTCATATAACTGAAAAAGTCCTTAGTTTTGGGTGTGGTAGGTTCATCCGGTGCCCGGATGGAGTTGTTGGCGGGCTGTCCCTGCCTGCTCTGGGCCCCTCCTTCCTTGCTCTGCCCCCACAGTGGCAGGAGGGGCCCCAAGCAGCTCCAGGCTTTTGTCCTTGCAACCTCCAATCCTGTGGTCAGAGGAGGGGGCTCTTTCCCACCATCCTAGTAGGACTCCTGGACCTGCTCTGGCTCTGCTGGGTCATGTGCCCATCCTTGGCTGGGGGAACAAAGTGCCTGAAAGGGGTTAGCTTCCCATGAGTCACATGGACTGAGATTCAGGCGGGAGGTACCCCAAACCAGGCATCGTTCTAGAGCAGATGCTGGGTCAGCCTAGAAAACCCGCATCTGTGCCCCTGTTAGGCGACACCTGGTGTCAGGTGAGGTCTTTTCTCTACAGAGGCAGTTGGATCTTCCTGTTTCCTTTTTGTAAAAGTTCTCTGGGTCGGAGTCAGGAGACTTTGGTTTTATGCCTCATCTCTCTGGGATTTTGAGCCCTTTCCTTCCTCGCTTTGTCCTGCCCCCAGTTCTCTGTCATGAAAAGTCAGAGGGCACAGGTGGGCATCTTGCCTGAGAGGCCGGGGCCTTACCTCTCTGGTAGGTGTTCACAACCCTACCAGCTTAGCTTTCCTCAAGGCTTAGCTTTTTCTAGCTTTTCTCTTGGTTGCGAGCCTTTTTCACTCATGTCAGCAGGGACAGAGTTTACTCCTGTCTGTGGCCGGGCATTTCTTTAACCCATTTAGGGATTGACGTGGCCGTCTCCTAGGAGATTAGGAAGCATCAGTCCTTTTTGGGAAGTGAGTGATTGATTTCACTGTGTGCCTTCCTGAAGTCCAAGTTTGCGTGGGGAAAATGCGGAGCCCAGCCCAGGGGCCTGCATATGCCCGGTGCTGCCCAGCTCCAGACCCCAGCCTCTGTGGTTAGAACTGCTGCCGCCCCCCTGCCCTCCAGTGCTTAGGATTGAGTCTGGGAGATGCCCGCAGGTCTAAAAGACAAAGAGGCGGTAGAATATGACCTGTTTCTTTGTATCAGCCAAAAGCCTAGCATTTTTTATCACTGATAAGTGTCCTGAAGGTAAACCCTTGTCACGTCTTACGTGATTCTTTCAGTACTTTGTGCTGCTGCCCAAATTCTGAGGCCAGGTATGAAAATTCCTCTTCACAAGTGCCCATTTGATCTTTACAAACCTCCACCTTCCATCTCTGGGAAGTTGACCTTCTTCCCACACCCTGCCTCTCTGAGGGCGGCAGGGACAGTCAGCTCCGTGGGGACCACGTTCCAGGGTCCTGTGCAGTGTGACTGCTCACCAGCCCTGTCCAGAGGTGGCCAGTGCTGCGGCAGGCATTGCTTCGCCCGCCATGGCTGAGGTTGTGTTTCCCCGAAGTTTCGGGCCACTCCTCTAGCACTGCTCAGACAGACATGTGAGATGTGTGAGCCACTGCTCACACACCGCACATGGAAGAGAAGGGCTGTGGCTCTGGAAAGCTGAAAGCACATCGCAGCACGGCTGGACTCTGGGGGCTGTGCTGAGGCCAGGTCTCAAGTATCATGAGCCCTTCCAAACCCAGATATTTAGTCCTTTCCGGTAACCTTAAAGAAGAAACGTTAAGGTAATAATAAAATGGTGCAACTCATAATTTATAGGGATAGACTTACAGTTTATACATAAATATATAATTTAACAAAATAATAAAATTAAAACAAAGCAAACCTCAGAGTCTAGGACTGGTGGATTTCACCAAACCTAAGTGGGCCAGTTGGTGGCCAGGGAGACCGTGGCGCCTGACCTGGCAGGTGAATGTGAGAATGAGCCCTTTGCTCCCACATTGCAGGTGATGATGGGCAGAAGCTGTGGGGCTGGACTGGCGCTGAGGATGCTGAGAGAAGGGGGAAGTGTGGGAGAAGACAGGCTGGCACAGTTGTGCTCGCTCTTGTCTGCCTGTCTCCAGTGGTGTCATGTGGGGCTGGAGATGCTTATCTGCCTGATATGTCATCTCGAGGTTTTTCCTGGCGTGTGAGTGCTTGTTATACGAGGGGCTGAGGGATGAAAGGGGAGAGTCTCAGAAACAGGACAGGGCGTGGTTCTCAGCTGCATCTGCACGTGGGCATCACCGGGAGAAGCTGATGAGGCATCGGCTCCTGGACCCAGTTTAGATATTCCCATTAGATTGGCACAGGGTGGGCCCAGGCATGGTAGTGCTAAAGCTCCGAGGATGATTGTCAGATGCATCCAGGGAAGAGAAACACTGGTCCAGGGCCTTGCTCACAGGGGCCTGCAGACCCATAGTGTCGGCATCACTAGGCATCTCAAACTTGTGGGAAACCTTGGGCCCACCCCAGACCTGCTGATCAAAGTTGCCTTGTCACAAGATCCCAGGTGATTTGTGTGCACACTACTGTTTGCAGAGCAGCCCACAGGCATCCAGAAAGCTCTAAGCCTGTCTCACAGCACCTAGAGGACAAGACAGAGGATAGGCAGGCTGAGTGGGGTGCTGGTGCTGTGGGGGGCTGATGGAGTGTGCAGAGCAGGCTTCCTGGAAGAGGCAGTGCCAAGTCTTGCAGGAAGGGCAGCCAGGAAGAGACCATGTGGGAAGGGCTTTCCAGGCAGAGGGGGCAGCCCGAGGGAGGATCTGGGGACTGACCTGGCGTGGCATCTGTGGCAATGCCGAGGATTCGGGCGTCCCTGGGTAGCTTGGTTTTGGGGGCTGTCATTGAGGGCCATGTATGTTGGGTGGCTGAGAGACACACCCGTGAAGCCGTGGTTTGTGAGCTGGGTGGGGTCTGTGCTCTCAGGCTGCTCTGGAGATGCTCGGCACGCAGGGTGTGGTGCCTGCTCAGAGGGGCTCAGAAGCGTGCAGCCGTGTGCTGAGGATCGTGTGCTGTGGATAAGGCTGCGCGGACCGAGGCAGCCTCCTACACCATAGGAGACAAGGCTTGTCCCCCAAGACACACAAGTGCAGGTTTTCTGGAATCAGAAGGGAGTTGTGAGAATCAGAGAAGTTTTCTAGAGGGAGATGAGATTGATCTGGGTCTTGAAGGATGGCAGAGATTTGAACAGACATAGAAGAGGGGGGAGGTGGGAAGTGGGGGGTGGCATGGGAGGAGGGAGGGAGAAGTATGGTTAGGTGAAAAGTCAAACAAGATGTTAAAATAACAGTATCCAGGGAAATACTGTACATGGTTTACTGCCAATGAACAGAGTTTGATAAAGATGGTTTAGGAGAAGGAATGGAGAGCTTCAGGCCGAGGTAATTAAGAGAGATTTTCAAGGGATGTGGGATTTGAGTTGGGCCTTGAAGGGGCAGGGAAAGTGGGGAATAGGAATTGGACTGGCAGAAAGGTGTCAGAAAGGAGCTCCAGGTGCACAAGTCAGGATAAAAATAAGTGGAGGAAGGAGAATGCAAGATGAATCAGCAGAGGCCTGGAAGGAGGCAGATTGCAGGGGCCTCCATTGCCAGGCCACTGAGATGGGGCGATCCCAGGGCCAAAGCCGAGGAGAGGGGAGCCAGCTGCTGCAGGTGGAGTGCAGGAGGGTCTGGGCCTGGAGTGGAATGGGTATGTGTGTCTGTGGGTGGGGGCAGAGGCCTCGGGAGGTGCATGTGGTGGTCGGAGATTCGGGACCTGACATAGGTAGGTACCCGAGGGAGCCTCTGCTCAGGGCTGGTGGGGGCAGTGATGGAGGGGCCGGGAGCACGAGGTTTCTGGGTAGGAACGTGGGCAGATGTGCTGCTGGGCACACACTCTTGTAAACTAGATCACCCTACAGTGAGCCCTTTCCACAAAGCAGGTGGAGAGGGCTCAGTGGGCTTATTCAGACTTAGTGTATAATCTGAAGATGGTGAAACTGACAGTATTCAGAACCCACCATGTCCCAAACCCCTCCACTGCTGACATAAAGATCAGGCCCAAAAGCTATCGATTGAGAACTTGCAGAAACACAGTTAAAAAATAAATAGAGCACTCCTGCCCCCATCCCCCACCCCAAAAAAAAGAGAACAGAACACAATCATCAGGAGTAAGCTGTTAGAAAATATACTGGAAAAAAAAAAGATAGTCAAAATTGAAACAAAAAAATGCAAAAATAACCCAGGAATAAACTGAGTCCAGAAACCACAAAACTGAGGGTAAGAAGGGGCCCATCCTGGATTTCTTATCTGGGGGACAGATGACGAAATCTCCATCAAAATTTAAAAAGAGGCTTTTTTTTTTTATGTTTTGGGGGTGGAGAATATAACAATTCTGAGTTTTACCTGGAAAAATGGAAAGCAGGGCCAAAGGATTTCTCAGACAGAAAACACTAAAGGGAGTCTTGCCTGGCCAGATACGAAAATGTAGTGCAGAGGTTTCCTGCCTGGGGACTTTATGGCAAAGTCCTTTTAAAAGGTTAGTTTCTTTGTATGTCTGTGCTGGGGGAGGACGTGCAGAGACCCCCTTCCCTCTTTCTATGGCAGTGGGCAGACGTGGCGGGTTTTAACTGAGAATATTCAGTCTCTAGGTTTAGACTGCTAATGAAGCAGTACAGATAACGCTTAACATTGCTAATTTCATCATTTTAATGATGTTTCTGGTTGCTCCATTGTTTTTAAGATCACCTGTACCTTTTTATGTGTCTCTTCAAAGGAGAACATTTCTTGGGAAGTTCTCAAGTTATTGGAGAAATACATTTTTTAAAAATTAATTAATTTATTTTTGGCTGCATTGGGTCTTTGTTGCTGCGCGCAGGCTTTCTCTAGTTGCGGCAGGTGGGGGCTACTCTTCGTTGCAGTGCGCGGGCTTCTCATTGCAGTGGCTTCTCTTGTTTTGAAGCACGGGCTCTAGGCGTGTGGGCTTCAGTAGTTGTGGCTCGCAGGCTGTAGAGCGCAGGCTCAGTAGTTGTGGCGCACGGGCTTAGTTGCTCCGCGGCATGTGGGATCTTCCCGGACCAGGGCTGGAACCCGTGTCCCCTGCATTGGCAGGTGGATTCTTAACCACTGCACCAGCAGGGAAGTCCCCATTTTGTTTTTTTTAAAGTTGAATCCTATTTTTGGGAAAACCTATAGAAATATGTTAACACTGAGACTTACCTGGTTATTAGGTGAAAAATTTGAAGTTAATAAAATCTTGTAGTTTTAAGGATAGAAAATTAGGATCAACGGATACATTTGGTTGTTAGCCTTACCCACATCATTGCGTAAGTGAATTAGCCCTCAGTTAACCATGACTTTAGGTAATCCAGAATCTCTTCCCTTCTTGAACTGCTTTGGTTAATGGAAAATCACCTTTCTTCTGAGGTCAATAGATGATGATGTAGGTGATGATGATGATGGCTGATATTTATCGAGCACATATTCTGTAACAGCCATTGTTGCAAGAACTTTCCAATCACTTTATTAATTACCACCGCAAACCTGTGAGTGCTCCCTGTTTCAGAAATGGGGAAACTGAGCCACAGAGGGTTTGAGCGGCTTGCCCAAGGTCATAGGACTAGGAAGTGGCAGGATTTGAATCCAGGCAACCTGATTCTGGAGGTTTCTCTGTTAACCACTCCCTGTGCTTCCTCTTTCTGCTTTATTAGTAATCTTATTCTTTATGTCAGTCTTTTTTTTTCTGTCTCTGGAATTGACTAATGGGCTTTCCTTATGTGATTTCATCCTGAGCACAGAGGAAATGACCAGAGGCTGCCTGGCACCACTGCCTCCTTGTTGTCTTTCATATGCCTATGCTTAGGACAGACCCTTTCCAAACCAGATGGTGATGCTGGTCCTGTGGATGGACTTCTGCCCCTCTCTCCTTCCTTCCCACTCCAGTCCCCAGTCTAGAGTGACAGGCGGTCGGTCCCCTGTCCTCTCTGGAGCTGGGGCCCAGAGAAGCTCCTTCTCCCAGCCCCTCCCCCTTTTCCTCCAAGAGCCTGCGTTTTGCCAGGAAGCACCACGTGAAACATCTCTCCACCCAGGACCAGGCAGACTCCCCCACTGGCGTTGCTTCTGGAAACATCCTCCGACTCTGCCTCCTCCCTGGCGCTTGTCCCTGTTTCTGGTGGGCGTGCAGGGCGGCCGCCTTGTGCCCACTGTGTGGAGCCGCAGCAGATGTGCCCTGAGCTGCTGTCAGGATGATCTATCCCAGACGGGAGCCCCGCTGCTGGCTGGCCCGTGGGTGGTCTGTTAGGGCCTGGCACCCAGCCAGGGGCCGCATTAGAGCTCCCTTCCAACCTGTGGGCTTGTCTCGGCGGCCTTAATGAGGCCAGGGACCTGGTTTTCCAGCACATGTCTGCTTGTTTTCCTGCTTTTCGAGAGGCTGCCAACCCGTGGGCCTGTGTGAGATGTTCACTTATAGCCCGTGATTCAGGCGGTTGGCATTTCTCACTGGCACGGTGGGTCCCAGGCAGTTCTCTTCTACCGCTCCCCAAATCCCCAGAGACTGCTTGACCTGCTCCTTCAAGTTGTACGAGTCTGTTCCTTAAAAACCTTCCTTTGAGAGCTTTTGAGGGAATTGACCCTTTTTGGCCTTGCCCCAGGCGCTTTGTTTATGCCTCTGCCACCTAGTCTTGTGAGCTGTGCTGGTGGAGACGGGTTGTCGGTTGTCGTGTGTCATTGCGGGGGTGGGGGTGGAGGGTTCGTAAAGGCATGGATTCAGGGACCAGTGTCCCAGCATGCCTGTGAGGCCCTTTGCTGGGCGCCCAGGTCGAGAAGGTGGCTCCTGCCTGTTGGATCAGCCGTTGGGAGGAGGAGTCACTGTGGACCTGAGTGCTTCCCTAGTGGGAGCTGCTGCTCTTCCCTGTAGGGACATTTCGATTGAAATCATCAAGAGATGTTGGATCTGCTTTCATTAATATGGTCTGGAGGGTCTGTCTGCAGGATTTGTTCTAAAATGTATGTGAAATGGCACCATCTCTGGCCCCGCAGGGAGGCCCAGGCAGCCTGCAGGGCGGCTGAGTGCCCAGGCCTGAGCTCCCTTTCTCTCGCTGAGGAGTGCAGGCCTGCACTCCAGTCTGCTCACCTGTAGGGCCAGGATGCCCATCGTCAGCCCAGTGTGGGGTTGCCAGGAGGACTTGGTGAGATAGAGGGGAGGGTTAGAGCCTGCTTGGTGCTCAGTCTTAGGGTTGGTGAAGGCCTGGGGCACAGGAGCATTAGTGCTGTGTCACCCCTCGGGGTCTGGTGCCCCCTCCTGACTCAGGGTCCTGAACTCGGTAAAAGTTTGGTGGTGGTTTGGATTTTCCCTGAAAGAGAAGCAAAACCATTCCCCCTTTGAGGGGAGAGGGAAGAAATTTTTCCCCCAAGGGGATCTTCTTTATCCTGACCCCCCACCCCCACCCCGCCGCCACCTCCCCAGTCATCAGTTCTCTGCTGACCTGGATGCCCTGCAAGCACTTTCTGTCCTGCCTTGGGCAGCTAGCATGGGAGCCCTGTGGTACCTGAGCCTTCCTCCCAAGCAGGCAGAGAGAAGATCTGAAATAGGACTTGGCTTCTCAGTAGCCCGCCGTGGACCCTTAGCTGTAGGATGCTACCTTTCCTGCTACTGTCATCCTGGGGCACAGACCCTCACAGGCTGACTTTTACCTTGAACGTGTTCCTTTTATTCTATACAGACCTCGGGATTTTCTCGGCAGTGGAAGCTATTTGTGTTCCTGGAACCGAACATGCTTGGTCATGAGGGTGTGGGATTAATGGGCTGGTGTCCTGTTTCCTGGCTCTCGCCTGGCATGGAGGGCAGGGCTCTGGACGCGGCCCCTCGGCTTCCTGCGTCCACACATGCACACTGCAGTCGCAGCTTCCAGGAGAACCCTCCTGTGCACACCTGGACTGGAATCCCTCTCATCCTTGTCTTTGCTTTTTCCTCAGGGGGGCCTCCTTGCTCTCTTCCACCTGCCCACAGGGTTCTCGCATTTGTGGGAATCACTGCATTTGAATCAGTGGAAATAGAACTTGGCCCTGGTCTGCCTGATCCGAGAGTCCCCACCGGCTCCGGCGTCCCTTCCCTCTTTGGCTGCCTGGCTCTCAGTGGTCAGATCAGCATTTCCAAGTGGACCCCGCTTCTGCTTGCCCTTTGCCATATGCAGTATATTTCTTGGAACTGACGTTAGTGACCTCACACATTGCCCTAGCAACTGAACAACTGGTGTGCCCGCAGCAGCCCATGTCCTAGGGTCTCCAAGCGATGGACATCCCGCACTGACCCACTGCGGTGTGCTGGGGCTATGGGGCCTGACCTCTGCTCTCTCCTCAGGGCTCTGAGTCATAGACGTGAATAACAACTTAATGAAGACTCTAGAGTTTTACACTTTGGGAGCTAGACATGGCCAAAGAAACCACCTAGTCCAGTTCATTTTGCCATTTTATCAGAGGAGATAACTAGATGCCGCCTGGAATGAGACCCCTGGGGGCCATGGTGGTGGAGGGGGGTGGTCTGCAGCTCTTCCTTCTCCTCTTACGCCTGCCCTTTCCATCTCTCCTCTTTTTTCATCTCTAAGATGTCCCCATGGAACCCAGTATGAAAACTGCAGATGCAGTCTGGCTGCCTTATTTACAAACAAATGTCAGTCCTTATTCTGCCCTTAGTCAGCCCCTGACCTGTGACTCCAGAGAGACCCCAGTGGGGTAGTAGTAATTGTTTTGGGTCCCTGTAGCCCAGGGTGACCTGCCAGGCATGGGCCCTTCCTTGCTTCCCAGGGAAGCCAGACCCCCAACCTCCCTTCCTGGGCCCACATCCCTCTGTCTCTTCCTCCTCCATGCCCTGGGTTTGGAAGGGTTTTCTAGAAGGCCTTGGCTCTCCAGTCCTTCTGAAGCCCTGGCCCCCTCATTTTGTTCATTTAGCTGAGAGACGCTTTCTCCAGCCAGGTCTGCTGGGGTGGGCTTGCGTCGCAGTAGTGCAGCATCTGCAGACACATGACACTGTGACAGTGTATCATTGACCAGATCGACAGCTAACAGAGGCACTTCTTGTCTTTTATTTCCTAATGAGTTTTTTTAAAATAATTTTTACAGAGCCTTACTGGAAGGAGAAAGTAATCCGGAAATACAGATCTTGATTGAGCGCATTGAAAATGTACCACAAGGTAAATATAAGGAAAGCTTATCATTTAACGTTAAGATGCTGTCTATCTGAGCAGGTTCATTCCATGGATAAAGAGTAAAGCATCATTTATCTGGAAGAGTTGGGGTTAGATAAGAGTTTTCAGATACCTGTCATTTGTCCCTCTCAAGTATCAAATAGATTTTATTTAATGGGCCATAGTTTCAATAATAATGCAAATGAAATTGTGTGGGAAAGGGCTTCATTAACTCATTTGTTCATCTAGCCAGTGTTTGAGGGTGCTTCCTACCCAGCGTGGTGAGGGAGGAGAGGGCTGATGGAAAGCTGGAAAGTGTGAAGGGTGAGAGGTGGACATGGATTTATTCATCACACCCTGTGGAGGGAACACCCTTTACAGACCAAAGACTTACAGCCTTAACCCAAACCTAGGGAGGTATTACTTTGTACAGCAGGCAATCAACACTGGAACTCGTGACCCCACCGGCGGGAGAGGTGGGAAGGATTACACTGTTTCCGCCAGCTTAGGTTTGCGTGGGCAGCTCAGGGTGGTGTGAGCGGCAGTGTCACCTAGTGCCCTGAAGTCAGCCTCTGTTCGGGCCAAAAGCTGCAGCACAAAGCCTGTATTTCCTGTAGCTGAACTGACATTAGAGAGTTAATGTTCATCAGAAAGACCCGGAGAACCTGTAGGATAACTTTTTTTTTTTAAAGTTTTCTCAGTCCTGTAAAACCTTAAAAAGCTTTCTGGCTAAGCAAGGGCGGATTACATTATGTGCAGTATGTTCTGTATACACCTTACTCTGTGTAGTTTCAGGCTCCATGAGTGTTGCCATGTTCAAAATCATGGTACATTGGGATTACATGTGTGTACTGGTTAGTGTTGTCAGGAGAATGTGATTATAACAGTCAATCTGGATAGGTGGTAGTTTTAAAAAAAAATTACACTCCCCATCTTTATTTTCAAAAACAACATTTCTATTAGACACTTCACAGATTGACAGGTCACTGCGTTCAGAATAATTTTGGTTCCAGTCATCTGTGACTGGAAGGGATTTGGTCTTAGTGTCCAGCAAGTTTGCTTTTGAATTTGAGAGTAAGGTTGGTTGGCTGCCATGGGGGAGACCCAGGGGGCAAGAAGCCAGCTCAGCAGATGGGTGTGGGTGGGCACAAAGTGGTGCCTGCAGGGTGGATGATGCTCCTGGCCCGGCCACATTCCTGCCACCAGCTGCCACCCCTAAGAGCAGGTACCCAGGGTGGCATGTCTGCGGATGGTCCAGAGCAAAGCAGGAAGCCCCATGGACCGCCTCCCAATCCCAGGACCATGACATTAAGACAGATTGTAGTATTGGTGGTTGGTTGGCTTCCTGCTTTGGCACCTTTTCAAATGAAATGTTTGTATTAAAAAAAAAAAAGTATAAAAACAGAAGAAATCAGGAATTAAAAAAAAAAGTGAAATTCTTCAATATTTGTTGGCCCAACATGGAAATCAATGAAAAATAAGAGCATAGTAAAAGGTGGAGGGGTTATGCCATTCAGTGTTTAGTATTTATGTACTCTGTAGTAATTATGAAGCTCTTCTCTGCTAATCAGTAAAATAAAGTTATCTCAACAAAGTGGAGATGAAGGATTCCAAATTGTGAAATTTCTGCCACATAAATAGCGCCCCTAACGTCTCTGGCACATGTGCCGTGCTTTACGATCACACGTTTGATATATTTAAGATGCATGAATATTTTAAGATCAGTAATTGGAGAAAAGTGTTGTGTGGAAGCATTCGTAGGGCTATATTTTATTGTCATAGGTTTCTTTAAACTACCAGAAAAAAATAATTTGGGGGTTGAAAATATCTCATTTATAATGACCCTCCGGTGGTAATAGTGTATATTATGATGGGATGGGATTTGATCTGTGGTGATGCTTTTCAGATGAAAAAAGGTAATGATGACTGTCATTTTAATGCACCGTTCAATTCCTACAGAATTCAGAAACAAGCCCTATCAATATACCACCTCAGTATTACAGAGGGAAAACGAAAGAAATCTGTTTCCAAGGCAGAAAGCACATTCGGCGAGCTTCAGTCACAGCCTGGTGCCACGTTCTCAGACGGCTGTTAGAAGCGCTGCCAGAAGAGACTTCCTGGGCTCCAGATACTCTTCCTTTGTCACTGCCCGGCAGGAGAACTCTTATGAAAAAACTGCCAGCAGTCAAACCAACTTCAGACATTTCTCTCCAACCCCTGGTCTTTTAAGAAATACTGAAGCTCAAGTCAAAACATTCCCTGATAGACCAAGAACCGAAGGTATAAAGGGTCCCCCCACTAGTTTAGCCAAAGAGTCCGCCGTTGCCCAAGAGTCCTACCAAGAACGCCGGGACAATGTGGTGGCAGGTGCTCCCGAGAGCACTTGGTCGAATGAGAGGACCGTCATTTTGGGAAAGAAAATGGAAGCTAAAGCCACAAGGGAGCAGGAGAGAAACAGACCGGGAACCATCCAAACAAAGCGAGAAGAGAAAATGTTTGATTCTAAAGAGAAGGCTTCAGAGGAGAGAAACTTAAGGTGGGAAGAACTTACAAAGTTAGATAAAGAAGCAAGACAGAGAGAAAGCCAGCAAATGAAGGAAAAGGCAAAAGAGGAGTCACTGAAGGAGAAAAGCGTGAGGGAGAGAGAGATACCGATCAGTCTAGAAGTATCCCAGGACAGCACAGCAGAGGCGGCCCCCCAAGGTCTCCAGACACCCCTAAAGAAGGATGCTGGTGATGGAACACGTAGAGGGGTGGAAACGAGAGAGGCGGGGCTCGGGCTGGGCACCAGTGAAACTGCAGGCTCTCTGAAAGGTAATTCCACGACCGAAACCATAGCTGAGAACATCGTTTCCAGTATCCTGAAGCAGTTTACCCACTCTCCCGAGACAGAAGCATCTGCTGATTCTTTTCCAGACACAAAAGTCACTTACGTGGACAGGAAAGAGCTTCCCGGTGACAGGAAAACAAAGACTGAGATAGTCGTGGAGTCAAAACTGACTGAAGAGGTCGACATTTCAGATGAAGCTGGCCTGGACTACCTGTTAAGCAAGGATGCTAAGGAGGTGAAGCTGAAAGGAAAATCAGCTGAGCATTTGATCGGAGATATAATCAGTCTTGGTCTGAAGGGGAGAGAGGGGAGAGCAAAGGTCGTCAACGTGGAGATCATCGAAGAGCCCGTGAGCTATGTCAGTGGTGAGAAGGCGGATGAGTTTTCTACACCATTCGAAGTGGAGGAGGTCGATGACGTGTCTCCGGGCTCCAAGGGGCTTGTTGTTGAGGAGGAAGTTTACGGAGAAACAGATATCACGTGCTCAGGGAATGAAGGTCAAAAGACCAGGCAGCCCCAAGAGAACATAACTCACTTTGAAGAAGTGACGGAGGCAGGTGACTTGGAGGGAGAGCAGAGTTATTTGGTGTCGACTCCGGACGAATACCCTGGTGGCCATGAGAGAGATGAAGGCCCTGTGTATGGGCAGATCCACATCGAAGAGGAATCCACCATCAGGTACTCCTGGCAAGATGAAATTGTGCCAGGGTCTCGGAGAAGAATGGAGAGGGACGATGCATTGGGAGAGAAGGTTGTGAAGCCACTGGATGTTCCAGAAGCATCTCTGGAGGGGGACATGGGTTCTACTCACTGGAAAGGACAAGCGAGAAGTGGTGAATTTCATGCTGAACCCATAGTCATTGAAAAGGAAATTAAAATACCACATGAATTCCACACATCCATTAAGAGAGGCTTCAAGGAGCCCAGGCACCAGCTGGTGGAAGTGATTGAGCAACTGGAGGAGAGCCTTCCGGAGCGCATGAAGGAAGAGCTGTCCACCTTCACCAGAGAGGGTCAGGGCGGGGCCAGGGGTGGTTCCGTTGATGTAAAGAAAGTCCAGACCGCGGGTGGCGGGGCTGTGACCTTAGTGGCCGAAGTCAACCTCTCGCAGACGGTGGATGCCGATCAGTTAGACCTGGAGGAGCTGAGCAGGGATGAAGCGGGGGAGATCGAGAAGGCCGTGGAGTCGGTGGTACGAGACGGCCTGGCTAGGCGGCACAGCCCGGCCCCTGGCAGCCCAGATGGGGAGGCCAGAATGGAGGCGCCGGCTGCTAGCCGCGGCTTCAAGCGCTGGGCCACCCAGGAGCTGTACAGCCCCTCTGGTGAGGAGGCCGACGCCGGCCGGGCCTCTTCCCGCACGGAGCTGGTCACTTCCCAGGGCCCCGTGTTGGCCACCGTGGAAGTCACCAGCCCAAGGGGCTTTGCCCAGTCACACGTGCTGGAGGACGTCAGTCAGTCTGTGAGGCACGTTCAAATAGTGCCCCCTGGAACTTGGAGGGCTGAGCAAGTCTCACCTGAAGGATCCGCCGCCCAGGTGGTGGAGGTAAGTGGGGAAGGTGACCTGAGTTGGGCGGCAAGCTCGGCGGAAGCCAGCTTGTCCGCAAGGCATCTTACGTCGGGTCCCGATCAAAGTCAATTGTCCAAAGAAGTCTTCTTCCCAGGGCCTGACTCTCCCTGTCCGGGGGCAGGGGACTCAGAAGAGCCTGGCCTGGCAGAGGTTTCCACAGATCCTGACAGATCGGGGAGGCACAGCCCATTTGGCTCCCAACAATTTCCTTCTAAGAGGGAAATTACTTTTCAGGCTCCCGCTTCTGAGGCAGGGAAGGTTGGTGATTATTTTTCAGAAGAGTCAGTGGGTACCCAGACTTCTGTGAAGCACCTTCAGTTAGGCCTCAGGGAGGGGTTCAGTGAGCAGATCCAGCTCACAGCCCCCCTTTCAGACAGAATGGAGTTGGGTGTCAGAGAAGCTTCTGTGCACACGGAAGTGTGGTCAGGGAATGGCACATCCATCAGGCACATCAAGACCGTGCCTCAGAGGCATCAAGGCACCGAGCAGATAGTTCCCCCACCCTTGAAATTTAGTGACTCAGAAAGCAAAGCCCACAGAGAGGACTTGGCAGATGTGACCCAGGCCACCCATAGTTACGCTGTGGGTAGGAAAATCCTGATGACTGAAAAGAGCACCTTCCAAAGGGCCGTTTCTGAATTGCCTCAGGAGGCTAGTTCAGTAGACACCTCAGGGGCGGAAGCGACATCAGATGTGAGCAGATCCTTTAGGCATATCCAGCTGGGTCCTGCAGAAACCAACACCTCTGCCCACGTTGTCTTCCACGGACCCATTTCCAAAACATTTGCACTTGCTGGTTCGGTGGACTCCCCTGAGGTAGGCGAGGTCGAAGACAGTGGCAGAACACTAAGGCATGTTGCCCTGGGGCCCAAAGAAACTTCGTTTACCTTTCAGATGGACATGAGTAACGTAGAGACGACCCCCCGCTGGACCCGAGAGGCCACAGTCCTCTTCCCCGCAGGGACAGAAGCAGAAGCTTATAGTGTGTCTGACCGTGATGCCTGGAGAGATGCCAGCAGTAGGAATGACCTGGCAGCTGGCGTGAGCTTTCAGGGCTCTGCGGGGGACAAACACCAGGCCCCCGGGGAAAAGGGCAAGGAGCAGGCCGAGTTTGATAAGATGGTGCAGCTGCAGAGGATGGTAGACCAAAGGTCGGTGATTTCGGATGAAAAGAAGGTTGCCCTCCTCTATCTAGACAATCAGGAGGAGGAGAATGAGGGACACTGGTTTTGATAAACATATTTTGTTTTAAATGCCATCTTATTGGGTAACATACCGACACACAAAGGCCTTTACTTCCTTTAGGGGAGGGAGGCTCACTCTTTATTAAAACCTCCCCCCTTTTTTACTTTCTTTAAAGAGTGCTCCAGGCAATGTCAATTTACTTGATAATCTGTAAAGATTTCAAACTAATTCATGCCTTAAAAGGCTTTGGAATTTTATTGAGTTGGAACTTTGACAAAAATACTTTTTATCTTTTTAGTCTTAAAAGTTCCTTGTTCTGGAGTTTTCTTTCTACTCTACCATTCTTGCACCAGGTCACAGAAATGCCTCACATCTGTTTGAAACTATATCTAGGTAAGATGCCTAAATGGTAATGAGATTAAAGTAATATATTTAAGAGTAAATCTTATTTGCATGTGCTAACATTAAATAGTAAACTAACATTTTAAGGGAAAAATGAATACATTTTTCTCTTTCCAAAGTCTTTTCAAAAAGAAATCATAGGAAATAAGCAGATTTTAAAAAAAGCTAAATGATTTCATCTTAGGAAAAAGTTATTTGTCATAGAGTTAAATTCATTTAAAAACTTGAATGAATTGCTTTCTATGTGCAGAAATTTAAATAATATAGTATTTTATTTATGGAGAGGACAGCTCCAGCCTCCTGCAGTATATCAGATCAACACACTAGCTATGTTTGCATAAGTTCCTGGAACACGCTGCACTGCGTCCAGGCAGGGACAGGGGCTGGGGGGATGATTATTGGGAATGGCTTACAGTACCAATTTTTTGCAATACTAGGTGGTTTAGTGCACAGTCTAAATATTCTTTTTTGTTATAACCTAAGTTCTGGAGTAGCCAGCTCTTACCAAGGTATACTTGAGCTTTTCTGCACTTTAGCCTCTAAACATTTAATTTTACTGGTGGGAGGTAGACCCTGAAGACAGTAAAAAGAACGTTGATGCGCAGACTGTAGCTGGACTTGTGGGATGGTCATGCACAGTAAAGTTGAAAGCCCAGGTGGGCTGTGCCTCCCAAAGAAGCCCTTTCCAACCCACTGATGATGGGCTGGAGGCCTTTCTGAGCGCAAAGAGTTAGAGATGGAAAAACGGCAATCAACCTCATGGAGGTTTTTGCACTTTTGAAAGAAATCATGACAGTGGCGGTGTTTTGTCCAGGGGAAACAAATAATACATTAAACAGAATAAGGTGTTTTGGGGAGGGAACTGGGTGCCTCTCCCGCCGCCCAGCCCTGAAGCACCCAGGAAGGGCCCTGGAGGAAGGCAGAGGCCCTACTCTTCTGGGCCACAGAGTGTGGCCCTGTAGATATACACCACTGGGTTTAAGATACTAGAATGGGTGTGTTCTGTTGGATTTATTTTATTTTACATAAAGGTATTGTTTTTAAAGCTTCCTTCTTTAAAGGTGTAGCCTCACATAAAGATAGTATCTCTAGGAGCACAGTATTGTAATCCAAACTAGTTTCTTTCACTTAATGTTGTCGAAACTGTACTGCCCCTAACTTTGTCATCCTCAGGTAGGACATGATGATGGGGGCCAGTTATGGAATTTGAGGGTCTTCCCTCTAGGTTTTACTGATGGCCCTCAGACCTCCACAACGCATATCTCCTCAGCTGCCAGGAATGGCTACAACAAGTAGTTTAGGGAGAGTGCGTTTTCCTAATCAAGAAGTGGAGGATCAATGCAGCACAGCTTTCAGGGTGATCTATTTTTAAAACACCGTGAAGCGGGTATAGAAAGAAAGCTGATTTGAATTGCAAGTGTAAACCTTTGTTATCTGCCAAATGCACTAGTGATTGTCAGAAACTGGTATGGTGGTGACGGCTTTGCCAATGAAGACTTCTTGTTTCTAATAAAAAGATGAGTTGATTTTATGTTAGTTGTAATTGGTAATGATTTGTATAAGTTATTTATTGGTGAGAATTCGGTCAAGGTGACAGCCTACTGTTTGATGGCAAGACAGACTGATGATGGCGGGAGTCTGTTATGTGTGTCTAAGTAGGCTTAGTTTAATGTCACTCTCCTAGCTTGTGACCTTGGAAATGAGGGCTAATGTGAATAGGTTTATTAAAGTCATGATTGACCTCCATTGGAAAATAAATGTCTTAGATCTTAATTTTTATTTCCATGTTGGAATGCATATCTTTAAGAAGTATCCTGACAAGAGTATTTACCAATATGGAGTCATGAGCTGTTGTTGGTTACTAAGACTCTGGAACACCCAGGAGCAGGGTGTGCCCTTGACCCTGTGACAGGTCATGCCACAGCTCCATGTCCTTTAAAACCAGTCACTCTGGAGACAATAGTAGTCAACTGTGTGGTGGGACAGGGTAAGGACACAACCAGTCTTTTCACATTTATTTTTGTGTAGACAAAACGGTATTAATGGAATGTTTTTCACCTTCCCACTGGCTGTTTTGATATTGTTTGTTTAAAATGTATATTTAGAATGGAATCATCTGAAAAGCTGATCTTGCTAACTACCTATGAAGGGATATGTCATAAGAATGTATAAAAATAAAAATCTAAGAAAAAATCCCACATTGTTCCTAAAGAGAATGAATGTTTTCCAGTAGGTTTTTTTGTGGTTTTTATGTAAATTCTAATTAAAGCATATATGTGTTTATGTGCATGTTTTTTTATGGTGGCACAGAATCACTGGGGAGAATATATGTGAAAAGTCCCAGTTCTTTAATTCCTCACCTGAATTAGAACTCGATATTGTTAGCACAGAACTAGAAAGCATGGCAGACAGAGCATAAACCACTGGCTTGTATTTAAATAGACTGGACAGTTTGTGGTAAGAATGACATCCTGGAAGGCTAGTGACAGTAGTGTGACCAACCATCCCGTTTGGCCTTGAATGGAGGGGTCTCCTGGAACATGGGACTTTCAGTGCTAAAATGAGAACAGTCCTGAGCACACCATGATGGTTCATTACTAACCTTAAGTGCAAACCGGAATGGCTAATCATGCCCATCTCTTAGGAGCTTGAAAAAAGTGCGCTAGTTTGAGACAAAGGAGTAGATACTCTTACCTGTTTGTAGCGTTGTACAAAAACAAAATAAACCAAAACATGAATAGCTAGACTCTTCCTTTCATTTTGAAGTTAAAACATTTAATAGATGGGAGACATTTGATGGAACATTCCTAAATTCATTCTTTCTCAGGGTGGTGGCTAAATGTTTTAAAAAGTGTTTTAGTTTCTGTGATTCCAAAATACTATCCTACAAGAAATAGAGGAAGAAGTAACATCATAATTTATATTTTGTTTTTTCAAAAATCTAGCGTGGGCTCTTAGTCTGCTCAGGCTGCTATAACGGAATACCACAGGCTGGAGGCTTCAACAATGGACACTTATTTCTCACAGGTCTGGTAGCTCAAAATCCAAGACCAAGGTGCTGGTGGATTAATTCTTGGTGGGGGTCCTCTCCTGGTTTGCAGATGGCTGCCTTCATGCTGTGCCCTCACATGGTAGAAAGATCATTTCTCTTGTGTCTCTTCTTATAAGGGCACTAATCCCATTTGTGGGGCTTCACCTTCATGTACTAATTACTTCCCAGAGGCCCCAGCTTAAATACTTTCACATTGGGCTTTAGGGCTTCAGCATAGGAATTTCTGAGGTGCACAAACATTTTTGAGGCAGACTCCGTGTGATATCGTATTTAAAATGCTTTTCCACCATCCACATCAAAACCCATGTCTTCAACTAGATAGAATACTTGGTGAGTAGTGATATCTCACGCCTTCTTTGAATGGTGCCTTCATCCCACAGGCCTATCTGGGATGGGTATGAGCAGGGGTGGCCTGTATAGTCAGCTGTCACACTGTCGAGGACAAAGGACCCAGCCTCCCTCCATGCTGCCATGAAACTTTGGTTTATTTCCCCCATCAGTCCTCAAGGTGGCCAGCACAAATGGACCCAGAGTGGTTTTGGCTTTCCTACTGGGTGTTGGAGTGGGAGGGGGCCGTGCTGCATCCTGCTGCCATATTAGCTGCAGCCTGCAGCCCTGCTGGGCCCCAGCCCATGGGATTAGGGTGGGGACGAGAAGGAACAGCACTGCCTACCCCCCATTCCCACCCTCTGTGCGCTCATTCACCTCATTCCGGCATGGGACCTCACCACCAACAGCATGGAGAGAGGTGCTCAAAACATGTCCCTCTATCTTTCCGTTCTCGAATGACGATGGCCTCCCCTCCAAGAGACTAAAGACCACTATGGACATGAGCACTCATCCCACCTCACCCTCTTACCACCTACATGGGAACACAACTGGGAGAGTAGGGGGCCAAGGGCTGTGGCAACTCCAAAACAAAAAGCTCTCCAGAGTGGTGGCCACATTTCTCCTGCCTGGAGTGGAGGCCACAGCTGGCAGCAGCAGGGAGTCAGCATCCCTCCTTGCAGCTCCTCCATGCCCGCCTCACTCCTGCTCAGCTCTCTTCACTCCCTTACACCTGCCTCCCCTGACCTCTAGGAAAAGTCAGGGCCATTTATCACCTACCCCGTGGTACTGGACTCTTTCCCTCAGTTGTCATCAACCAACTGCACTATTATATGTTTAATGACTAGCGTCCATGTTGGATGGCAAGCTCTGAGACGATAGGGACAGTGTGTCAGTCCTGTTTGTCGTCGTGCCCTCAGTTCTTAGCACACGCCTGGTACATCCTGGGTGCTCAACCAGATTCAATAAGTGCCTGAGTGCACGAGTGAGGAGAAGCTTCCTCGGTGCCCCTTTCCAGGCTCTGAGGAGTTCTGAGGCGACGTCATTTTACAAACACTGACCCCAGGACTTCCAAATTTCCTTTTATTAGCATTTTATTCTATTACCTTCCTATATAAGAAAGGGCTTTCCCCAGAATCTTACTGCTCCAGATCTGACCCAGGCCTGCCCAAGGGGCTATACACCGTGTGTGTGTGTGTGTGTGTGTTCAGATGTTGAGTCTACTTTCCTACACAGGAAGTTTTGAAGAGAAGCCTTCAGCCACAGTAGTGCTGATGGGTAAAAATTCTTGCTGGCAAGGAAAACCACTAAGGTGGTAAAAAGAAAAATGCTTTATAGCAGCGCCAAATCACCGGGAAGGGCATCCACTGTCAAAAGGTGGCCCATGGGAAGTTTATGGGACCGCTGTTGCATTTGGAGCAAACAGCCTAGAAAATCTGCCAATGACTGTTGAAGTCTACCTTCTGGCTGGAGAGAGATTTATAGAGCACCCTAAGTGTCAGCACCCAGGCATGAGCAGAGCTTTTGGTGGGGGTGGGCTCAGTCGTCTGCGTTGGGCCTGGCCTTCCCCAGCGCAGTGTGCTGTGGCCCGCTGGTGCAGAAGGCCGCCTTGGCTCTTGGGGGCTGCCGAGGCTTCACGGCCTTCTCGGGGGCCCTGCGAACAAGCAGAGGGTGGGGTGAGTGGGGCGCCCCTCGACCTGCCCGCGTTTTGCGCCCAGTCTTCGCGGCTGTGAAGACAAGCCTGGCGGTTGCTGAGCTAAGTTTCGTGAAGGAGCTTCAGGAGGGACTGTAAATGAGAGACTTGTGGCACAGGAACAGAAAACGCAAGGTTTCTTCTCCCATTTTCTAATTCCTTGTGACCATTCTTGCTGAGCTGACACAGTCAACCCTCAGCTGCTAAAGGGGCCTGGGCCCAGCGGGTGGGCTCCGAGACAGCCCCCCGCCACACCCCGCTAGCTGTGTCCCGCCTGCGGCACTTCCCTGAGCAGCACCTTGGCCGTCAGTCTGCGGGCTCTGGGCCGTAGTGAAAACCAGAAGGCCGGCCGTCAAGGTGAAGTCAGAGGGCTCTCAGGGGCAGCCTGAGGCAGGGCTCCCGCAGGCCAAGCAGGGCTCTGTGCCTTTGCCCTCCAGCAGGTGAGATGACCTGCAGGCGGCCCGTCTGCAGGAGGACGAATCCCAGCCTGTGTTTCTGACATTCTTCAAGAGCTAATTTCTTCCTAATATCTGGCAAGAAGATATTTCACAACTGGGTATTCAAAGGAACTGGGCTTGCATAGTTTATGAGTTATGGGGAAGTCAGTAAAACTTTCCACGGAAAGTTCCGTAGAACCTTACAGAACCAGCTTCATCTGAGATTCTGATTGCAGGGGAAATAGTGTGAGGGGAGGCCAACTCACTTGGACAGGACATCCATGGTCTGCTGGGTGGCCAGAGTCCTCTTGTCCTGTGGTCCATATAAGAGGGTCTGGATCTGAAGACACTGCAGAACACCAAGTAGTAATTGTGAGGTTATGGAAATGTCACTGAGAGCATTTTGCAGGAAAATCAAGTCTCCCTTAAATGAGAGAATACTTCATTCATAGACCCATGCTATGACGGAATTAGTGTATTCTGAGTTTCTTCCAGGAACAGTCTGACCTTCAATTTGGATGCCCTGAGGGATCCAGGAAACAAATGTACAGTTTTAGCACTATTTTGTAGAACTCTCTGTGACTGTCCGTATGCAAAACTATGTTTAAAAGTTATGTTTCTAGAAAATAAAGGCAAGAACATTTCTATTGACCAGAGGAGGGGTCTCTAGTTTCTAATTTTAAATGACCCTTGCTACAGCCCCAAAAACTTTTCTTCTTTTTAAAATGTTTTTGCTTTTTTGTAAAGAAGTGCTTTATCTTATATGGGCTTTCTGTATTCATTACTATGCAGCAATTTCTTAGGAGCTGATTTATTTAGGAGTTAAATATTCAGCTGTATATTATCCAGGACTGGCTTTGGCTTGATTTCTTCCTTCTGCTTATTGTCCTGCCATTTGGTTGCTTATACTGGGCCAGGGAGAGACATGAGAGTTGTGCCCAAAATGGTCAAAATAATTTTGAAGAAGAATGAGATGGAGGAGCTTGCTTTGCTGAATGTCAAGACCTTTTATAAAACTAGAGTAATTAAGACAGTGTGGTTTTCATCCAGAGACAGACAAATATATCAACAAAACATGGCAGAGAGTCTAATACTTGATAGATTGACAGAAGTGGCCCTGAAGGGTCCATGAGGAAGAGCTGAACTAGTCAGTAAATGGAACTGGTTTTCCAAATGGAAGGAAATGGATCCCTACCACATATCAAACACAAAAATTAATCCCAGATAGATTGGGGAACTAAGTGTGAAATTAAAACTTGGAACTTATAGATGAAAATATTGAAGGATACGTTTATGATCTTGAGGTAGGGAAGTATTTCTTAGACAAGATCCAGACAAACCAAGAGTAAAAAAGACTGATGAAATTTAACTATATTAAAATTCAAAACATCTGTGCACCAAAATGCACCCTAGGCAAGGTACAGACAAACCAGACTGAGGGAAAATATTTGCACAAAACTGGAAAAGGATTAGCATAAAGCACTCATATAAGGTAATGAGAAAAAAAGCCTACCAACAGAAAAATGATCAAAAGATATAAACAGATATTCAAAGAAGTTGAAAACAGAATGGCTAATAACCATGCCTAAGCTCACTAGTAATCAGTAATGCAAACTAAAACTTCAATGAGATTGCCCCTTCACCTACCAAACTGCAAAAATTATAGTCTGATTAAGATTACACCAAGCTTTGTCAAAGATACGAAGCAACAAGAACTCTTATATACTGATAGTGGGTGTTAAAGTTGGTACAACCAATTTGGGAATATTTTGTAGAACAATTTGGGAATATTTAGTAATGGATAAGTAAACTGTGATATATGTGTATTGTTTATGCATGATACCACACAAATTTTTGATGTGTGTATGTCGCCACATGGATGAATCTCATGATTATAGAGAAGAAAAAGAAAATAGCAGATGAATGCATATATGTGTGCACATATTTGTATGTAAAATAAAACCATAGTAAAATAATAAAGATGAGAATGATATCTAATTCAGGATAGTAACTATCTGGAGATGGGGTGGGGAGGGGGCTTCAACTGGATGGGTCACGTTTTATTTCTTATACTGAATAGTAAGCTCAGAGGTGTTTGTTATATTATTCGTACTTTTCCTTATATCTGAAATATTTCATATTTTTAAAAGATCGAATATGTTTTTCTACATGATAACAGCTCGAGTCACAAAAGTTTTGGGGTTTGGGGACATCATACTGAAGACTGTATTCATTCTGATTGGCCAACTGTTTTTAGGTCTTTGGGAAAATTAACACACAGGCAGCCAAAATACTTTGTCTTTATGAGCTGTGGAAAACATCAAGACCATCTGAATGTTTGGTTCAATCTGAGGAATTGAGAATGTGATTCTGGATTCTGAGAATGTGGTTGTCTTTTGGAAGAAGGAAATATTATTAGATGAAAATATGGCAAGATTTTTTATATAACAAAATATTCATTATTTCTTAGCTGAATTATATAACATCTAAAAAGGAGTAAACATTTTCCTGTTATTCTATTTAGTATATAATCCAAATTCTGTAAAGGCAAGGATACTAGCCCTTCCGCCCAGCAATCCCCGGACTTTCTGAATCTGCAATGGGGCCCTGGCTTGGCCTAGGCAATGTGCTGCTCATTCCCTGGGTTTGAGCTAGCGTTGCTTTAATCCACAGAGAGTTTGTTGTGACCTTGGAAATTTAGGAACCTTGAGAAAGTTCTGTGTTGCTTTGAGGGGAAGAAGATGGAGAGGGACACTGATGACAATTGATGTAACCTCTTCTAGCACTCTTCCCCATTTGGCTCACAGCTGCTGGGAGCCTGGGTACTCACCACCCAAAGCCCGGCAGAGGAGGCTCAGATGCGGACAGCGTGCAAGAAGCAAGCCTGCTCTCCCTCATCCATGTTAGTCGGGGAGAGGCCTCTCTCCAGGGCTAACACATCTTGCCAGACAGACTTCATTTTCTCCTACCTGGCCAGGAATACCTTCACTTGGTGTAAAAGATCAGGTCTAATTTTAAACCCATCCAAACTTCCCTGTTTACATATTTATGAGTGCCTCAGATGCAGCTCATTTTGAGACAAGCTGATGTTGACATGCAATGGTGTTAATTCATTCACTGAAGCATTAGAATTTTACTGACATTTTAACGATTATTTGAGAAAATCTGAGGTCTCAGGACACTCTGCCTTAAGAGGTGGCCTCCAAAATCTGAAACTCAGGAGGAATTTCCATCATGCTCCTTTGGTTATTGAAGTTTCTTCTCCCTGGCTCCTCATCCTCTAGGGAAGGAGGTATTATACTATTAGCTGAATATTCACAATTCCTGGGAAAAAGGACATGGCACCTGACAGGACTTACACGGATTCTCACCGGTTTTGCTATAACCACATCTATCCCAGACCTTGTTGCTCATTTTCACTGGGGGTGTTACGATAGTAGAGAGAGTGGAGTTAGGAGAGAGGGTCGTGGTTGGGTAAAGCAGCCCTTTTCAATAATCAAGCCCAGAGAGAGGTGAGCCCATCCCCATCCTACCCCCTATGCCCCAGCAGTCAAGACTCTTCTCTTTCTGGTGTTATTAGGGTTTTTTTTTTAAGGCTACTTATACTCACTAAGGGACTTTGCCCAAAACTGTAGCTGAAGAGGGAAGAGATGTAACCAGGAGATGTCAACCAGGAGAGGGAAACAGACCCTCAGCCCCAATCCCTTTTGTGATGACAGTGTCCAGGGAGGCCATACCAGGCACCGAGACAGGAAAAAGTGGTTCATCCAGTAATTGAACTGGTCTTCAAATGCTATGTTTTTGTTTTTGTTTTTGTTTTTTGCGGTACGCGGACCTCTCACCATTGCGGCCTCTCCCGTTGCAGAGCACAGGCTCCGGATGCACAGGCTGAGCGGCCATGGCTCACGGGCCCAGCCGCTCCGCAGCATGTGGGATCTTCCCGGACCGGGGCACGAACCTGTGTCCCCTGCATCTGCAGGTGGACTCTCAACCACTGCGCCACCAGGGAAGCCCCAAATGCTACGTTTTTTAAAAAGTGTAATAATCCATTACTGACTTTTACTAGGAAACGTCTTACATAGCTATATATTTATCTAAGAAACATAAATTGAATTTTTCAGTGTTCTGTGGCTCTTAGCTAAATTTGTTTAAGCATTTTTGCGTGAGGTAGGTTTTGTTAAAAACAGGTATTAGAGACAAAGTCAATAAATGTTAATTGAACCTACTGGCAGCCAGGCATTGTAAACATCTTGCTGAACTAAGTAAAGAACTCCTCAAACCTCGATAGGAGAACGTTCTCCATCATAAATAAAGGTATTCTGTACTCTCCAGATTCTTCCAAGGAGGCCAGTGCACTCTGGTCTGAAATCAGCCTCCAAAGGGTGTTTCTCGTTTTCCTTTTGAGTGGACAAAAAACAAATTTTGAGGATCCAGATGAAGTTTATGAAGCCATTATATTGCTTGTGTTCTCTTTGATTTTACCTGCAGGGGTTGGGAGAAGTCACTTGTGTTTTTATTATACCTTAGATACCAAACAAGGAGCTTTCCTCTCTCTCCCTGCAGGAAGACAAAAGGGAACTCAAGCTTTCACAGCAGTCTGCAAGCTGTCCCCAAAGGGGCCATGTTTGTCTTGCTCACCTTTGTGTCCCAGGGCCTTGCACAGTCCCTAGCACCTAAGATGCAATATTTGCTAAATGAATGAATAAGTAAGTAAAGCAAAAGGTCAACTGATGAAATTCTTATATGACAACCTTAGGACATGGCTGGACCACAGGGCTACTGAAACCTCTGGTAGGGAAGCTGCATTGTGGGTGCAGTGTTACAGACCTCCACCGTCGTAATCTGGGCACGTTCAATAGCAGAAAGAAAGAATGCTGTCCCCCAGGTGCTGCTTTCTCTTAGATGTCATTCATAAAGCCAGGGGAGTTAAGACACAGTCTTAAGCATTTGATGAGAACCTTAAAAATTATATTTGACATGACTTTGAGTTTTGAAAGTTAGGTTTCTAAGGAGCCCAGGAGCCAAGGAATCTGGGATAGGAGGCACCGGCTTGCTGTCCCCCTGGCTGCAGCCCACCTCTGTGCCCCAGAGCTCGCACCCTTCCCTGTGTGGACGTATGTGTGGACATAGCTCGCACCCTTCCCTGTGTGGACTGAGCCCTGTGTGGGCTCAGTGGCAGCTGCGGTTTGGAGGTTAGCTGACTCAGTCTACTCTGGCTTTAGAAAACCACAACAGTTTTAGAAAACCTGAACTCACAAGGAAGCATATTTTCTGATTTTGGGGGGGATCTCTGAAAATCTACAGTTGGTACTCAGGGCCATTTCTAGTCATGGCAATGCCCCTGCAGAAGTGGGTTGGGGTGCCTGAGCCCTCCTTTTCTCCCTCAACCTTCAGTCTTAAGTCCTGAAATCACATCATCATCTCTATTGGGAAATTTCCAACAATGAAAGTGCTGCTGGGACACATCCTATTTATTAACAGAGGCATTGCAGCCAGGCTGCAGCTAAAGAGCCATCTCAGTTGCAAGGCTATGCAACTCAATAATGGAAAACGGAGAAAGACATTTTCTTGCCTGGGAAGGGTCTGTGCCAAGCCTGTGTATTTTGTCTTTACATGAAATGAAAAAGCCTGAGAAAGGTAAAATATTTCAAATGATTCTAATGCTCAGAATCTGAAATCACTACTCTTCTTTATACATATTATCTGATGCTAGAGTACGTCCGTGGAGGAGAAGTTACCCAGGAACACATGAACTGTGCTGCTATTTTCATGTCAATTCTCAAGGTTAGTATTAAGAAGAAAAGAAGACGTCAGAAGCCAAAATACGTGGAAGTATGAAATGTCTTAAATGTTTAGAAAAACACAAATATACTTTTCATTTACTAATCTTTACAAGGCAAGCAGAAATGATCACTTACTTGGGGAAGTGAAAGGACAAACCAAGATACCGTTCATCAGACAGCACTGTCCTATAGAAACAGGGTCACACGGGGGTGGGGCTTGGTTTTCCTAAGCCCCTCAGAAACCAGCCTTGTCCTCTGGACCTGCATCTTCTGCTGCAGGCACACATTCCCGCAGATGTTTGCTGAGCCCCTGCCAGACACCAACCCTGAGTCCACCTCAGTGATGGAACAGACGATGGGGGTTTCCAGTGTAGTGCGGGAGCCAGGCATTTAAAAATGTGTAAACAAACATAGCATAACAACTCATGATAAGAGCTGTGGAAAAGAAAAAAGAACATGGGCTATGAAAGAATAAAGGGGTGGTGGTGTCAGTAGTGGTAGAGGGTACTTGGGTCAGTGAAGGCCTTTCTGAGGTGACATTCGAGTTGAAACCTGCAGGACGGGGAGTCAGCCATGTGGAGAGCACCAGGTCTGGGGGAGGTGGTGGGGGTTCCAGGCAGGAGGAGTGGCAAGTGTCTGAGGCAGCATACCCAGCCCCGCTCTCTCTCTCTCTCTCTCTCTCTCTCTCTCTCTCACACACACACACACACACACACACACTTAAACACACACCTGTAGCTCCCTTACCTGGAAGCCCACTAATTCTGAGACTCAAGGATTGCTGCACAGGTGGGTAGGAAGCCTCCCATGAAAGAAATACAGATAGAGGAGGACCAGGGGCCCCGGGACAAGGGAAATGGGAGAGGAGGGAGAAAGGGAGGGAGGCCCAGGCGCTGCCACTCACAGAGCTGCTCAGAGCGGCCCGTCTGAAAAGCTCTCCCTGAGTATCTACGATGCCTGTCTTGGAGTCGAGGTGTCATCCTTGCTGTCTCCCTCACTCGTCACCTCTGAGTTGCCAAGTGCCATGGGTCCTATATCTTTATTGACGTCCCTTGACTCCCCCACGACTTTGCTCCAGCCCCTGGACACTGTCTTGGAGCAAGCTACCATCATCCTTCTCCAGGATAACTGCAGCACAAATATTTAGAGAACAAATGCATCAGCAGGACTTCCTGTGGAGGGGCCTCCTGCTGCATTACCCACATATAAATTCAGTCTTTGTTTTTAGAGTGGACAGCCACCTGTTTGTAGAAAAGCTGGGTTTGCCTATTTCTGGGCCAGATAGAGCAAGAAATCGAGCCCCCTTTAAAATTAAGCTTTTCAGGTCCCTCCTGATGTGGAGCTCGGCCATCCCACCCAGTCCCTCCTGAGTTGGTGTAGTAGCACCTGCCATTCCCAGCATCACTCTTTCCACTTGCTAAAGGTCACACTGAATTTATGTGGTAGGAGATTTTGCCTTTCTCTCCATCCCAGGCAATCCACCCATAAACTCACAATTCTCCTGCATCCAATGAGGTTTTGACAAACACCAGAAGGTCTTAGGCCAGGATGGTCTGTCCACACCCACAGTTCTGCACCCTCCAGACTTTGATGCCAATTTAGGAACTCCTGAGGCATTGTGCACCCACGAAGCCACGGTAAGTGTTCCCATATTGGAGGAGCTTTCCATAGCAAATGTAGCCTTGTCCTGGGCAGTCTGTGTTCAGCGCCTATATATGTTTTCTAAGGGACAGGGAAGGTGGGAGGCACTGTGCCTGGGCTGCCATAGTTAGGGGGCCCGACCCCAAGGAGAGCAACTCTTCCTGGCAGATGACGACACAGGGCATCCTATTGCCAGGAGACCTGGAATTCTGATTTCCACCCAGCCTGTAGCAGGCAAGGGAGGCTCCATGTTTTCCCCACAGAAGGTTAAGCCCTTGACCCCTTTAACCATCAGCTTCCATTCTTATACTATATCAACCAATTTACAAACATCTCCAAGTAACTAATGAGGGCTTGAAGTGTCTTCAAGCACACTTCTCAAACCAAGAACAGGATTCTGTATACGAAATCAATGTCATTATGACCTTCCTTTCTTTCAAAAAGTATCTGAGGTGGATTGCTGCAGCCCAGCAGTGGGTTAATCAAAGATGATTAGAAAAATCAAGATCAAGGGATCAAGGACGAATGAGACTCTACCCTTGAAAGCCGTACGGGCTAACACAGGGCTCTGCGGGGACTCCAAACTTGGCTCTGGATTGCCTGGTATCCAGGGCAACAAGGAAAACACCACAAAGGCTTAAAGGGAAAGCGAAACTAGGCGGGCCGCTGATGGGACATGAATCATGTATAAAATACAGCCATCTGCAGAAGGCTCTGTGTGTTTGGCCGGTTGGAGGAACAGCAAGGACCTGACAGTCTGTTCTAGAGATTTGACCTGTGGCCACGTAACACCTGTCCAGCGTTGGCTTTCTCACAGTCAACCTATGAATAAAAACCATTTTCTTTTGCTTTTCTTCAAATGATTCATCGTAGTGGGCTTTGAATTTCTTGGAGAGAGAGGTCACATAAAATTGTTATTCTTTTATAGAAAATGTTTATGTTCACAGCTATAAAGTAATCAGGCGGTGGATGGAACCCTGATGATGACAGTACCTAACAGGGAGGCCAGATTAAGATGGGACCCAACCCTGGTAACTGGGTCTGGGATTAGTCCTGAGATGCTTCTGACCTAGAAACAGTCTTTGTGAATTCTTGTTTGCAGCCTTTTACCTGGATGAAAATCTAGTTCTCCATGTTGCAAAAATGGGAACTTTTGCAGTGGAAATTTCCATCTGGAGCCAACAGAGTTCTCCAACGTTCCCCTGCAGATGCCTTTGAAAGAAAGATCAATACTATGGTTTTCTTTTCAGTAACTTAATCCCACTGTCTGCTTTGTTTCTCGTGCCTTCCTGTTTTTCATGCCCACAGAACCATGCCTGGGCCATTCAGCACAGGAGAGCACATCTGGAAAGTCCAGTATTCAATGGATTCCCGCTCCAGAGTTGAAAACTTGGGGGATGCAGCTGTTGTTGTGATAAAAACAAGAGAAACACTGGGCCAGTGGCTTTTGAGAGCTGCTGCTGCTGCTGGCTGTGCAGAGCCCAGCACTAAATACGGCATCTGAAAAGTCCAGCTCAGGAGCAGATGTGAGAGGCACGTTTAAAGCCCTGTGTGTGCCCTGGTGTTCATGAAGCGGCCAGCCCTGTCCTCAGGTGGGTACGTGGGGACCAGTGGAAATGAGGACTGTGTGTACCACAGCGGCCATGACCTGCAGACATACACGTTTCTACCCTTTTCTCTCTGACTCTGGCAAGTGGCCAGATAGCTTTAAAATGTCAGTCATTGTATTTAGGACTGATTGGTTAATGAGGCCAAATGAAAGGTAAAAACATCACCAACTTCCACTGCAGGCTCTGGAAGTGATGAAACCTGGAGTTTCTTGAAGCTGAGCTGATATTCAGCCCCGTGGGTGGGCCTGGGGCCCAAAGCAGTGATTCTCAACTTCCCCCGGGAAGCTAAAATGCAGGTCCCTGGGTCCCTGGGCCCCTGGCCCTTTGCCCCAGACTCTGGTTCAGAAGGTGAACCTAATGCAGGGGGTTTAAGACCCACACTTGGCAAACCACTGGCATTAAGGAAAATGTGGGATTTATTTAACAGTAACTTACCCATAGACAATTCACTTCTAGGAGCCTCAGGCCCCTTGTCTGTAAATCAGAGCTACTAAGGTCTGACCTGGAGGGTTGCTGTGAGGGTTGGGAACGATGTATGAGCTGCCATAGCAGCAGTAAGCCTGGCCCCCAGGGTGTGGTCAGTAGTGGAACCAGCCTGGCCCCACTGGAGTCAGCAGGACCATATGAAGGTTTGTGTGGCTCCAACTCAAATTCTTGCACGTCTGCTAACATTTGCCCCCCTCCCCTATTCCTGGGTCCCTCCCCTGCCTGGAGTTGAGTGTCTAGGCTGAACCCTCAGAAGAGTTTTTCCATATTCCATCTACCCTCCTCAGGGGAGAAACAAGGAAGAAGGAGCTAAGTTGAGACTCCCAAGGGCAGGTGGTATGCCTTGGCCAGGACAGCTCCTCTCTTTCCTCCGTCTGGGCCCTTCAGCGGCCTGCACTCTGCACCCGGGCAGGGCCTGGCACTTACCAAAGCAGCCCCACTCACCTTGCCTCATACTGGCCTCAGAACAATTGTGGGAGTGAAGGAGGGCTTGGGGTTGCTGTTTTCTCTGTTTTACAGATGACAAAACTGAGGCCTCTTGCCTTGATTCTTGGGCCACTCCATTCCATTCTCAACACTGTCCTCACAGTGATTTAAAAAAAAAAAAAAATCCAAAGAACAAACATAGACCTATTGTGCCCTACTTAAAATTCCCTCAGTGGCTCCTAGATGCTTAGAGCCAGGTTCAGAAAACTTTTTCTGCAAAGGGCAGGTGGTAAATATTGTAGGCTTTGTGGGCCAAGAGATAAAATCGAGCTACTATGTAGGTACTTAACCTAGCAAGAGAGGAAACGAAACAAATGTCCACAAACTTTTGTCGATGAAATTTAAAGTATAATAATAATAAGTATATTTTTGGGGTAATCTAGTTCGACTAATGAAAATAATGGATTTCTTTTTTTGGGGGGAGGATAAAATTTCACTTAGCTGTGGTTCAAAGTCAGTGTTCTCTATCAAATCAATTTATGATCACCTGTAAAATGATTACAGATTTTATAATCATCTGTAAAAAATCATTTTTAACTAAGGGGCCACACAAAAACAGGTAGTGGGCTGGATTCAGCTTGCAGGCCAACGTTTGGGACCCTAGCTTAAAGGATCAAGTCTCAGCCCCTTAACTTGCAAACATGGCAGCAAGGTCATTCCCAGCTCCTCTGCAGACAGGTACCCCAACTGCTTTTTGCTGCTTTTTTTTTTTTGTGGTACGCGGGTCTCTCACTGTTGTGGCCTCCCCCGTTGCGGAGCACAGGCTCCAGACACGCAGGCTCAGCGGCCATGGCTCACGGGCCCAGCCGCTCCGCAGCATGTGGGATCCTCCCGGACAGGGGCACGAGCCCGTGTCCCCTGCATCGGCAGGCGGACTCTCAACCACTGTGCCACCAGGGAAGCCCGCTTTTTGCTTCTTAAATAGGCTTCACTCTCTTGCCCCTGAGTCTCTTCTTCCACCTCGTTTCCAACATGGGAATTCCTGTCTCTGCTAGGCTATGCTCTTTTTCAGGAATACTTATCTGGACACCTTCCCTAATCCCCTTTCTCCCGTTGATCACAGTGTGGACCTGTAGCACAATACTGAGCACATAATATCAGAGTTAGGTGTTTACTGAGACTCTCTTAAGGGAAGGGGCTATGGCATGCCTATTATACTCAATGCACATGCCCCCAAATAGGGAGGGGCTCTAGTGACCCTGTCCCAGGTCTTCTAACTATGGGACCGTGTTTCTTGCACCACCTCCACTGTGGGCCACCCATCAGCCTTGAAGGCACCATGTTCTTACTCCCTACCACACTCCTGGCCTCAGCTGATTGATCTGGGGTGGGCACTGGATCCAAGCCAGGCCTCTCAATTTTTCCCGGAGAACTTCCAAGCTGTGACTGAGAAATGGCAGCAGGGGTAGGAAGTAAAACTCTGGGGGGCTGGTCACCATGATTTCCATCTTGAGGGGAGATGCTGCCATGAGAGAGGAGTAGGGGGAGGTGCAGAGAGAAGCAGGCAGGACTCCTGGGCAGAGAGAGCCCTGGTGGCATTCTAGTCTGGCCTTGGCACTTTCTCCCAAGTCTCCACTGTGTTCCTGTCCGGCTAATCATGTGCCTGTCAGTGCTTTCTTGGAAACCATAAGACAATAGACAGTCCTTTATACCTGAGCTAATTTGAGTTGTATTGTCAGTGGCAACCCAAAGACTCCTACATATCCTTATCTTGGCATTCTCTCCACTGTGCCACTGGTATTCAAACTTTCTTAAAGCACAAGAAGCCCCTGTTCAAACAAAATCTTACGTGGAAGCCCAAGCTGTAAAACAGATGATAGCATAGAGTAGACTGCACAATATGGACTGCCTGGTGCTAAATCCCCGCTCTGATGACTCCTAGCTTTGCAATCAAGGCTGAGACAATTATCCTCTCAGCCTCAGTTTCCCTCTTTGCAAAACCAGAGAGTAGAGGTATCCAACTCTTAGGGTTACTATAGGGCTTAAATAAGTTAATAGATAAAAATCATTTAACTCACTGCCAGGGATATAACAATCACTCAATAAGCATTAGCTTAAAAGTGGGGTATGGAGAAACCCAGAGCAACTGCCACCCTCAGCTACCTTTCTTACCTCTTCCCTCACCGTAATGTCTTTGGCACATGTGTAATGTTTAAAATTATCTGAAATGATTGGTTTAATATATCTTCCTGCCTAGACTAGAAAGTCACACAAAGACAAGAAGCATATTTATCTTGGTTATTCATTGTCTTTCCCCAGTTCTGCCTAGCACAGTAAGTGGCCCATAGAAGATATCCAATAACTACTGCTGACTAATTGATAATAAATATATGTTATCTCATTAAAAAATAGGCACCACACATGTTACCAAATCTGGTGCTTTTTGCAGCAGAATCAGAAGTCATAAAAAGAGAAAAAAAGGCTTGACCTATAGGACAGCCCACTCAGAACTAAAGTTAATTCTTTTGGTTTGGGCAGCTATATTACTTAAAGTTTCCCAGGTTTTCACCATTTTAAAACTAATTAATGTAATGAAAACACAACATGACAGAACTTATAAGATGCATTTAAAGCAATAATAAGAGGACAATTCATAGCCTAAAACACTTATATCAATAAAAATAAAAACCCAAATGAATTCAATTCCCAATTCAAAAAGATAGGAAAAACTCCAACAGAGTAAAACAAAATAAGTTACAAAGAAAGAAAGAATAAAGATAAAATCAGAAATTAATGAAATAGAGAATAGGAAGGCAATTTATCCATAGAATTCAAATCCTGTTTCTTAGAAAAATTAACAAAATAGACAAACCACTAACTAACTCAGTCAAGAAAAAAAGTGAGAAAATCCAAATAAAAAACTAAGAATTACAATGGGAAAATAACTATTAAAAAAGTAGAAATTTGAAAAATCCATGAGACTACTTGGCAAATCAATCTGAAAATGTGAATGAAATAGATAATTACCTAGAAAAACACAGTTTACCAAAATGACCCTGTTAGAGATAGAAAGCTTCAACAGACCAATTTGTTTGTAGAAGATGTAGAGAAAATTGTCAAGGAATTTTCCCCCCTAAAAGTACCATGCCTAAAGAGTTTTACACTGGTACAAACTTTCAAAGACTAGATAATTTTAATGTTGTATAAAATCCTTCAGTGCATAGAAAATAAAGGTAAACTTCCAAATTATTTTTATGAAGCAAAATAACATTGATACTTAAACAAATATCACTTACAAATATTGGTGCAAAATATTTGCAAAAAATAAATATTAGCAAACAGAATCAACATCACACTGAGAATAATTCATTATGACTAAGGGGATTTATTCCAAGAATGCAAGTTTGGTTCAATATTATAATAAAATGTACCATATTAAGTGATCTAAGAAGAATCATCTGATTATCTCCATTGATGCTGACAAAGCCTTTGATCCAGCAATTGTTTCTAATTTTAAAAAACCCAACAATTATTTCTAATTAAAAAAAAACTCATGAAAATAGAAATTCATGGATACTCCCTTAGCATGATAAATATATATAAATCTTTGTCCAAAGCCAGCATATATTAAATGAGGAATAACTAGAGGCATTTCCATTAAGATCAGGAACAAGGCAAGGATGCCTATTATTCCACATTATTTATTATTGTTCTGGAGGTATGAACCAATTCAATTAGACAAATCAATCAGAGGCATAAAACTTGGAAAACAGAAAGTAAAACTGTTTGCAGATGATGTAATAGTACACCTGGAAAACTTGAGAGAATCGGTGCTCAAATTAACTCAAGCAAGAAAAGAATTAAGCAAACTAGCAGAATATAAAATTAACACAGAGAAACTTATAGTCTTTGTACACACAAAAATAACCAGTCAAAAGGTGTAACAGTGGATAAAACTCCACTTATAGTAGCATTAAAGAAGATAAAATGCTTAGAAATCAACTTAGTAAGAAATGTACAAAACCTATATGAAGAGCACTTTAAAATGTGCCTGAATGTTACAAAAGTAGACATGAACACATATAAAGACATCCGTTGTTCTTTGGTAGAATGACTCAACATCATAATGATGTCAATCCTCCCAATGTCCATTTACAAATAAAACAATTCTCCAAAAAACACCAACAAACTTTTTATGGAGCTAGATAAGTTGATACCAAAATTCATGTGGAAAGATAAAGATGCCAGAATATCTAGAAAACCTGATATACAAAAACCACGAGGGAGGCTTCCCTGGTGGCACAGTGGTTAAGAATCCGCCTGCCCACGCAGGGGACACGGGTTTGAGCCCTGGTCCGGGAAGATCCCACATGCCACAGAGCAACTAAGCCCGTGTACCACAACTACTGAGCCTGCACGCCTAGAGCCCGTGCTCCACAACAAGAGAAGCCACTGCACTGAGAAACCCGCGCACCGCAACAAAGAGTAGCTCCCACTCCCCGCAACTAGAGAAAGCTCGCGTACAGCAATGAAGACCCAAAGCAGACAAAAAAAAAAAAAAACACGAGGGGAGTCTAATCCTACCAGGTACTACATCATGCTATGAAATCTCTATAATTAAGGCAATGAGGTACTGGGATTCAAATAAACAAAGAGAAAAGTGGAATAGAAAGAAATCCAGAAAGAGACTCAAGTACATGTGGAAATGTAGTATGTGACGAAAGTGTTAATTCACTGGAGCATAGATGGACTCTCTAATAAAATGGTGCTGGACAACTGGGCAGCCATTTGGGAAGAAGATAACATTAGATCCATACCTCATGCCATCCACATAAACTCCAAATTAAAAAAAAATAAACATAAGTAGTAGAAGAACACACAAAGAGTTCCTCTATAAACTGGGTGTACAGAAAGAGTAAAATAAAATAAGATCGAGGGCTTCCCTGGTGGCGCAGTGCTTGAGAGTCCGCCTGCCGATGCAGAGGACACAGGTTCGCGCCCTGGTCCGGGAAGATCCCACATGCCGTGGAGCGGCTGGGCCCATGAGCCATGGCCGCTGAGCCTGCGCGTCCGGAGCCTGTGCTCCGCAACGGGAGAGGCCACAACAGTGAGAGGCCCGCGTACCGCAAAAAATAAAAAATAATAAAAAAAAATAATAAAGATTGATAAATTATGCTATGTACAAATTTAAAATTATTTTCATAGTAAAGAATAATTGATAATTTATTTAAAAATCTATGTGCATAAGAGGATTACTGTACCTTTTACCCCAAAAAGTGTAAGCTGAGATCAACTGCAAAAGTGATGTCATCTTACATAAATAAGCCACTTGTAAAGTTTCATTTAAAAAGAGCATGGTGGAGGGAGAGAAAGCTACCTGTGGGGAAGGGTGGGAGGGTTTTTTTCCACATTAGTTGGGCTGCAGCTTTACCTTCTTCAGTTTCTTGTGGGCCCCTCTCTGGTTCCCCTGTGCCAGGTCAGCCCCGCCCAGGAGCCGGTATGTCTCTGCCACCTCGGGACTGAGATCGCCATACACTGCCACTTTGGCCTCCAGGGACTCTCTCAGGATGGAGGTAGCTCTCTGTGAAAGGAACAAAAAGCTGTCTGGTTAAATAAAAAGTTCAAAGCTGGATAAAGATCAGTGCCTCCTAAGAAAATGATGTAACTGGTAATGTATTTTCACTTTTTAGGGGAATGAGTTTGGGTAGAGTGTCTCATGAGCTGAGCCTACTTTCCTCCTTAAATAGGAATCAGGAAATAATATACATGGGGTGAGGGGGTGTTGCGGGGGACAGGAATGGTTTGAACTCTGAAGAGAGAATGCATAAAGGACCCCTGGAGAAAAAGCCATCTCAGATGTTACAGGAACCCATTTTAGTTGAGTAGTAAGAAGAAAAGCTAACATGCATTGCATCGTGTCCTTTATGTGGCAAGAACCATGCTAAACTGTTTATGTGTGTGAGCTCATTTAACTTGCACCATCTCCTTTAGATAAGAACAATTTTAATCCTTGTTTGCCAGAGGAGGAAATTGAGGCATAGAGCAGTCAAGAAACTTGCTCAGAGTCAGACAGCCCATCAGTGGCAGGCAGATCTAGGATCTGGAACCTGCCAGTTTTAATCCCTCTTAGTTGCAGGCTCTTCTCCCTCTGTACACAGTGATGTTCTTATGTAAGTGAAAACTACAGAGTTTCCTGGCATTTACAGAACATCCAGAACATATTCCAGGGTTTTCCATTTCTCACAAGAAATAGTTCAGGAAACCAAAAGCAAACATTCCAACATGGTGAAAAGTTAAATACATTTGACATCTTGTTTGGTTTATCTGATTTATTTATACCAACATGGAATACAAAATATGAGCTGGTATTAATCTCTTCAGTCATACACCAAGACATACAGAGGGAAAGCCCTGTATGTCGGTCTCCCATGTTTCTCCTGAAATTCTTCTACGATCTTCTACATAAAAGCATGATTACAGGTAGAGATCACAAACGCCCAATATAAGAGCCGAATAGGGACTTTGCTGTTGGTCCAGTGGTTGGGACGTCGCCTTCCAGTGTGTGTGGGGGTGCGGGTTCAATCTCTGGTCGGGGAGCTGGGATCCCACATGCCTCATGGCCAAAAGCCAAGGCACGGAACAGGGTCAATACTGTAACAAATTCATTGAGGACTTTGGGGGTGGTCCACATCAAGGAAATCTTTAAAAAAATATATGGGAGAAATAAGTGGACCTTAAAAGAAAAATAGAGCCGAATAAAGCAGGAACCAGTGAAGGAGCCTTGCCCACCGCATAGCCCTGAAGGCATCCTGCTAGCGCTCCCCAGATAGAGGAGTTCGCAAGGCCTTTACTCAGTTTATTGGCAAGAATATGAATTAGGTGCTGGGGGTGGGATCAGGGAACCACGGTAAAAGGCACTGTTAAGGCAGAAACAATTTCTCAGATGGAAAGATAAATCACTGCTGGGGAAGAGAAACTGTAAATTGTGAAGTGTGTGACCCACCTTGGTATGGGTCTTGCCTGATGCTAAAGCCTGTCGTGTCCCTTCCCAGTGTCTGTGATGCAACTGTTGGGTTTGGCAATTCTTCCATGAAAATTGGTTGTCAGGCTTGGAGGAGCCTATGATGGAAAGAAGAGCCAGACACCTTTTCCTAAATGAAGCTCTCAATGCCATTTACAGCCTGATTGGGGAAACTAGAGATAGATGTGCATGAACTTGAATGGCAAGTCAAGATGGCAATGGAAGAGATGCCACATGGATATGGGTTTAAAGGAAAGAGACAGTGATAGTCTCTGAGAGTTAGAAAAGCTTAATGGAGAGAAGTGAAGAATAAATAGGATTTAGGTGGACCAAGAAGAGGGCATGGGAACCTGGGAGCACAGTGGGAGCTGGGGGAAGCACACGGCACATTCAAGGCCAGTGAGGGGACTAATTTGACTATAGCAGAGAAAGTAGGAAGAGGAGCAGAGGGAGATGAGGCAGGAGTCACGGGCTGGGCTGGTGGTGGAGACCTTCATGCCAGGCTGAGGAGTTTAGATTTTCTTATGGGGAATAAGAAGTCAGAGAAGATTCCTGAGCAGCAGAGCAGCACAACTAGAAGAGTATCTTTTAACCTGTGGCAAAGTAAACTTCACTTACATTTTACCTTAAAAGGCATTTTCCTTCCCAAGGATCACCTTCCTGTTGGCAAAGGGTCCTAGCCCACATGTAGGCTGTGACACATCTGAGGTGGTCTGAGCACATCCTTGTGCTCGTGCCTGGGACTGTCCTTGGGCCCGGCCCCATTGGCCAGCTCCTGCTGGAACCCACAGTGAGGTCTGTAACCAAGAGTGAGCATAACACAAGGTGACACATTTGGTTGGACAGATTGTGTCACACACAAGGGTGCCTGGCAGGAGAATGAGGAGGGCTGAAGTCCGGCCCGTGTTCCGCTCTCTAAGCAATGTGCCCTGGCATGGACTGCACCCACCTGAGGAAGAGGCAGCTTTGTCTATTCTTACAAGGGCACCAGAAGGGCTGGCAGGGGCTGTAGAATGAAAAGAGCCAGTTTGCTAAAATCTCCAGGGGAGGCCTCAGGAAGTGAGGTACATCTTTAGATCAATGCCACTGATTTGGGTGACTTGGGCAAGGGCAGTGAGGTGTGGCAGCTGTGATGACAGACACCAGGGCAGGAAGCCAGACAGGAACGGGGAAAAGGGTGGATGCCCTGTGGCAGCCAGAGCAGTCAGACAGCCCATAGCCAAGCATCCATCCACCCATTGGCTCAACGCTCCCTCACCATGAATAAGAGTCCCTGCTGTCATGGAATTTGGTCTAGTCAGGGAGAGACAGTAACTGTCCACAATATATTATTGTAATACATTACTCTGTTATATAATTATATCAGACAGGATTCTATGATGAAGAATAGTGGGGAGAATCTAATGAAGACTGAGGGAGGGGAATCGGGCAAGCTGGTGAGTCCTGAAGGATGGATCTGCATTAGCCAGGAGATCAATGAGGAAGAACCTTCCAAGAGCAGGAGACAAATGCTGATGCTGCCCAGAAGCGGGGATTAGAAAAGGCCACTGTGGCTGGAACACAGATCAGGGGAGGGGGCAAAAATGAGACTGGAAATGTCAGCAGAATCCATAACGTGCAAGGTATTGTGGGCAATGTGGGATTCTGGCTTATCTTAAGGGCTCTGAGGAGCCAGTGTAGTATTTTACAAATGGGAGTCCACTGATCAGATGTGCTTTTTGCAAAGATCAACATGGTTTCCTTATTCAGAATGGATTAGAAAAGGGCAAGAGTGGAAGCAGCAGCTGCGGAGCCAGAGTTTGTTAGAGAGGTCCAGTTGGGAGATGATGACTGACAGAGGTGGAGATGGCAACCAATGGATGGATTCAAGGGGCATTTTGAAGGTAAAAATGACTGATGAGCTGGAAGGGGTGAGGCATGATGGGGGCAGAATTCCCCTCAGATCTCTGCCCTGAGCACTCCACATAGAACTTCTAGAGATGTTCTGGAATCTGAGGCCACTGGAAGGCCCCTCTCTACTTGGTTGGGTGATCCAGAAAAATATGGAAACTCCATTTGTTATGGTTACTGTAGCCCGACTTTGGCCCGACGAACATTCGTGCATCTAGATTAAAAACCTATGTTCCTTAAGCTCACATCAACTGAGAGAAGGGTGAAGGATTAAGGGTTAGGAGAGAGCTGTCGGGGAGAAGGTCTACATAAAAGCAGAGGAAATAAAAAGGTTTTCATCTCAAGGACTTGCCTTGACAGGTTAGAGGTTTTTTGTTTTTTAAGAAGTATTTATTTATTTGGCTGCGTCGGGTCTTAGTTGTGGCATGCGGCATCTTTCATTGCGGCGCGTGGGCTTCTCTCTAGTTGTAGCATGCAGGTTTTCTCTCTCTAGTTGTGACACGGGCTCCAGGGTGCGTGGGCTCTGTAGTTTGCGGCATGTGGGCTCTCTTGTTGAGCCGCGCAAACTCAGTAGTTGTGGTGTGCAGGCTTTGTTGCCCCATGGCATGTGGGATCTTAGTTCCCTGACCAGGAATCGAACCCATGTCCCATGCATTGGAAGGCGGATTCTTTACCACTGGACCACCAGGGAGGTCCCATTGACAGGTTAGAGTTGAAAAAAATATCTGTATAAATGAAGCATGTGGGTATCTGGTAGTTGTTAGGCTTTTTATGGAATAAGTTCCCAAGGGTTTAAGTACCAATGAATATAAATTCTGGGTCTGGTTCCATTTTTACAAGCCATGGAAAACATGCCTGTATGGTTCAACGGACAGTGAGCCATAACTTCTGCACTGTGTAGTTCTTATTAGATATGCAACTTTCATCCATTAGCTAAGATAGTAAGAGAGGAATTAGACACACTAACTTCCACCCTCTATGCCAGCCAGAACCACAGGCTGCGGTAAGCAGAGTCTCTCCAGTGGGTTCTCAAGGTTTCTAGTCCTTTAAGATACTCTGCAGGTGGACATGGCATCTACATTCTCATGAACTTTTTTGTTTCCCGAGAGCGAATATCTGGGAGCTGCCCAAGAGTGGCTGCCTGGCTTTATTTATCCCTCTCCCCGTGGAGCCTGGCACATGCCTTGCACATGGTAGATGCTTAATGCTTTCAGAGTGCAGGAGTAGCCCTTTGGATATCAACTGGGTCGCCAAGGTAACTAGTCAGCTGTGGTCCAAACTCACTTACCTCTTTTTGTCCAGTGACTTGTAGAAAATGGCAATAATCATCTTGAATTGAAAGAAATTTGGCTTTTCCTATCCCTTCAGCATCCTTAAGATTAGCCATGCTATCTTGAAAATACTGCTCAGCCACATCTGAAGAAAAGCATCACAACAACAATTTTGAAAACAGCTTGCAGATTTGAAATGGAAACAGAATAACTATGTGTTTAGTCATGGTGAATGATATGAAAATAATAAGTAATTGGACAAGATAACCCAGTTAAGGAAACTGTCTTTTGTCAATTAATCTGACTGTTTTATTAGACAGGGTCTAGTTCTCAGAAAGATACTGCAATTTATTTTCGTTGGTTTTCATACATCTTCCCTTTCCCAGTGATACAGTAAGCAAAGTTAATGCAAACAGGGAAACTATCCCCTAGACCTGACACATGTTAAATTTTCAGATTGATTAACCATTAATTCTTTGTAAAACTCTGGTTGCTCCTCACTGGGGTTAGGACTCCAAGGATCCACTGACTTCAGTGGACTCTGTAATCTTGGAATGTAGCGTGATAACCCTAAAATTCTGGAAAATATGGCTGACACGCTGCTGAAGCAAAAACCTCAACCATTCCAAACACTTAAGCATACTGGTTATAATATAACAAAAATATTTGAAATATTTGCAAATCTTGAAAGCAAAAAAAGGAAAAATCTCAGGTATGGAAAATGAAGAGGAAACTAAAAGCCAAAGCAGGGAAGGGGAGCTAAAGCTGAATGATCCACGAGGGGATTAGGAAAAATGTGTACTGTATTCCAAGATGGGGTTTGATAAGCCTGAGTAGGGCTGGAGATGAAGCCTGAGGCCTCTGTGTGGTAGGAAGCTGGAATGGGGCTCCCTGCAAAAATCCAGTGTTATAGGCAGATTTCTAGGATGTCCCCAAATGACCCTCAACCTTGATTATGCCCTCCTCTTTGATTATGGGTGGAACTTATAAATATGCTGAGATATTACTCCTGTCATAAGATTATGTTATATGGCACAGTTGACTGTGAGAAAGCAAGATTACCCCTTGGGCATAACCTAATGACACCAGCCCTTTAAAAACAGAGTTTTCTTCAGTTGGAGGCAGAAAAGGAAGGCAGAGAGATTCGAAGCATGAAAGGGATTTGAAAAGGAGGTTCTCCATTGCTGAGATGGAGGGGACCATGGTACAAGGACTCAAGAGTGGCCCATAGGAGCTGAGAGAGGTCAACAGTTAGCAGGAAAATGGGGAGTTCAGTCCTACAACCACAAAGAACTGAATCCTGATAATAACAGGGATGAGCTTAGAAAAGGACTCCATGATCCAGATGAGAATGTAGCTGGCTGACAACTTGATTTTAGCCTGAGCAGAGACACCAGCCTTACCATGCTAGACTTCTGACTGACAGAATTGTGAGCTTAAACTGGGTGTTTAAACAACCATAATTTGCTATGCAGCAAAAGAAAACCAATATAGCCAGGAATCCCTAAAATTGAGATAAGAACAATTGCGCTGGTCCAAGGAGAAGCCTCAAGGCTGTCCCTCCAGAGGCCATGGCTAGAAAAAGAGCATCTGAAAGAAACTGGGACACTGCACGTGAGGCAGGCACATGTTTGAGGGCTGAATCTGCACCACCTACATGATTTGGAAGTTCTTTTTTTGTTTTAAATTGTTCTACATCCCTCTCCCTCCCTCCCTCCCTCCCTCCCTTCTTTCCTTCTTTCCTTTTTTCCTTCTTCCCCACCCTCCCTCCCTTCCTTCCTGCTGTGCTGCAAAGCTTGTGGGATCTTAGTTCCCCGACCAGGGACTGAACCCAGGCCCATGGCAGTGAAAGCACAGAGTCCTAACCACTGGACAGCCAGGGAATTCCCTTGGTTTGGAAATTCTGAACCAATAAAGTAGAAACTAAGGGCTTAATCTCCAAAATATACAAATAACTCATACAACTCAACAACAAAAAAACCAAACAACCCTATAGAAAAATGGGCAGAAGACCTTAATAGACATTTCTCCAAAGAAGACATACAGACGGCCAGTAGGCACATGAAAAGATGCTCAACATCACAAATTATTAGAGAAATGCAAGCCAAAACTACAAAGAGGTATCACCTCACACCAGTCAGAATGGCCATTGTTAAAAAGTCTACAAATAACAAATGCTGGAAAGGGTGTGGAGAAAAGGGAGCCCTCTTACACGGTTGGTGGTAATGCAAGTCGGTGCAGCCACTATGGAAAACAGTGTGGAGGTTCCTCACTGTTACTCAGTGTAGAAACTTCTAGCACTTAATTCTTTTCCACCTTTTCATATTAATTTATTATGCTGAGTCTTGCCAAGCTCAAAAAAACACTGGTGGAGGAGAGGATGTTGGGGAAGCTGTAGAAGGCAAGAAGCATCTAGGATCCCCCAGGGTTATTTCTTTCTTCGGAAAAAAACATCAGAGGGCCTGGCAGATGGTGGAAACTGTGGACCACTTAGGAAAAAAGAAAAGCCCACTTACCTTGTTTCCTCTAAGTCTTAAACATAGTTCATTTTCATTTTATGTGGATGATACTAAGAAGTCAGACCATTTCTTCGATAGAATAAGTACAAAATCTTAAGATGTCTTTTGAAAAGAAGCTATTAGCATTTATTAATGAATTCTGTTGAGACATTTCGTAAAGAGAAATATGCATTCCTAGCAAGCTCTGTCTCCAAACTGTTTTTACTTAGGTAAAACTGAAAATAGAATTACCATAAGATCTAGCAATCCCACTCCAGGGCATATACCCAGACAAAACTATAATTCAAAAAGACACATGCATTGCTATGTTCACAGCAGCACTATTCACAGTAGCCAAAACATGGAAACAACCTAAATGTCCACTGACAGATGAGTGGATAAAGAAGATGTGGTACATATATACAATGGAATATTACTCAGCCATAAAAAAGAATGAAATAATGCTGTTTGCAGCAACATGGATGCAACTAGAGATTATCATACTAAGTGAAATAAGTCAGAAAGAGAAAGACAAATACCATATGATATCACTTATATGTGGAATCTAAAATATAGCACAAATGAACCTATCTATGAATTATAAATAGACTCACAGACATAGAGAAGAGACCTGTGGTTGCCAAGGGGACTGGGGGTGGGGGAGGGAAGGACTGGGAGTTTGGAGTTAGCAGATGTAAACTATTATATAGAGGATGGATAAACAACAGGTCCTACTGTATAGCACAGGGAACTATATTCAATATCCTGTGATAAACCATAATGGAAAAGAATATAAGAAAAAGAATGTGTATAAAGTAGAAACTAGCCTGAAAGTGGAAAAATTATAGGACTCCAGCACAGGGGTAGCAAACTTATTCCGTAAAGGACCAGATGGTAAATATTTTAGGCTTTGAGGACTAAATGGTCTCTACTGCAGCAAAAAAACAGCCAGAGGTGACATGTGAAATGGAGCTTGGCTGTGTGCCAAGAAAACTGTTTACAAACATGGGTGGGGAGCTGCATTAGCGTGTGGACCGTAAGTTTGCTGACCCCTGCTCTAGCAGAGGGAAATGTGATTGTCTTCCTCCCTCAGGGATGTGGGACACCTCCCCCCTCCACCCTGAAGTGCCTACTGGAGAAAACCTCACGGGGACACATGACAGTACGTAAAGTTTGTTGGGGACGATTGTGAACCATACATACAATGGTCTACTTAACATTTCCATTTGGACATCTCATATGTACTGTTTAGCACAAATACACATGAGCAAAAAGCTCAGATGTTTTCTTTGGCTTCTTTAGACTTCCTCTGTATTTGATTATTTTCCCTTTCTCATCTCTAATATTGTTTTTGTGCCTTCTCCCCATTTCTCTTGATTAGACAGGACAGTGTGTTATCTATTTGGATATTCTTCCAAAGAGTGGGCCCTCAAATTAGTTTTTCTCAGACTGTGATGTGAATGCCAGGTGCTTCCAAAGAGGCCTCCATGAACGCAGGGCTCCAGAATTCATGGAGGAGCAAGGAAGGGGCCGGCCTGCGCAGACTGTGGTCGCTTCTGGAGGCGGCAGTGAGTGGGAAGGCGGGCAGGCTCTGCAGGTCAGGGGCTGCCTGCGTCAGGCTCCAGCGCTGCCGCCTTCTGGCTGTGCGCCTCCATTGTTGGCCTCGGCTTTTTCACTCAAAGAGGAACCTTTAGGCTAGCGCCTCCATTATAGGGTTGTTGTAAGGAGTAAATGGGTTAATGCACACACAACTGATGACGTGCCTGACACCTAGTCAGTGCTCGGTAACTGTTAACCATTTTAGTTTCAGGGACAGTTTCGATCACTGTGGCTATGGGCCTCCCTCATCCATACTAGGCTGACCAGCAGGCACACTGGAAGCAGAGATGGACATGGAGAGGACAGGAACACTTGGAAAACAGAGTGGTCAAAAGGCACAGAAGCCTGGGATCATGTGCGGATAAACGGCTCTGTACACCTCAAGAGCTCCAGCCCTGAAATTCACAATGAGCACGGTGGGTCTCCAGAAACGATTCAAGTACATCCCATGTGATCTGTTGTAGAAAGGAGAGAAGTAAACACTTGGCAAATGTGTCTGTCAAATCCAGGCAACCTAAAGAAAACTTAGGTGTGAAAACAAGTAAGTTTCATTTATCTGCAAGATTTACTTTGCTTAGGGTCTAGGCAGTTGCCAGATAGAAGCGAGAATTAGGCTGGGAGGTGCTGCCTTTCAGAGAGGTCTCGGTGCTGACTGGCCCCAGACTTTGTGACTAGACAGGAGTCTATTGAACTGGAGTCCCTGCTCCACTCTTTCAATGGGGGTCTATCCACTGCCAGACCAGCTGATGGATTTCTAGAGTATTACTCAAATTTTTTCTTGGTAGGAGAAAGTTTTACTACTGTACATGAAAAGTGTTACATCTCTTTAGTCCTTGCTGGCTCATGGGAGAAAATATTACAGATTAAATGTTCAGACCATGTATTAACTTTGGTTGCTTTGATAATCTGATGACAGCAAATGTGGGGATGATGTGGCACTTATTTTGTTGATTCTAAAAGCATTACAGAGATGTATGTTCCATGTCTAAAAATTAACAAGTCTATTCAGGAATGGAGTACTGTTGATATTTTAGTTTTCTGTCTAATTGGGAATTAACCAAAGAATGTAACTGAGCCCTTCTTGAAGAGTAGAAGCTTTTCCGAGTCTCAGCCTCATTCCCCAGACATGAGCCCTTGCTCTGAAGACCTGTAGTTGTAAAGGGCATAGGAAGGAGTTGGGACTGAACAGGTAAGAACTGAGTTTCTGACCCTGGGCTTTTGCAGAAGAAGTGGTGCCAGGCTCAGAAAAAGGAAGAGATCAAAAGGGATGGGAAGCATTTCCCTCCTTTCCTGGGTAAGGAGCTGGACTCTCAGACACAGGTGGACATAGCTGCGCTTTGTCCCTTTCCAGCCCCTCTCTGGTAAAGTTCTCCCACCTCTTAGTATTCCTTCCCCTGGCAGTCACATGCTGACCAACACCCCTTCCCCCGAAAAAACCACCCCGTTTCGGCTGGTCCCATAGAGCTTAGTGCCAGATGCCCCTTTCCATTGTCTACCTGATCTCACAGAATGCTGGGAGAAAGGAAGCTCCTTGGCCTAACTCATACTCGTGTGTAAATGGCTCAAACCTCTAACTCAGGGAGGCCTAGTCACATTTTCCAAAGAGGATGCTTGTTAGCATATTTGGATCTCTGGAAGAGGGACTGGAAGTGAGGGAGGAAGGAAGGGGTTGGGGGAAGGAAGGAATTTATTACTCAAACTAAGGTTACATGGCTACTGAAGTGGAAAAAAGCAAGGCTTTGTGGTGAGACGTCAGAGACAGGCCCTGACTGGGAATCTGCCCTCTGGGGTCAGCTCCTAAGGTTGCTGCTCCCCTTTCCCCGTTTCAGAGTCCTCAGCTTCTCAAAAGGTCCAAGTTTCTTCCATTTCTGTTCCTGGGAGGTCTCTAGTCACCGGGGGGCAAGGCCAGGGAGGGGGGGTCTCTGACAGCTATTGTCACATACAAGCGGACCACATGTCAGGCATCATGTCAGGACCCTTATATATGAGAAGAGCCTAGGGCTCGGGAACAGTGAAAGGTCCAGGGCATACACTGTGAGCGTCTTCCCTGTCTGTAAATTTGAAACCACTTTTATTTTTACCTGGGATAAAGGAAAGCTCTTTTATTGCAAGACCCTGACTTATTTTCCCCCATCCCCCAGGCCCCTAAATTAGCTTTCTGAACTATGAATCCCATGATTAGTCTTCGAGGGGAGAGCAAATTTGTCCTATTATTACAGCAAAGGAGTGACTCCCTAAGAAGCAGAGCTGGTTCTCCTGGGAGTGGGCATCCCCCAGGAGGTCCACCTGACACAAGTGACAGTGGGGTTTCCAGAGGGACAGGAGGTCACAGCCCCTGGGGTGGGATGCCACTTCTTGTCACAGACCTTGTGCCTGAAGTTGGGTGTGGGTTCACAAAGAGCCTCGGCAACCTGATGCTGGTGGCGTCGGCAAGAGATGAGGTCATTTTCTAAAGCACAGGAGCATGACTTAGCTTGTAAATCTGAGCCCTAGTGGCACAAGTGTTCCAAGGCCATGAATCTTCTCCCATTTTCATTCCCGCAGAATGTTGGGGCTGTCTGTGAGTTAGGGTGAGGGGGTAAGTGTGGCCCAGCGGGCAAGGTGGCTTAATGTCTCCCGGAGGCCCCTTCAAACTCTATTCCATCTGTATGTTCATATACAGGCAAAAGAAAACAGGGCTCCATTCAAAGAGCAAGAGGAATGTGGGGTTACGATTTGGCACCCAGGAGGTCAGGAGGCTTTTAATTAAAATAAATTCCAGTGACCCTGGGCTCATTTTCTTGAGGCTGTCCCAAGGCAAGAGTTGGAACAGTGAGGACAGCTCTCATTATGAGGGAGGCCTGTGTGTACAATGTGACAATTATCTTTTGTAAGTCTTCAGAAACTGTACTCTGCACTAACTGCAAAAGCATTAAGGACTCCAGGGAATTTGAATATGGAAAGTCTCAAATCCTATCCTGGCATTAACCCAGAGGAGCACTATCATCCAGCGAACAAATGGATTGAACCCATTTAGACCCTGCTGGGAACTGCCTGGGGCTTTTGCACAGGCAGCTGCCCTGAGGCTGCCCGGCAGCCTTGTGGGGGTCACAGAGTAGCCTGAGGACAGACGAAGCCCTGGACAGGCTGACTCCTCATTGCGTGGCCCTCAGTGGTCCACACTGGAGGCCACCTTCAAGAGGAATGTTTTCACAGGGCCTGGACAGGGCATCCGGGAGCAGTAGACCTGCTGCTCCTGAGCTGTGTGGTCCCTGGAAGTCCATGGCCATCTCTGGGGGCAGGTTTGCATCAGTAGAGTAAGGTGACCAAGATGGCGGCAGGCTGGGTGAGGCTCACACAGCAAACTGTGCATGAAGTGTCTGCATAGTGCCTGGTGCCCACAGGCCTGGTCTGGGCTCAGTCACCATAGGCACTGCCTGCCTTGAATGTCCTCACCACCAGGAAGCTGATCAGGACTTCCCTCCACCCCCAACACCACCCAGAGTCCCACTTGGGGCCACCCAGTAGTGATCAGGTGCCCAGCGCCTCAGGCCTATTGCCACAGTTGCTTGTCTTGGTGAAGTATATGTCATTTCCATAAGCTGCCCTAATAATATGTTTTGAAGCCAAGTCAGGGTATAAATAACTTAGGCGTTTCTGAGAAGTTCTGAACGTAAATTATTATCCAGCACAAAAGTGAAACACCAGAGCCTCATAATAGTGGTTATCAGAGAGCCCATCATCCTCCCTAGGAGAGGGATAAAGCCGCAGACTTTGTTCTCAGACACAAAGATGAAAGGCAGTTTGTAAGCAAAGCTCAGTGAGGTTTCAGTTCTGCCACAGGTTGTCCCTCGGTGAAGAGAGACCAACAGCACAGACTTGGGGTGGAAAAGGCCACACCTTCTACTCCTCTGCTGGTCTCAAGAGCTGCCAACCCCTGCAGCCCACACCTGCCCCCACCTTTGGGGCTTCCGGGCTCCCTGGACCTCTGAGGACAGAGCACCCTCAGAGCCACGACCTCTCTGGCTCTGGAGTGTGGTCAGGTAGGCAGCGCCTGGCCTCTGTCTAAGGCCTTGCTTTGTCTCCAATTGCCAGCGTGACGCTGGACACACCTTGGACTCCAGTCCTCTACATGGGATGTGCTTTAAGGTGCCTTCCAGAGGTTTCTGAGAGGGGGTCCTACTAATGATGGTGGAAAACAGGGTAAGAGGCTTCCCTTTTCTTCTCTGGCCTCACCCACCGCTCTCTCTCTGCTGCTTCCCCTTCCCACCTGGCCTGTGGAGCACTGAGCAGGATGGAAGCTGACATCTGCTTGGGGAGCTCAGGCACCAGGCTCAGGCTGGCTGGGCATTTTGTAATAAGAAGCGGGCCCTGAGTAGGAGCTGAGGAAGCATCTCTCAGAACACACAGGACTTGAGGTGGGTGGGAAGGCCGAGGAGGAAGAGAGAGGGAGAGGCGAATAGTGAGGAGGAAGGGAGAGGTGGGTGGGTGTGGCCAGCAGCAGCTTACACTCATTCCCACTGCAGGCCTGCACCACAAGCCCCACTTGGAGGCCTCAGGTTGGAGGTGGGCGACAGAGGCAGCACAGGCAGTCAAGGAGGGCCACAGGAAGGTAAAGACCACCTTACCGTGGCTGCTCCCAGGTGGCCACATTACCTGTCAGGAGCCCACTGGAGCTGGGTGCGTCTGTCTGATTTCCAGTCTCTCTGAGACACATGGGGCTCAAGGAGCATCAGTAACCCCATGAGCAGGGAGTAGGCTGCGGGTGGGGCAGGGCCCAGCATGGGGCAAGCTGAGGAGCAGGCCACAGAGGAAGAGCTGAGAAAAGCGGTGATCGCGGGGGGTAAAAAAGAGGAGACTCCATGGAGATGCAGAGCCTACCTTCAGATACTTACATATTTCGTGTCTACTGTATAAAAGGAGGGGAGAGGCCAGGACAAGTGGGGGCCCAGAAGACATACGTATCCGTGCATAGGGAGTTATATCTTGGGAATGCACCCCATGCCCATGAGTCTGTCCATATAGCCAGGGATCCCACCCCCTGCCCCAAGGCGGGCAGGGGCATAACCCATTCCCTTCTGCTGTCTCTGGAACCTACAGAGCTCCCTGGCCTGCTGGACCCCACACCACAGATGGGGCCACTTCCAAACAAGGCCACCCGTGCTCAGCAGGCTCTGCCTCTCAGAGGTTTACACTGAAATGTACTTGGCTTCAGCCCATTTCATTTTAATATCCTTTAGGAGAAGAGTTATAAACACAAGGCCAATGCCTGGAGACTTAGCAGGGTTGGGAGAGCTGTTAATACCAAGTTTGTCTATGGCTGCTCCGGGACGCTGGCCAGGCTCAGGTTAGTGACATTCTACAAGCCTGAATTGGGAGCCCTTATGCAATCACAATCCTTCGTGACTTCTAAGGCAGTTTTGTCTGCATAAGGAATACAGGAAGGCACAGAGCAAAGGGATTAGTTTGATTGTGGAGCCTGAAACACACTGGCTTCTTGGCCAGTGGCGTTTTGTTTGTCCGAGGGCAATGCCTTCAATGGACATTTAGCAAGTAGGCTATGGAGAATCCCTAGATGAGAAATTTTTCCTATTAACGATTCTTTATAAAACAAACAAACTGTACTTGGCACAGACTAGTTTAAGCATAGGAGAGCAGAGTTGAGATCCCCGTGCACGTGGATCCCTTGGCACTCAGTGGAAGGTGCAGATTTGCTCCCAGGAGATCTGGCTGGCACTTCTGAACCACAAATGACCAAAGTCCAGGCCAGAGAGTCCTGCCTGGGTGAGAGCTAGGGTGGGGAGGCTGGTCCCCCACTTAGTTGTCAGACAAAGATAAATTCCAAATTCCTGCCTTTCCTTTCCCCTTCCAGGAGGTAGCAGAGGCCTGGAGAAACCTCAGCCCTGGGTGGGCTTCTCTCATTATCGCATTGGCTGTGTGTGAGGGGACAGCAGGGACATGAAAACCAGGCCCCCTGAAAGACGGTGGGAAGGCGCCTGCCCACTGCCACTGCAGCTCCTGGCTGTGGGGGACCCCGCTCCTTCCTGCTTTTTCGGGGAAGCTGAGTCCATGCATGGAACACGGCTGTACCCTCTGGGCCCAGGCCACTGAGCTTAGCAGATAAGAGCCAGAACAAACTATCTTAAAATGCCAGCTGGACAGCTCATTGTTCACAGTCTTCCCCATGTTTGTCACCAAGAGAACAAAGATTCCCACGGCAGCACATTCAAGCTTGTTAACACAGTAGGAATAGTCTGTGGTTTCTCTTTGCTTTGATTCTTTTCTGATGTGCCCATTTCAATGGTTGGCTTGAGGCCTTAGGGGCAAGGGCTGGTGCGCCTCTCTGCCCCTGCTCCAGGGCTTCATGCTGCCTCTGCACAAGCATCTGTTTTGATCCGACAGCTTCTCTGCCCAGCCTCCTCACTTAGTGTTGACTCGCCTTCAAGCCTTCAGTAAACTCTCTTCCTGTTGGTGTCAAGGTGATAGACATTTCCAGTGTCTTCTGATTAGTGGAAGCTGAGTCTGAGAAGGGAGCATCCTTACACTGATTGGGGCTTTGTCCCTCTTGGGTAGAGCAATGAGTAGAGAGGATATTGACTGATGGTGCTGGTGGTATGGAGAGCTGGCTGTGTTAGCTCCTTTGTAAAATGGGAGGTCATCTTGCCTCCAAGGCTTGTTAGGATTAAATGGGCATGTTTGTGAGAGTGCCAGCACCTGCATACAACGGGCGCTCGACCCCTGCTACTGCTGTTGTCATCATTGCTAGTATGATTGTTGTTATGATTCCTGCTGGTTCGGGTTCCTGAGGCCTCTGTGAGTCAATATGTTTCAAGCAATCGATCCTCCAGGCCTCAGGCAGAAGTGACCCCCATCCTAATCTGCAAAGCCAGTTGCAACTGTCTAACTCCCTGCTCTTGGGGGAAGTTTTTTTCTTATCCTTCCCTATTCATTCTCCTCCCCCTTCAGATACTGACTGGCAAGTAGGCTTTCTGGGTGCAGGTCACCAAACAGTCTGAGCTGCCAAAGAGACACGGGGCAGAATGGGGGGCTGAGAGCCTGTGCACGATCCTGGGCTGGCCCCTTCCCAGACGGCACTCAAACTGGTTTCCTTGGGCCACCGTTGCTCTTCTCAAGTCCCTTTCTCTCCCCAAAGCCACACACTCTTTGGGAGGGGAAAGAAGGGAAAAGGGCATGTGCAGTGCCAGTCCTTATAATATAGCATGGAGGTCAAGAGCCTAGGTTCAAGTCTACCACTCCCTGGCTATGGCTCTTGGGAAATTACCTAACCCTCTGTGCCTTAGTTTCTCCATCTGAAAACTGGGAACACTTGTACCAAACTCACAGAGCTGTGGTGAGGATTAACTGAGTTAATAAATATAACATGGTTAGAACCATGACAGTATGTACTATGTAAGAATTCGCTATTATTACTGTGTGAGGTCATTAAATTTTCACAGACCTAATTATCTGTATCAAGTAGGTATTAGTGGCATTCTCTATTTACAGGGGAGGCTATACCAACACCATATTTAGACTGGAAAACTTAGAAAAAAATACATAATTGGATTGTTTCTGATTCTATAATTACACAAAGCAGAATGGTCTAACTTTGCAGCTACAAGAAACAAGTATTTTAGGGACATGATTTCTATTGTTCCCCACCTAATCCATACATTCATCAGGTGTGTACACTGAGCACTAGCTGAGATGCTGGCAAACCAGAATCCCTCTAGGCAAAGATGGTCTCTGGTCTTAGCCTCCTGTAGTTGCTTGGTGTTCTCTGGGAGTAGACCCCCTCCCCCACACCCCAGCAGTTTAAATGCTCAGAAACTTCCAGTTCTCAACCCATGAGCCCCCCAAGAAAAACAGGAAGGACCTGACAACCACTTATTATACTCATGCTTCCCAGGTCAGAAGTTAGGGATCTAGCCCTCACACTTGTTTTGCATCCCTCAGAGCCTGAAACATATTTGACTTGGTGACCATCAACTATGCATTGATTTCACATAAAAATTCAGATTTCTGCCTTCTCTTGAAAAAACAGACCTGCTAATACAAGCTTGCTTTCCACATGACAGTAATGGGCTGGAGCTGAATAACAGCTGCTCACTTTCAACAGGGGACGGGCCTCTCCAGTTTGCCACAGTCCTCACCACTCCCTATTGCATCTCTCAGATTACAGCCAACAGTTAGCTGCCATTTATAATTATGCTTGCTGCTGCTACTGTTTTCTAATGACTACTCGCTTCACTCACATTGCTTACTTGGTTCCTATAGACATTTAGATTAGTGACTCCTGCTAATCTAGGGGTTTTTAAGTATCCTATTAATACTTGTGGCATGGAAGGTTCTTTTCCCCTATTAAAGGAATTTTAGCCACCAATAAACTGGTTAAAATGTTGGCTCTTTGAAGGTTTTGAAGTTGATTGCTATGTATGGAGTGTTCTAGGGAGTTAAGGTAAGGAAGGTCGCCTGCCTTCTCTATCCTCCAGCTCTGAGAAGGTGCTCAAAGCTCCGGGAGACCAGAATGAAGGATCTTTAAGGTGGGATGGACAGAAAGATAAACACTGGTATCCCCTTCCCCAGCTCCTCCCTGGACAGGAGCCCCTGCCTGGCCCAGGAACCTCTGCAGACCAGGCTGCTCACTGAGGCTCCTCCTTCATCTTCTCCCCCCACCAGCCTCCTCATCTTAGCCCAGCTCCTACTCCCTGAACCTCAACCTCAAGCCTTCCAGATACTGATTTTCAAATTGATGGCACACTGGACCTTATTTTCCTACAATGCATAAGTATTTTTAGCTGACATCTTGGAATACACCTCTTGTCTTCTTTATGAGTTATACTCTGTTTATGAATATTCTGACCAACAACAAAGAAAGTCACTAGAATGCATGTTCTCCATCAATAGAGGCATATTGTATGCTCTGAGCCCAGGATGGGGGATTAAAGAACTCCCAAGCTCACTGCTCTACCTATTATGTGGGGCTAAGAAAAACTATATGACTCATAAATGACAACTTCCTTTTGGAATCCTGAAGCCGTGTAAGTTCATCCTGATTGAAAGCTCAGCCCTGTGAGAGTCTGGAGGCCGGAGTTCCAGCAGGTCAGATCCGTTGCCACAGTAGCTCCACAACCTTTAAAAATAGATCACCTTTGAAAGTCCAGTAGATTTCCCTGTAAGCCCAGCACAAACTCTCTGGGGCTCTGATAGCTATGTTTGGATGAAGATTTGCTGTATTTGAGAGTAAAAGATTAGAGGAAGGCTGAAAAAAGATAGAAACCAAAGGACTCTGGACTCTAGTGAAGCTAACAGAGAAGACTCTCTGAAGGGTCTGTCCCAGCTCCATCCACCTATTCATCCATCCCAAAGGCAGCTAGCCCACAGATACCGACGCACATGGGACAGGCAGGGAGCAGGCCTCGCTGTCCCCCACGGAAGGCTCGCTCTCGCTCTCACCATGGTGCTCAGGCCTTCCAGAAGCGACAGCAGCACAGGCGACGGAGTGTGCGGACACGGCTGCCTCCTCTTGAGAGGGGTTTCTGCTCAGGACGATGAGACGCGCCTGTCATCATGGAAAGAAGACACACATTTGTTTACATGCTTGGCAGCAGCAGCAGGGAACTAACTATTCTTGGAACGATAAGCAGAAAGTCAAGGAAATTTCTAGCAAGCTAAACAATATGATTTATGTGGAAGCACAATCAACTCTTGGGAGAGCTCGGTTTCAAAAGCATTGTGTAGTTGAGAAAGCACCAAGCCCTGGACGCTGAGTCCAGATAGCTCGATGCTGTGGCCAGGGCTTATTTCTAAGTAAATAATTTAAAAGTCTATGCTCCCATGAATGCAGTGTCAGCAGAAGAGGAGGGAGGGTTTCCAGGAGGAAGGAGATAGATTAAAAAGTGCCTGTGCTGCAGGGGAAGTGGGCAAGCACAGAACCCTACCCACTGGTCAGCCCAGAGAGGGGGACCTACCCCCAGTGTCAGCAGCCTCACCCACAGAAACCCCGACCCTACCCCCATGCCTGGTCCGCCAAGCTCATTTGCCTATAACCTCGGCGAACTGGACCACAGGAGCTGTCCGAACACAGGAAACAGCTCAGTTCCTTGAAAATGAAGCCCATTTAAAAATTCTTTAAGGGGAAAAAACCACCGTATGATCTATGAACATAAAATAAAAATAATCCTTTCAAATAAAATACAAACTACATCCCTTCAAATAAAAAGATATTAAGCAAACAAACAAGTAAATAATCCCATGGATTAGTCATAGCTCCTGGAGGCTGAAAGAATCGGGGTGCTTTGGGCAGTGTGCACCAGGGCAGGAGGAATGTCAGCATTCATGACATGGTAGAAACAGCAAATCTGAAGGCAGAGCATCAAGGTCAGAATCTTATCTCCATCCTTTATTAGCTGTGAGGTACCTTGGGCAAATCACCCACTCAGCAACCTCAGTTTTTTCATCTATAAAATGAGGATAATGAAAATTGTCAAAAATATTTAAATCGATATCGCAAATGAAAAAGGAATGAAAAGTAACAGCCTAAATCTTAGACTAGATAAAGCCATACCATTAGAACCTTCTAGTCCAGACCAAGCAGTGAGACAGCAAAGCCATAGAGACTTGCTCCTCTGATGACCAGCTTAATACATTTCTGAGATGATAAGCAGGGTAGACTCTAAACTGTCCCCTCATTTGTCATATGTTAAAATCCACTAGTTACTAGATCTAGACTTTTTATGATAGGGGCTACTCCAAATCAAGATTGCTGGTAATAACTTTTATTGCTGTGTTAGAACAATCAGGATTTCATATTTGTAAATGCTAACAATATCCTTTGTTTTAAAATGACTTTTCTTATTACAGCAATGGTCCCCAACATTTTTAACACCAGGGACCGGTTTCGTGGAAGACAATTTTTCCACGGACAAGGGGTGGGGTGGGGGTGGGGGGTGGGGGGGCGTGGTTCAGGCGGTAATGCCAGCGATGGGGAGGTGGCAAATGAATCTTCCCTTGCTTGCCGCTCATCTCCTGCTGTGCGGCCCTGTTCCTAACAGGCCCCGGACCGGTACCAGTCTGCGCCCCGGGGGTTGGAGACCCCTGTATTACAGGATCTAGATAAATTGAATACTTGATTTTGGAAAACCCCAAATTGGTCATTATCCTCGATTTGGCCTGAAGTTCTGACTGGAAATGCTTTTCAAATAGGACACAGTGTTAGAGTGAAAGGATCAAATGTTCAGTGCTCAGGGAAAGGAAAAAAGAGAGGAAAAGCTTGCCCCACCCCAAATGCAAATGGATCATGTTTACTTTGTCTTTTCCCTGGGTTAACTATCTCTAGAATCCACTTTTGAAGAGAGCACCCTCTCATGCCAGAAAAGATTTAACTCATCTTGTTACAAAGACATTTTACACACAGTATTTTAGATTGATTAAAACTCAAATTCAAATTCAAAAAGATTTCATATGTTGTTTCCACTTAATATTATAATTCGAGGCAATGTAAAATATGCATGTCTATCAAAATTACTTTCAAATGAATTATTAACATGTTCTGAGAGTTCTCTAAGTTGCCTTTTGTCTTGGAAACAGGAAGCAAAGTTTTCCATGAGCAAAAATGTTCATATTATCAAGAAAATGGATCCTGAAATCTTATGGAGATCTGAACATATCACAAAATCTTCAATGTTTTGCTGTATGAGATGCTAATATAAGCAAACATTTAATATTCATTATTCACTTCAGAAACTCAGTCTCTGATCTAATTTGTTATTTGATGTTCGCAAAGTTTCTAAAAACCATATGCGGGAGTGGGGGGTGAGGGTAGTGGAGAAGGGAACCCATGATGTTTAAAATGTGCAATCTCATTTATTCAGAAAAATTCAATTCAGTTTAATTTAATTCAGTCCTATTCAATTCAACTTATCTTAATTTTTAAATGCTTTCTACATGCCAGATATTATTCAAACCCTAGGAATTCACATAAAGATTAGGCAGGGCTTTTGGTTTTAAAGGAGCTTACAGACAAACTACAAAAATGTGGGGTAGCTTGATTTTACCTAAACTCACAGACACTGTCCCTCACTAGGTTTTAGCACCCGGCTCACTACTTTCCTCTCCACCCCTCCTCCTGTTATCATTTTCAGTGATTTCAGTATCCCTAAGATTGGTCTGCACCTATTGGGCAAGAAAGAGATGGCACAGTTTAACAGATGAATAGAGGAAAAGAAGTTGATAAAAGAAAAGAAGTTTGCACAGAGGAAACCTAAGGAAGAGAGTGCTGGACCCCAAACAGGCTGCTTTAACATCACAGGCAGAGCAAGGGAGGGAGCATTTGCTGGAACTGGAAAGATGAATTATAGGGGAGGGAGCTGTAGCTTTCAGTGAATGGATGCAGACCACCTGCACTGACCTTGCTGGGAGGAGCTGAGGGAATAAATAAGCTGTGCTCTCTCCTTCCAAGGTCAAGGCTGTGTGCCTCCCAGCCAGAGGGCAAGGCGGCCCACTGACACTGTACTTAAGTGGGCACAGTGAGGGATGCAGAGTGGAGCTAAAAGAGCAAACTAAAACACCCAGCAAATGACCCAGCTAACACCTTGGCCTCTTGGGTTTTGACAGGCTTATTTTCCTCCCTACCCTCAGCCACCTGGTCCCCCACGATGCTCTGGGCCTCATCATCGCTTAATCTTTGCTACCTCTGGATCCCGCAGCTCACAGACCCTGTTTGACTGTTGGGGCATCCTGGCTCTATCACATCCATGCAGCTTCTCATCCTCTGTCCACTCTCCACATCTCACTAGCCATCCACCCCTCCTGCTGTCCCTTCCCTTCTGGTCCAGCTTAGAGGGCACCACCCATCAGTGTCTATATGGAAAATGCCCTCAACTCCACTGAAGCATTATTTGAGATGGTGAAAAATGGGGAAGCATCTAAACATCCATCAGCAGGGGAACGAATATATTGTGGTTTATTCATACAATGATTGAACTCTATCTATATGTATTAACATTTCAAAAACACACCACTGAGTGGAAAAGCAACTTATGAAAGGATGCAAACATCATGATGCCACTGCTTTTCAAGTTTCTGATTTTAAAGCAAAAGAACCCCTTATATACCAAACAGAATGGTTCTCTAACATACAAAGCAGGTAAGTGTGGAGCTGCTCTCACTGAAGCAGGTAGAGAGACCCTGGGAAGCCCACCCAGTTGCTTCCATCCAGCCACCCCCAAAAGACCCTCCTTGGAACATGAGTGTTGGCGGTGACACAGTTTGACAACCACAGTACCACACCATGCAGGAGGCCTCCTGAGGGAGTGAGTACTGAGAAAGTTGACAAAGCTAGTGATTAGATTACCCAATCTTTCCAAACTAAACCACTGTTCACAATTCTGGAACAACACTTTGTTTGCTAAGATAATATAAATATCCTTGTTACATACATCTGAGAGCATTTAAGGACTAGTTGTTAGGGTGAACAGAATTACAGGAGTCCTGCTTGCCTCTCCGGATTTATACAGTGGCCCGAGTACTAGGCCCCGCTGGGGATCTGCGGCTTGACTACGCCCACTCCTCGTTATTTATTAATCACCCCAGGGCTTGCATCTCTCCTCCCATCCTTTGAAGTTTTTGATATCTTATGGTTATATGTTTATCAACTGTCATCTTGAGGCTGAGGAGGAACATTTAATATTCTTAAATCTCTTCAGCTGCTAGCATGTCGTACTGGGTTAAAAACAAAAACACCTTTAATATCCCACATGGAGTAGGGTCATTAATTGAAAAAAACTCATTCACAAGACCAACTGCCTCAAGCCCTGGCAAGGTACAGAGCAGCTGTTGCATTCTGGTCCTCTTATGTGTTTCTGGGGGAAACCAAGGATTCCTCAGTGCCAACCCAGCTGTCAATAGACACAGCCAGAGCCAGGGCTGGCAGACTCTTATCTAACTGGGCCTGTCCCCTTGGATTTGTAAAATGTGTAACAGTTCTTGAAGAGAAAACTCGATGACTACTAAAAAGGATGTTTCTATTTATGCAGGCAGACCCCACCACATGAACACTCAACTTAAAACACTGGGTAGGTTCTGAGTGTGGAACCCCAGCTCTTGTGGGGAGGGAGAGAGAGATTTTTTTCCCACTTTGATAATGATTAGGGGAATCAGTGACTCAGAGGGAAATCTCCTCTCCCATAGCATAGTGAAGAGCACACAAGTAGCTCAAAGTACATTTGTGGACTTAAACTGGGTCTATTTACCCTGGAGATGAGAACACTCAAAGAGAAGACAATAGTAATTGCCAGGATCTCTTTGTAAAGTTGAGGGCTAGCACAGGGAGGGACCGAGGGAAGGAGGGAAATAACATCGATATACACCAGCTCCGCTTAATCTCAAAATGACCAGTGAGAGTGATGTTAACTGCCTAATTTACGGATGGCAAAATGAAGCCTTGAGGAGAGTAATCGACTGTCTGAAGGTCACATAGTTGGTCAATGGCAGAACAGGGATTTGAATTAAGGCGTGTGATTTCAAATTGCATGCTTTTCTCATCTAACACCTGGTTATCTAGAGGGTAGAAGTCACAGAACGGCAATTTTCAAGTCAATGTAATGAAGAACTATTTAAGAGTCAGAGAAATAGTTACTAAGAATTAGACTCAGCCCAGAATTAAATAGACTGGCTAGGGAAAGAGCGAGCTGCCAACACATGGAATTCTGAGCACTGACTGTAGAGAGACGGAGGGGGTCAGGCAGTGGACGGTGGATGGAGCAGACGTTAAAGTGCCTTCTACCAAGTGGCTCCATTTCTGCTTTGATTCAAATTTGTGCCTTAATTCAACAGAAGCTCAAGTCCACTTGTCACTATGAGGTATGAGCTTGCTGTGTTTCTCTTATAACTGACCAGCTGTGAGACTGCATAGCTTTCTCTCTCAGCTCTGCCAGAGCTGGCCATTCTACCCTTAGGCTTTGACTGTCATCCTTGTTCAAGACAGGGTCATGTTGCAGCCCAAGGTTGCCACTTCCTTTCCTCTCCCATCTCTGCCCAGTAGGGAAGTCTTCCATGGCCACACACACCATAGGGGACTGAGGCGGCTGGAGGGCACTGGCTAAAAAAACGATGGAGCTGGGAATCCCCGGGGGAAGTAGATGCAAGGGAAGTAACTGGATGCAGAGGGCATTCAAAACCTGGTTTCTGAGGGCCCCAGACTGAGCCAGTTTCTTTTAATAGTCAGAGAAAATCTCTGTGGCAGCTTTCCAGTTGTCAATTTTAGCTCCTCCAAAGGGCTGGGGAGAAAAGGCCCTACTCGCTGTAAGAGTTAGCACTAAAATAGACATGTTGGGGCCTTATATTTTTGTCTTTTTGTTCTGTGTGTTTTCTTAAAACTTAATTACATTTTTAAATTATAAGAGTAGTACCTGCATATAACTTTTTAAAAATCCTAAGTAGTAGAAAAGAATAAGCAATTAAAAATTTTAATGCCCTGTCCTTTGTGTCTATAAGCCTCAACCCCTCTTCTCCCCATTTCCAGTCTGATTTCTTATAGCTACCCACTATCAACAGTTTCCTGCATATCCTCTCAGAAATACTGATGTGCTTACACACACACACACACACACACACACACACACACACACACACGAGATCAGAGCCTGGCCATGTTCCCCTCTCAGCTCAGCTTCATCTCCTGCCACCCATTCTGGGCTCTCACCACAGTGGTTCCCCTCTCCTCAACCTTTGGGGTGTCTCATTATCAGATCCCCCATCAGCTCAGGCTGCCCCGCTGGGAGCTCTCGCAGCACCCAGTACCTCCCCCTGTGGTGCACTTCACAGTGGTAGTTTTACATTCATCTGTGTGATTCTTCACTAAGTTTTGTCTCACTCACTAGGCTGCTTCTTGAGGGCTGGGCCTCTGACATCCGAGCCTTCCATCATAGTCCCAGGCCTAACACTGTGCCCAGCACAATGTAGTCTTTAACTGGTCATTGACTGACAGAATATTCTGGTCTACATCTGGCTTTTTAAAATTAAGAATATATTTTGGACACCTTTCTTCAGAACACAGACATCCATCTCATTCTCTTTAGTGGCTCTACAGTATCCCATCACGTGGATAGATCATAGCTTTATAACCAGTCCCCTACTAATGGGTTTTAAGAGTGTTTCTAATTTTTTGCTATTGCTAATAACCCTGTTTCTTTGCACACGTGTGCACATCTATCTGTTACGTAAGTTTCTAGAAGTGAAATTGCTGGGTCAAAGGGTCAGTGTGTTATAAAACTGGAGAGGGAATGTCAATTGCTTTCCCCCAAAATGGTGCTGATTCCCAGTCTTACCAGCAGTGCATGAGGATGTCTGCTTCCCCACACCCTTGCCACCATGGAGTGGCACCAAACGTTTTTGGCATCTCCTTGGTTAAACTGCACTTCTTTAATAACAAGTGAGGTTAGGGATTATTTTTGGATGGTTATTGGCCATTGTATTCCCTCTTCAGTAAAACGTCTGTTTCTGTTTTTTGTCCATATTTCTATTGAGTTGTCTTTTTCATCTAGATTTTATAAGAACTCTTTCTATACTTTCCCCTCCTTGACATTTATTTCTTAACTTTGTTATATGTTGTCATAGAGAACTTTTTCATTTTTATGCTGTCAAGTTTATCAATCTTTCTTTCTCTTTTTTCTTCTCGTCCCTCTGTCTCTCAATCTATAGCTATCTGCACACCTGCAGAGGAAAAATGCCCAACAAGTGTCACAACACTGGGTACTTCTAGGATGGGGGAGGAGGGCTGAGATGACTCGTAGCCCATTTCTCTGTATTTTTCTGTATGGCTCGATTTGTTTTTTTATAAAAAGCATTATCGTTATGATAAAAAACAGATGTCTTTTCAAAAGAAGCAGTATGGCACCATGATTTGTGTCATTCTTAGAAAAGGTTTATACTGTATAAAATCATATCTGCATTCTGCATCTTTTCTAATTTTAAACAAAATAGGCTAGTGTTGTCAGAGATTTTGAAAATTAAAAATAGCACTCATCTGATTATTTGTAATAAATGAATTACACTTTATAGTAAATACACAGCAATTAACAAGAGCCAATAAGAAGTGCTGCCATTTACTGAATAGTCTGCACCTGCCAGGAGTCACATGTGAGCACCTATCAGCCACCTAGGCCTGACCAAGGCCAATAACTCACCCAGAGCAGGAACCTGAACCCAGATTTTCTGATCTTAAAGTCTTAGGTAGAGTAACTGATAAATTATTTCATCATACTTTGCAAATCAAACTTCTCTAAATTTGGGAACTACTGAATGGCAGAGCTGCCCTGAAAACTGAAAAGAGATATGCGATTCGAGTGTCAGAGACGTGAAAAAGCAATCCAAGCTAGCGCGGTGTTAACGTATACTCCTTGAAGGCACACACCCACAAACATGCCATTGCTCACACAAATGAAATCCTGGGATTTTTCTTTTGGATAGGAAAATAAGGTTCTAGTGCCAAAATCTGCCACGAAGAGTTTCAGAAACAATCACGTTTGTGTGGTTTTCTCACAGAACCCTGCTGCAGAGGACCCACAGGGCTGATGACAGCTCTTTCATCAGTCCTTGGGACTGCTGCCTTCCCTCTGTGATGGTTCTGGGGGGCTGGCTTTAGTTTTCTCCATTTTAATGGGTTAGTTCCTAAAATACTTTGGAACTTTTATACATTCTACAGAGAATAAAAGGTCTTTTCTCCCTGGGTGTTTCTCTCACTCCAAAGGAATGAAGAGTGAAAAAACAAGAGGGGAAATAACAAAACCCCTTTCCTTTGTGTGTAATTAATAAATGGCTTTTAGGCATGGGCTCCCTTGGAGAGCTATACCTTTCTGTATTTTAGGTAAAGTTTGCTAAAGAAAAGGGGAGATTTGATAAATGTTTAACAATTACTGTTAATAAATAAAAGTAGCTTATACTGGCAACATGCCAAGTTGTTCACAAAGCACTTTCCTTTTTGAATCTTTGAGCTGTTCTGTGAAGTGCATAGGGTCTTTTGTAGGCTTTTTTTTTTTTTTAGAGACTAAATGACTTATATTATCAAACAAATGGTAAACAGAAGAGTCTGGACTCCAACCCAAGTTTTCTGATTTCAAATCCAATGCTATCTTGACTTCACAAAGCTATCTCTTTAATAATCATAGGCAAGTATTTATTTAAACACTCTCTAATCTTTATTAACCTCAAGAATAAACAATAAAAGTCACCTATTAAACTTGACAAGGCATTAAAAAAAAATGAGTGAATTCCTCCATAACCTGTTTACAGAGAAATATTTCTCAGAGTCAAAATCTAAATGTAATAAAAGATTGAAAACTTGAAAGCACTAAGAAAACTTTTGTATGGCAGAAAACATTACACATACACACACAAACTAGAGCTAATAAACAAATTTACAAAGGTTGTAGGATACAAAGTTAACATACAAAAATCATTTGTATTTCTATGCACAGGCAATGAACAATAAGAAAAAGAAATTAAGAAAACACTTCCATTTGTAACAACATAAAAAACTCCAAAATACTTGGGAATAAATCTACCAAAAGAAGTGCAAAACTTATACTATAAAACATGGTTGAAAGAAATTAAGGAAGACCTAAAGAAATAAGAGATTATCCCATAGTTATGGATTGAAAGGCTGAATACTGTTGGGCTTCCCTGGTGGCGCAGTGGTTGAGAGTCCGCCTGCCGATGCAGGGGACACAGGTTCGTGCCCCGGTCCGGGAAGATCCCATATGCCGCGGAGCGGCTGGGCCCATGAGCCATGGCCGCTGAGCCTGCGCGGCCGGAGCCTGTGCTCCGCAACGGGAGAGGCCACAACAGTGAGAGGCCTACATACCGCAAAAAAACCCAAAAACAAACAAACAAAAATTCTAAATTAAAATAAATTTGAGATTAATCTCAAATTTATAAAATTTGTAAAATGGGAATAAAATAATATAAAAAAGTTTGCAAAGTTGGTGTGAAACTGGCTCAATTATGAGCAAAGAAAAGCCAACTTCTGGTGGCCAGGTAACTCAAAACAACCTTTTGGCAGAATGTCAACAAAAATCAAGAGGTATAAAAATGTTCATATCCCAGCAGTTTAACTTTTGGAAATGTATATCAACATATAATTCAAGAAAAGAAAAAAACATTTTTTAAAATAAGAATATTCAGAATTATTGATACTAACAAAAAATTGCAAATCCACAGTGTTCCTTCACTCAGTAAATGTCCCAACCAGCCACACGCAGAAAACTGGTCTAAAGCTGGACTCCTCCATCTCCTTCACTCTCCCACATCTGCGCAACTCCCAGGCCTGTCATTTCTACTCTCTATCTGTCTGTGTCTCTCCGTTCTCATGATACTGCCTGAGTCCGGGCTGTCATCATGCCTACCTGGTCTGTTGCACAGCCACCTACTGAGTCGCCTTCCTGGTTATCTCTCTGCCATCCAGTCCCTTCTCCATACTGCAGAGCAACCCTTCTAGACTGATAATCTGGTGATGTCAATCTCCCTGCTTGAAAACCCTTAACTGCCCTTAGGATGAAGCTCAAATTCCTTACCATGACTTTCCACACCCCATCTGAATGATACCCACCCACTGCCTTCCCATTCCCATTGCCCAGGCATCGGGAATTTCTTGCAGTTCCCCAAATGCGTCAAACTTTGTCTTACCTTCAGACCTTTCCATGTACTCTGCCCCCTGCCTGGGTCAGTCCTCCCCACCTCTTAGTATGTTTTGAGGCAGGCACCTGCCTTTATTACCTTTGCTTCCTCATATCTCACTCACAGTACAATCTGGATTCTGTTTTCAACAGTGCCTCAATGTTTCCCTCAACTAGGTCATCAATGAAAGAAAAAGAAAAGCAAGAAAAGGAAAGGGAGAACTTTTCAAAAATTCATATATTGCACTAGCAGGCACTGTGCTCAACACTTTACAAATATGAACTCATTTTTTCTCCCGACAGCTCCATGCCCTCCATAACAGCAAAAGGTATCAAAAGGGGTGACAATGAGAATATCTCTTTCTTTTCTTCTTGTTTTTATCTGGCAAATTCTTCTTTTTCCTTTACCTATTTATCCTTCTTTACTTGACCAATGAACACCAAAGGTCCTCCACAAACCCTGCCCGAGTGATCTCACCCTCTCCCAAGGCAATTACTGTGTATAAGTGGAGGACTTGCTGACCTATTTTCTGAACTCTAGTCCTGATTATATAACTGTCTAGCTGTCATTTCTGCTTGGATGCCTTATGGGCATCTCAGACTCACCATCAAAACTTGAGCTCACGGGCTTCCCTGGTGGCGCAGTGGTTGAGAGTCTGCCTGCCGATGCAGGGGACACGGGTTCATGCCCCGGTCCGGGAAGATACCACATGCCGCGGAGTGGCTAGGCCTGTGAGCCATGGCCGCTAAGCCTGCGCGTGCGGAGCCTGTGCTCCACAACGGGAGAGGCTGCGACAATGAGAGGCCTGTGTACCGCAAAAAAAACAAAAAACAAAAAACAACAACAAAAAACAAACAAACGAACAAAAAACCTGAGCTCACCATCTCTCCATCACCCAGTCACACCTGCTCCCCCACTGTAAATGACACAAACACCCACTCAGGTGTTCAGACCAGAAACCCGGGAGTCATCTTCGACTCTTCCCCTTCCCTCTTTGTCCTGCATCCACTCAAGCTCCATATCTCATAAATTCTGCCTCCTAAATCTTTGTCACACCCATCTACTTCTCTTCATCCTTATGAACATCATCCTAGTTTAAGCCACCACCATCTTCAGCCTTCAGTGCTCCACTCTACCTCCACTCTTGGCACACCCTCCCTAGTCTACTCTCTACATGTCAGCCAGAATTACCTTTCAAAAAAAAAAAATACTGCATTTAAACCTAGGCTATGCCATTTATTAGCTGTGTACTCCTGGACATATCACTCAACCTTTCTAATTCTTGATTTCCTTATCTATAAACTGATAATAATAATAATATGTCACAGGGTGGTAATAATATTTAAGGGAGATAATCCAGAGAAAGTGAGAGAATGGCACACTCTAATAAACTGTGTGTGGGAGTATAAATGGTCATACAAATTTTAAAAGAAATAGCAATAAAGAACCCTCAGTACCATATCATTATATCTCATTTGAAATAAGAAATGAGTTAGTCTATATTTTACAACTTTAACAGGGAAAATTTCTCAGAAAACAACTTAAAACATGTTCTTAGCAGATGATACCACACAAAAACATCAAACTGACTGTGATGGTTAGTTTTATGTGTCAGCTTGGCTAGGCTATGGTGACCAGTTGCTAGGTCAAATACTAGTCTAAATGTTGCTATAAATGTACTTTGTAGCTATGATTAATATTTATAATCAGTAGACTTTGAATAAAGGAGATCATCTTCAATAATAGGTAATAATTGGGTGAGTAGGCCTCATCCAATCAATTGAAGGTCTACAGAGCAAAAGGCTGAGGTTTCAGTGAAGAAGGAATTCTGCTCCAAGACTGTAACACAGAGACCCTGCTTGCATTTTCAGCTGGCCCACCTACCCTACGGATTTCGGACTTGTCAGCCCCCACAGTTGTGTGAGCCAATTCCTTAAAATATCAGTAAATCTCTCTCTCTCTCTCACTCTATGTATACATCCAATTGGTTCTATTTCTCTGAAGAACCCTAACTGATACACTCACAGAGGAATCTTTTAATGACAAAGTAGAACAGCAGCTACCAGATGACAACTCTAAGTGACTTCAGGTAAAGATTGTAGAATGTGGTAGATAAGAACCCTAATAAGTTTGATAACATAAGCTCTAAATAGATAAGCATTAAATAATAAAGAAACATTGTCTGGGAAACAAGACTTAAATTATGCACCTAATATGAGAAAAGCCACCTTCAGGCAGTCTCAGACTGTTTGTGGAAGATGCACAAGTAACACAGGACCAGTATCCCACACTTGCCCACTTACGAAGATGTTTGTTGAACTTCTACCCCAGACCAAGTGTTCTACTTATCTAAAGCACTTAACAAACCCAGGAATTCTCAGAGCTGCTGTTCCACCTGTATCTGTGAAAAGCAGTGGACTGGAACAGCTTTGGTGGCCAGTACGTTGCAGCTTACCTGTAAAAGGTGGTTGATGGATGCGTCGTGAAATCCCAGGGCTTGTTCTACACTTGCCAATTCCCTCAATGTTGGTACGCACTCAAGACTTTTTTCACCTTTACTGATCTCAATATATTCTAAAGCCTCTTGGTAGTGGGGCAGAGCTTCTTTTGATTTCTTCTGACCTTGATATACCCTAAAAAAATCAAAGGGATTATCTTTAAAGTAATTAAAATAGAAGATACTGAAAATAATAGATGGATTTGGCTCTCTGACCCCTGTTGCCAGGTTCATTTCCTAGGCAGCTAAGCCTTTCTTTCCTCCAAGGAGCAGCAGGGCATAGCAGTCAAGAGGATAGACTTTGGGATAATCAGGAAGGTTCAAGGGATAATAAGGAAGGTCAAGGGATAATCAGGAAGGTTCAAATCCTGGCTCCACCACTTACTAGATACAGGAACTTCAAGTCGCTTGACAGCTTTCTCATCTGTAAGTTAGGAATAATAACAGTGCCCACTTCACTGGGTTATCATAAAGATTCAATTAGTTAATATTTAAAAAAAAAACACACCTAGAATAGCCTCTGACACATAGTAAGTGCTGTGTAGGTGTTGGTTTAAAAAATATAAAATATTAAAACAAAAATAGTAATCAGAAAGGATGCCATGATACTGATAACTGATCTGTTGAGAAATTATAGAAATTTCCCAGTTTGGTGAGGGTGTGAAGCACTCACATTAACTGTTGGGAAGAATATAATTTGGGCACAAACTTTTCTATATCAAAATTATACGTATGTATGTACACACGTATTTCTGTTAATTGCACTTTTAATAGTTTATCTTGAAGAAGTACTCTGGCAGGAAAAGAAGATACTATATACAAGAATGTTTACTGAAGCATTCTTTGTAATAGTGGAAAAGTATAAAGCACTTAAAATACTCCAATAGGTGATCATCCAAGTGGGTTATAGTAAGTACATCTACACCGCGTATCCATTAAAGTTAATGTCGATCTGTGTGTATCAACATAGAAGTATATCCACTATATATTCTTCAGTAAAAAAGACAGATTACAAAAGTACTTTATATAATCTTATTAGATCAATTTTGTATCTAATCTATATGTACACATATGCATAAAGAGATACCCAAGTGTCACCAAAATGTTAGCAACAGTTATCTCTAAGGAGTTGATTGTGAGTGATTTTACTTTTCTTATTTATGCTTTATAAATTTCCCAAATTTTCTTCTATAAAAATATATTACTTTTACATCAGAAAATATGTTAATTTTAAAAATTAATTTAAAGGTGGCAGTGGGAAAATATTCTTGTAGTTTCTTGGGGTAAGACTCTCTCATATTAAAAAATGTATCTATATATATTGTTTAGAAACAGGCATTTAAAAACAATCTTCTCAAAAATACTTGTGAAGACTATTAGAAACTTTTCTTGCATGGAAAATTTTTTTTTTTTGCGGTACGCGGGCCTCTCACTGTTGTGCCCTCTCCCGTTGCGGAGCACAGGCTCCGGACGCGCAGGCTCAGCGGCCATGGCTCACGGGCCTAGCCGCTCCGCGGCATGTGGGATCTCCCCGGACCGGGGCACGAACCCGCGTCCCCTGCATCGGCAGGCGGACTCTCAACCACTGCGCCACCAGGGAAGCCCGCATGGAAAATTTTTATGTACAAAATTCATAATAAAAGAAATCAATCCTTCTTATGTTTCCCTCCATCCCAGAATCTTTACTACAGAAAGGTCTTACGATTCCCAAATTACCCCCAAACTGAGACATAATGTGAGAAAGTAACTAAGAGACCACAAAAATAGGTTTTGTTTTCAATTGTAAAAATTGTAAACGATTACAAACAATTGTAAAAAAATTAATAAACAGAAACCTCAGTTAAATAGAGTCAGGAGCCCAGAAGCGGGAGCTCTCCTGCTCTGGGAGGACAGCAGAGTCCAACAGGAAGAAGAAAGACTCCTCTTCTTTCCTGGCAAGAACGTAGTCAATGAAAAGCCATGGACTCTTTGTGTACTATGGCTCTCCCAAATCCTTTTCCCTTCTATAAAAGCATTCTCCTTCCCTCACCATGTGGGGACTTGCACCTGGCTCACCATGGTTTCAGACCCTAAATGAAAATTTTCTGCCGATCCTGAATGAACCTAATTTTATTTTTCCTAGAGAAATAACTGGCAGCCTATTTTTTTTTTTTTTTTTAGGTCAACATAGTCATTGGATACTCTTCACAACTACTTTGCTCTCCAATAAATTTCAAAGGAATTGACTGATAGAAGTAGAGTTACTTTTCAGATCTGTGGCTCAGATGGCCATAATGAAATAAAATGCTCACTGAATAGCTTATGAACTGGGATACTTTCTATAAGTGTAAAGAGGGTTAAAACACAAGAGGAGGTCAGGGATATGTTCCTGGACTAAGAAGGGTCCAGGTTGTAGCTTGCAGCAGCTCTAACCTTGGAAAGGAAGAGGTAAATAGACAACCTAGTAATACTGGACTCGCCTTCTAACTCTTAATGAGTTTGTACGTATCACATTTTATTTTTTAAGAGAAACCCCACTAGCATCTATGGTGATATAAAGAGGCTTTGAAACATATGGTTGGTAACAAATCACTTAGCCAAAGAATTAGATTCCTGGTAGACAAAAATTAAATAATTGAAAACAGGAGTCAGCAAACCCTGGCCTGTGGGCCAAATCTACTCACTGACTGCTTTTGTAAATAAAGTTTTATTGATACAGTCAGGCCCACTTGTTTACTTATTGTCTATGGCTGCTTTTGCACTACAATGGCAGAGTTGAAGAGTTGCAACAGACACTGTATAGCCTACAAAGCCTGAAATATTTACTGTCTGGGTCTTTACAGAAAATGTTTGTAAACCAACCTCTTGTCTAGAATCTACAGAAAGTCACATACTTTTAAAATGACTTCAGATTTTTTTCTACCTAATTTAGCCTAAATAACACAGACAATGCCATAGTTATTTGAGCAAAGGAAAAAATTCATCTTTCTCATGTTCATAAATGATGAAGAGTGTGCCAAGGAAGTAAAGAAGAGGTCCTTTGTTTCCAAGGCTGCTTGTAAAAGTCATAGAAGAGAAATAAAGCCAGTACAAATGCCAAGATGATCTCATTTGGGCAACAATTTTAAAAGAAAGCAATATTCGAAGCTTAGCAATAAGGCTGATAAATGAGAAGAAAATAGAAAAGTAAACAACAACAAGGCATAAGTTAATTCATGTATCAAAAATTCTTCCTTTCCTGAGATAGAACACTAAAGAAAAGTATTTGGGGGTTTGTGAAGCCATCTTAGCCAGAAGCACAGCACTCCAAGTTAACACCACAGCATCTTTACAGGTATTAAAAAGTGATCCTTCAAATATCCGACTCTCAGAGAAAATTTTATAGAGAAGAATACAGTATGAGAGGCAGGGCAATCAGTTACAAGTACTGCAACAGGAGTAGAAAACCCAGACTGTAGTTTGAACATAGTTACTTACTAGGCCACACAACCTTGGGAAAAAACAAAATGTTTCTGAACCTTGGTTTCCTCATCTGAACACTGGTGTCCAATAGGGTTGCTGTGAGAATCAAGTAAGATGTCTGAAAGTGCTTTGCAAACTGAAGCAAGCCATACAGATTGATATTAAATCCCTATACATAATCATACCTTTTACTCCTTCCCCTCCCAGCCTGTGGTCTCTCTGGAACTGAGAGGCATAGTTTCAGGTCGTTATATTGAAATGGACTCATTTGTGGTCTCATCTTGTTCCCACTCGCATGAGATTTTGGGAAGTCTAAACAATAGGTAGAATCAGTCAAACTCATGTGCAAGTGAGGTAGACATTTTCTTACACAATTGGGTTTTTTAAAAAATTGAGAATAATTTACTATCAGAAAAATACATATTCATCACTAAAAGTAAGAAAAGATATGGAAAATTAAAATATATAATTACAACATCCAAAGATGACTGCTATACACCTTGATATATATATACTTCCAGGTGATTTTCTATGCATTTTTAAAAAAGGATCATAATGTTTTAGAACCTGCTTCTTCCACTTAATCATACATTAAAATGTGGCAATAAATGCTATAGTATCACTTTTAGTGGCTGAATGGTGCCATATAAAGTTTGATTGACCACTCATCTTCTAAATATTTAGGACAGGGACTTCCCTGGTGGTCCAGTGGTAAAGAATCCACCTTCTGATGCAGGGGATGCAGGTTAAATCCCTGGTAGGGAAACTAAGATCCCACATGCCGCGGGGCAACAAAGCCTGCGCGCCACAATTACTGAGCTCACGTGCCTCAACTAGACAGCCCGTGTGCCACAAACTACAGAGCCTACATGCTCTGGAGCCCATGTGCCACAACTAGAGAAGAGAAAACCTGCATGCCACAACTAGAGAGAAGCCCACGCGCCGCAACAAAGAGTCCATGTGCTGCAATGAGCACTGCAACGAAAAATCCCACATGCCTCAATGAAAAGCCTGTGTGCCACAACAAAGACCCAATGCAGCCAAATAAATAAATGAATAAATACATATTTAAAAAATATTCAGGACATATAAAAATGGTTTGTGAAAAAAAATGGTTTGTGGAATATTACAAATATTACAAATGATATTTCTGATGAGAGACTTGCATTCAGAATATAAAAAGAACTCCTACAACAATAATAAAAAAGATAAATAGCCCAATTAAAAAATGAGCAAAGCACCTAAATAGTCATTTCTTTGAAGAAGATGCAATAAGCACATAAAGAGATGTTCATTATCACTGGTCATCAAGAAAATGCAAATCAAAACTACAATGAGATACCACTTCATACCCATTAGGACAGTGGCTATAATAATAATGATTTTAAAAAAGATAATAAAAGTGTTGACTAAGATGTGGAGAAATTGGAATCCTCACACACTGCTCGTGGGTATGTAAAATTATACAGTTACTTAGGAAAACAGTGTCAGTTCCACAAAAGTTTAAACACAGAATTACTAGATGACCTGGCAATTCCACTACTAGGTATATACCCAAAAGAAACAAAAACATATGTCGACATAAAAACTTGTACACAAATGTCCATAACTGCACTATTCATAAGAGCCAAAAAGTAAAAACAACCTAAATGTGCACCAACTGAAGAATGAATGAATAAAATGTGGTATATCCACTCAGTAAAATGTTATTCAGTCACAGAAAGGAAGTATTGCTACATGTTACAACATGGATGAACCTTGAAAAAATTATGCTAAGTGAAAGAGGTCAGTCACAAAAGACCACACACTCTATGGTTCCATTTACGTGAAATGTCCCTAACAGGCAAATCCATACAGACAGAAAGTAGACTAGTAGTTGCCAGGGGTTGGGAATTTGAGAATGGGGGCAGACTGCTAATGGAATGAAAATGTAAAATTGTTTGTGGTGATGTTACATACTAAAACCCATCAAATTGTATACTTTAATTGGGTGAATTGTATGGCATGTGAATTATATCTAAATAAATCTGTTATTTTTGAAAAGTTTGTGAACATTTGGAAGCAAACGAAATATAGATGAGACTCAGCCATAAACTTAGTCATTTTTGTTTAAAGAAATAACTGTATTAATAATTATTAAACAAAAATCAAATTATTTTAACTTTAATATCATCTGCGAGCCAGACACTATTCCTAACTTGCTCATTTAAAGCAGGTCAGAAAGAGATGTCAGCTTTGGCTCTAAATTGGTTGCGTCACTGGATGATCCTACCCATGTTTTAGTTGGGGGGGGTTAGGAGAACAGAGAATGCTGCGGGTCTTGCTGCACCTGACACTCAACAGAGTGGGCATTCCCAAGGGGATGCCATAAATCAGGCTTGGACACTGAGCTACTGGTCTCTCTCTAACCTTCCAAAGCTGTTGGCATGCCTCCTGAGGAGCTTTAAGTCCTGGAGGTTTCCAGGGGAATGCCTAGGTCTATGAAAAGTATAATCTTAACGAGAAACAGTAAATTCATAGAGAGAAAAGCCATACAAAAATATTTTTAATGGAATATTCTGGTAAATCAATTATACTGTAAGTTTAAATATGTTAATATATTCCATATCATGATCCCAGATGCAGAAGAATCTAGAAATAGGTGATAAATCCAGTCTTTTCCCTTCGGCTGATCAATTCAAGCCACTAAGCTGTGGTTAAGGAAATTAGCCTGAGGATCTGTGAGTTATAAAAGAAAAATAAATTCAATATAGCTCCCAACTCCCAGAGTAGCAGAATTCACGATGTGACAACATGGGGTTGGAACAGAAAGGCCAATCCTCCAGCTCAGAGCTGAGTGAAGCACACCAGGCCATCTGGGGTTGGTTTTGGAGTTCTGATCCAACACTAAGGGCCTCAAATTCTTGTCTTCAGGGCCCGACTCTGCACCCATAGACTCCTGCACCTTCCTCTGCCTAAATCCTGATGGAAACCTGCCCAAGGGGGCAAGTGGGAGTTTCAATCCAGCCCAGGCTCTGCTGACTGAGCTGTGTGCTTGGATACAAGCCTGTGTCCACCTGGAGAAAAGGAGATTTTTTTTTTTAATTCTCACGAAGGCTCCGTTCACTCACCCAGTTGTGTAAAAACATGGCGCATAGGTGGCAGTGGCTCTGCTGGGACTCTAGTTTCCCTCGACTTGGTGAGTTCAGATGACTCATGGGAGTCATCTAAACCTTCCCATTTGGCTCCCCTGATGCCAGTTCTCTTTCAGCCCCCCAGTTGTGTCATGCCTACCTTCTCTCTGGGTCTTTGCTGGTCTTTCTATCTGGAATGTTCTTTATTCCATCTCTACCTGGAAAACTGCCATTCATCTTTCTATCATTCCTTTTCCAGTTTTAGCTTAGCTGTCTCCTCCTTTACGTAGCTTTCCCTGCCAGGGCCAGGACTAGAGTGAGACCGTTGAGACACCTAGGACACACCATTTAAGGAGGTGATCACTCTCAGCGTTGGGCAGGTGCAGGGTTGGCATCCAAGTGTGAGCGCCTCTTAAATGGTGTGGTCTGGGCACCTGGCTCTCTCATCCTAGTGCTGGCTCTGTTCCCTGACATCCCAGGCTGGGTTGGGCGACTCTGTGAACACCTGACTGTGCTCCCACAGAACTGTGAACCTCCCCATTCAGGATACATCTCTCACATTGAATTATAAGTGCCTGGGGACTTGGCACCAATCCCTTTAGTGCATGACTCTGAGAAAGCAGAGTCCAAGGCTGCCGCATTCATCTTGACATTGCCAGCACCCTGCAGTGTCTGACACACAGTGGGTGCCTGCTGTCTATGGAAGGAGGAAGGGTGAGGTGAGGAGGGAAGACAGAAGAAACAACCTGCAGATCCACTGACTTAGAGACTTTGAGGCTATAGTTCATACCTTGATTTTCACAGATTTTGGAATAAATTTTAGGGAAAAAATCTTCAAGAAAGGAATGTATTTTCACATTGATTTAGTTGCAAAAATATTAGATTGTTGCTCTAATTAAGGGCTGGAGAAATTATTGAAATTTTATAAAAGGCGGAATAAAAGAAACTTTGTAAGAACCTATTAGGGTTTGAATTGTGTCCCCCCATCCCAAATTCATATGAAGTCCTCACCCTCAGTACCTCAAAATGTGACTTTATTTGGAAATAGCATCGTTGAAGACATAATTAGTTATATTAAGAAAATGTCATACTGGACAGTATGACTGGTATCCTTATAAAAAGGAGATATTTGGACACAGAGGCACAGGGATAATGCCAGGTGAACACAAAGGCAGAGATTGGTGTGATGCATCTGTAAGACAAGGAACACCAAAGGTTGCCAGTACACATCTGGAAGTTAGCAGAGAGGCATGGAACACCTCACAGTCCCCAGAAGGAACCATCGCCACCCACACGTTCATCTCAGAATAACTTTCTGTTGTTTAAATCACTCTTACTGGCAGACTCCAGGCTCAGAGATTTTCCTTTCATCAGCACCCTAATAGATGAACACTGGGTGTACTCACCCAGGGCAGCTAGTTAGATATGGAAGTACCAATTTTTCTTTTATAAATCACATTGTAGTCAAGTCCAAGTGGTAACTTTCCATTACTTCACTGCCTGGAAATTTAATTTGAGTATCTGCTGAGAAGGAGACCTGGAAGGAGGCAATTTCAGCAGGAACAAACACATGGCTTTCATTGACCATAGTTTTGCCCTTGCTACAAGCATGTCTACATGAGGGCACAGACCTCATGAATCCAATGACATCCAACAAGCTGTTAGCAGGATGCCCAGCCCTGAAGGGATGCAGTCACACATGAAGGTGACCTGTTGCCATTTCTGAACTCTCTAAGTTTAAAAGATTTTTGTCAACCTATCATTGGTCTCACATTTCAAACCCTATAGAATTCTTCAGACTGTGAGTCCTTCTTTCACCTGTAGGTAAAACTATTTACCTCCTCACTTAAGTTATCCAAAGGGAAAAAATTAGATCCCTCACACTATGTACACAAAAGTTCCAAGTGACTTTTAGAGGCCTAAATTTAAAAAGCAAAACTTTGATACGTTTGAGGGAAAATATAAGGAAAATTAACTCCATGACTTTGGGGTAGGGAAGGACTTCTTAAATAAGATAAAAAAGTACAAATCAAAATGAAAGAAGTAGGTAAATTTGGTCACATTAAAAATAAAAACTCCTGTGCATCAAAATTCATTATAAAGAAAGTGAGAAGGCAAATTACACATTGGGAGTACATACAATATATGTAACCAGCAAATAACTTGTCATCAGAAATATGAAGAATGTCTACAAGTTAATAAGAAAAATGCAAATAGCCCAGTTAAAAAAATGAGTAAAAGAAAGGAACAGACATTTCACAGAACAGAAATTCCAAATGTCCAGCAGATGTATGAAAAGATGTCAAACCTCATTATCAGGGAAATGCAATTAAAGAAACTATATGATTGGCAAACATAAAAAGTCTGACAATATCAAGTATTGACGAGGACATGGAGTAATGGGAATTACTGCTGGTGAGAGTATAAACTGGTGGAAAGCAAACCCAGTAAAGTTGATGATGTGGATACTTGTCAATTAAGCAATTCCACTCCTGGGCATATACCTCAGAGATAATCTTGCACATATGCCCATAAAGACGTGTACAAAAACGATCATGGAAATAGTGTTTATAATAGTGAAAAACTGGAAGCAATTTATGTGTTCACCCTCAGAATGTATAATTAAATTAGAGGAAAGTTACATGGATTAAACATAATATGGAGGTTTAAAATGAAGAGACTAGCACTATGTGTATCAACTGACGTGGATACATCTCAAAAATAGAAAAGTAATGGGGGGATAAAAGCAAGGTACAGAAGGAAACATACATATGAAGTAAAAAAATGAAAAATAATACTGTATATTTTTTATGGCTATACATGTATAGATTCAGAGGAATGAAAAACACTAAATTCAACATCACAATTGCCTGTAACATGGGGAGAAGAAAAGAGATTGAGAAGAATGCATAAACAGCCTTCCACTTATCTGAAATATTCTATTTTGAAGCTTGGAAGTATGTACTTGAGTATTCGCGTAACAATATCTTTAGCTTTATATGCCTGAGATATTTGGTTAAAAAGATGAACAAATACAACACTCAGTTGTTTAGCGTGTGCAGAGAATGTGGCACTTTCTACTCTCACCCTTTGAAGTTGTCGTTGCATGCTATTCCAGGGTCCTGGCACTAACCAGCCAGAAATGAAGGCTATCAAGCTAATGTAATCTACAATGAGCATTCTGGAGCTCATTGAGGGTACACTGCTCACATAAAAGAAAAGACAAAATAGAAAATAAAATTACTTTAGCTTCACAATATGTTTAATAAAAAAGGAACTGGGGGAGTACTACATCAGGAAATAACTAAATTATAGTCTTACCTCCATTTCCAACTCATTTAAGGCCATCAGTCAATTTCAGGCAATCTTGTCTGTCTCTATTTGCTCATAAGTAATGTGTGGGAGGGCAACATTTTCTCCTTTCCTTTCCTATCTACCTGCCAGGGATGCTTTGAGGATTTATTATCTAGTGGGCCCATAATATGTTTGGGTGGCTTTAGGAAACACACTGGACAGATGAAAAGATAGAGAATTCTGAACAACAAAATGTGGCAGTATGTTGATTTGGCAGGTCCACAACTTAAACCACAGCGTATTTCATTGAATGAAAATACATCTGCAGTAATTCTACAGAGCACATGACAAGACACTATCTCATCTCAGATGAGTTTCAGAAGATCCCACAGGGATGGAGACTTGTTTTAACCTGCAACAAACAAGTGCAATCTCCTCTGGTATTACTAAGGCAATAGTGGGTTTCCTTTTAAAAGCTCAGGAATTTGGCAAGAATATTGAGCACCAGTGAACAGCAGAAGCCTTGTGGGACCATTGCTGATTATGGAAATCTGATGAAAAATCAATCTTGGAAGAGGAAAATTAGGATTTTCTAGAGTCAAAAGGAGAAAAGGTTTACATCTGGGTCTCTCTTTACCATCTGGCACATATAGGTAAAAGCTGTGCTCTGTAGAGGGCATTGTCAGGTTTCCATTCTGTGCTAGTGAATGGGATCTGTGCTGTGGTGAGGAGTGTGGACACCAGGGTTGGATGCAGACCTGGCTCTGCTCTGCTACTTCCCAGCTTTATGACCCTGGGAAATGACCTCACTTCTCTCAGCTTCGGTTTTCTTCATTTGAAAATGGGAATATGAAGGGTACATACATCACAGGGAGGACTGCAGATTAAATGGTGAGATGAGGTCTGCAAAGCACTTAGCAAGAGCCAGACCAGAAGGTGATCAAGAATTGCTAGCTAGTGTGGTTGTTTAAAATCATTATTATTAAGTGCAGTTGTTTAAGGGAAATGTATATTATACAGATAGAGTATTAGAAAAGGGGAAGACCAAAATGCAGTGCTCTAAAATAGTAAAGCTATTTGAAGAAAATGAAAACACTAATTTGAAAAGATACATGCACCCCAATGTTCATAGCAGCATTATTTACAATAGCCAAGATATAGAAGCAACCTAAGTGCCCATCAACAGATGAATGGATAAAGAAGATGTGATACATATATATTGGGTTGGCCAAAAGTTTGTTTGGATTTTTCTATAACACCTTACAAAAAAACATGAATGAACTTTTTGGCCAACCCAATATATACGTGTGCGCACACACACAATGGAATAGTACTCAGCCATAAAAAGAATGAAATTCTGCCATTTGCAATAACATGAATGGACCTAGAGATTATTATGCTTAGTGAAATAAGTCAGACAGAGCAAGACAAAAGACAAATACTCTCTATGCTATCACTTATAAGTGGAATCTAAAAAGTAAAAGAATCGAATGAATATAACAAAACAGAAACAGACTCACAGATATAAAGAACAAACTAGTGGTTACCAGTGTGGAGAGGGATGGGGGGAGCGACAAGATAGGAGTAGGGGATTAAGAGGTACAAACTACTAAGTGTAAAGTAGATAAGCAACAAGGATATATTGTACAGCACAGGGAAATTTAGCCATTATTTTGTGATAACTTAAAATGAAGTACAATCTATAAAAATATTGAATCACTATGAAATTAGTTTCAGTCCACCTGAAACTAATATAATATCGTAAATCAGCTATACTTCAACAAAAATAAAAATAGTAAAGCTTTAGAGGATTCAAATAATAGAAAGTAGATAAAGTATATGAAAGTAATCTGTGCCATGTGTTTTTCTGCTTCCCCACATTTAAAAAAATGATTAAAAAAAACAGATTTTGTATAAAGTAAGAGAGTCTCTTCAATCGCAGGAATACAGGATGATGAAGAGTGCCAGGAAAAATCAAATTATTTCCTTCTTTGTTAAATAAGCATAAAACATTCTAAGCACATAGCATTGAATGGGAGGAACTGACAGGAGACATATCTCCTCTGGAGAGCAGTGGGGTGTTTCCTGGAAGTAGGAAAGGGAGAAGGAGGGTTTTGAGCACATGAGCATTTGTCAGAGCCTTTATGCCCAAAAGATAAGTGCAGAGAAAGTGATTCTTTAAAGAAACACTGGGACTTCCCTGGTGGGGCAGTGGTTAAGAATCCACTTGCCAATGCAGGGGACATGGGTTTGAGCCCTGGTCCAGGAAGATCCCACATGCCGCGGTGGAGCAACTAAGCCCATGTGCCACAACTACTGAAGCCCACGTGCTTAGAGCCCATGCTCCACAACAAGAGAAGCCACCACAGTGAGAGGCCCACGCACCACAACAAAGAGTAGCCCCTGCTCGCTGCAACTAGAGAAAGCCCAAAAGCAGCAACAAAAACCCAACACAGCCAAAAAAAAGAAACACATCTCTAGGTGATGGCATGAACTAAAAAAATAAAAGCTGAGTAGAGCAAGCAAAAGCTAGATTTGGAGGTTATTGACTGGACCAATTAAGGGAGGACAATGGTAAAAGCAAAGGCTATTTACCAAAGTATCAAAAATTCACAATAAAAGCCTTGGGAATGTATTCTGGGAAACATGTGGAACTAAGTAGAATTCCACCATCCTAATGAGGTGATGGCAGGTAGATATAGACACTGCCCCCCTTGCCACTATTTTCTCCATTATCTTCTACCCCCTCCCAGGAAGTACTGGCTAAGAGAGAAACCTCTCCCATGTTCTTTCCTCTCTGGAAAACTTGTGTTAGAATCATTTTCCAAATCTTGTGACTATAATGAATCTAGAGAAAGCAAGACAAAGAAACAAACTCGAGCTTAAAACATATACATGTGTATATGTATATACACATATCTACATACAGATATATACATATCTGATTTTTAGCTTAGGTGGTTCGTAAGAGCAAAGACAAAAAAACAAAATGAAACAAAACAGCTTTCTCAAGTCATAGGAAAAAAAAGTACAGGAAAGAATAGCAAGACAGGGGCAGTCTTGAAGTACAGTATCTTATTCTGTGATGTCGGTACTACATGCTTTAAAATCAAATCATTTCTAGGATGAAATGGCAGAAAGGAAAATGCTCAATTAGACAGTAGCAATAATAATAGCTACTTTTTTAGGCCTACCACATACCCAGATGCTTTAATGTAGGGTTCATTTCATCACCACAGCAACCCTCTGGGGGCTGATCATTCCCACCTCAACAGGAGACGAGAAGGAAGGACTTGCCCAGGGTCCTTCAGTTGGGAAGGTTGAATGGATGCTGACACGAACCAAGAGCGACCTGATTCTAAGGCCATATTGTCAAATATATCATGTCACATACCTTAGAGATACCTGGAAGGTGTCCTGTTGATGCTCTGAGGAGTGTTTACTTATCACAGGCACACTTGAGAGCTAGTTCAGCATAGCAAGCAAGGCCAGGCAAAGTGCTCTCTGGGTAAGCTGTGGAGGACTCCAAAGATGACAAATCAAGCAGTCACAGAGAAAGCTGAGGACAGGTCACATGTTCCAGAGCAGCAGTCTCAATAGGCCATAACCATCATGCCACATAGAAAGATTATTTTAAAAGGGGTGTGTGTTGTGTGTGTGTGTGTGTGTGTGTGTGTGTGTGTGTGTATGCACAATGGTGTACTCCTGCCTTTATAAAGACACTATCTGTCTCTGGGGAATCTATCTACCAGTAACCAGGATAGAAAATAATCCTTAACACTGGAAAAAATTTGCTTGCTTTCACTAGTTACTACCTTGGCCCCATTTGAAAAAACAACTGCACACATGGGAACACAAGATTTGGATTCACTCTCCAAAGTTAATAAATAATTACTGAATGAAGTAGTGCTGGAACAGAGAAAGGCAGGTAGAAGCAATGAAGCTTCAGGCCACAGTTAGGGATGGAAGGCACGGAGCGTGAGTCACCCTGCAGCCCTTATCTGTCAGCCCAAGGAGAAGAGAACTGTCCTAGCCTGATGGGCACCATAAAAGGCGAGGCAGGAGGAGGAAGAGGATGCACTGAAAGATACCCTTTTAAGAGAAACACAAATCCCGTGAGAGCTGCCTAAGAAATTATCCTGGTCTTCCACTTCCAAGACCGGGCAAAAGAAAAAGCCCTTGTGGTTGTGAGCATATTTGTAGAAATGTACAAAACCAAAGCCTTGTTACTTTCTAAAGCAGATCAGTTTGGACAAAATATTCACACTTCACTGAGGAAACAAAGTGATTGCATGAAAACCATGCAGTTTAAACATGCATGTTCCAATGAATATCTTACAGTGAAGAATCAGGACGAAAAGAAGCAGTGAAGTTTAAAACAGCTCCCTTAAACACAAAACTGTAGGACAGCTTGGAACATTAACTTAAATTCTTGTTGGGTATTCAGCACATATGCGTACAATGCCCGCCATCTGCTGACAAGGTTTGGTACTGATAATTTGGAAAGCACTCAGGAGGGGTGGATTTTGGCAGAGGATAATTTACTCAATTTTGCAGCAAGTGCTCAACATTAAGTACTTATAACATCAGGGCACAACATATGCAACAAATATCATATCTTGGACCTCATATCTTTATATTTTCTGTTTTACAATATAAGAAGAATACCTACTTCTGGGCAGGAAGAAATTCTGGACTGGTAGGCCCTCCCAGTCACTATTCCCTTCCTCCTCTGTTACATAAACGGAATCATACAGTATGAATTCTTTTTAGTCTGGCTTCTTTCACAAACATTATGTTTGTGGGAGTCATCCGTCATGTTAAGCATAGGAGTTGTTTCATCATTTTCTTTGTATGAACAGATCACAATTTATCTACTCTACTGCTGATGAACATTTGGATTGTTTCCAGTCCTTGGCTATTACAAATAACATGTAGCTTTGGACGTTCTTGGCTGTGTCTTTTGGTGAACATATGTATGCATTTCTTTTGGGTGTATATTTGGGAGTGATACTGCTGGGTCATAGGGTATTCAAACATTTAAACTTAGTAATAATGCCAGTTTTCTAAAGTAGTTATACCAAATATATTCTAAACAACCACATATGAGAGCACTATATACTTGCCAACTTGATGTTATTAGGCTTTAAAAAATTTTAGCAATATTAGTGGAAATGTAGTAGTATCCTATGACTTTAATTTTCATTTCCCTGGTGACTGATGAGAAGAATGTCATTTAATATCTTTTTAGTTATGTGGGTATCCTTTCTTGTGAAAAGTCTCTTGCCAGGGAGTTCCCTGGCAGTCCAGTGGTTAGGACTTGACACTTTCACTGCCATGATTCAATCCCTAGCTGGGGAACTAAGATCCCGCAAGCCACAGGACCCGGCCAAAAAAAAAAAAAAAAAGTCTCTTGTCCACTTTTCTATTCAGTTGTTTGTCTTTGTTTCATTGATATATAGGAGTTCTTTACAGATTCTAGACATGAGCCCTTTGTCAATTATATGTATTACAAATATCTTCTTCCTCTTTCTTCTTGTCTGTGGTATGAAACATATGGTGATTTAAGTATAAAACAATATAGCATCAAGCAGAAGGGAAGAGAGAATTAACATACTCAAAGTCCCTTACATTGTCCAGAAAGTGGTTAATTGGCTAACTGCATTAGAGTGTAATAGGTCAGGGATACAAGCGACATATTCTATGGTAATCACTAGAAGAAAAATAAAATAATGTATAACTTACCAGTTAATAGATAGGGAAAGGGATGACAAAAATATTTGACTAAACTAAAGGAAGGCAAGAAAGAAGAAAGCAAGGAACATAAAACTGGTAGGACAAAAGGAAATTTAAAAACTCAAATATATCAGTAATTAAAACAAAAAAAATGAAGATTGAAAATTAAGAGATGGAAAAAGGTATTATAGGAAAATTGTTACCAAGAGAGCTAAAATATCAATTTTAGTATCAGGCAAAATAGATACAGACATAGGGGACAAAGAAGAACAATATATACTCACAAATAAAATAACAGATTAAGAAGACAGGCTGTTTAATTCTACTGCCACCCAACAGAATATATCAGAATATATAAAAAAATGACTGGCAGAATCATGGGAAGCTACAAATGGATCAATAATTATAGTTCGAAATTTAAGCACACTTACCTTAAAAGCTAATGTACCAAATTGGCAAAAGGTAAAAATATATATAAATCTGAGTAACAGAATTAATAAAGTTACCCTAATACAGATTTATTAGAACCTTAAACACAACAGGTAAAGAATACAATTTCCTTTTGTAGCATACTTGGAACATTCACAAAAATTGACTATGGACTAGGTCACAAAGGAAGCTTCAGTAAATTTCAGAGAGTTGATACTATACAAATATGTTTCTGCCCACAATGAAGTAAAATTAAAAATCAGTAACATCAGAATATCTTGAAAGAATCCCATATATATGCAAACTAGAACACATATCATTTGAATAATATCTGGATTAAAGAGTAATTTATAAACTAAGTTATGTGAGTGATAGTGCTACATGTTAAAACATGTGGGATAGGTTAAAGCAAGACTCACATGGACATTTTGGAGAATATCTTTAATATTTGGGTGGGAAACTCTCAAAGCATAAATCATAAGGTTAAAATTAATGGATTTGACTCTAGAAAAATTAAGTTCCATGCCATGAAGAACACCATAGACAAAATTAATAAATGAGTGATAGATATAAGAAAATATTTGTAATATTGTTAATTTATAATATATAAGAAAATCTCAATTATCAATAAGAAAAGCACAGGAAACCCCAAAAGAAAAATGAGAAAGAATGCTAACAGGCTATTCACAGAAGGGGAATCCAATGGCTAAGCAGTATATGAAGAGGTACTCAAACTCACTAATAAGAGAAACATAAGTAAATTGAAAAGTAATTAAATAGTACATATATGCATCAAGGTGGCAAAGGTTAGAAAGACCAACAATGACAAACATTGTTGGGGATGTGAGAAAACAGGAACCCACGTGCCCCACAAGTGGGAATGCAGATGGGTGTAGCAATTGGCCAGTGTGTGGTGAACTTGAAGTATGAGTGTACCCTGTGACCATGCAATCCTACCCTTAGAGTATAAACTCAGAAAAGTCTCTCTGAGCCTCCTAAGTGGAGCTGCACAAGGATGTTCATGGCAGCACCATTGTGGGAGCTGGGAACTGGGGATGAGCTGAATGCCCACTGCTAGGAGGACAGACAAGCACAGGATGGCAGATGCATTCTATGGAGCACAACAAAGCAGCCAGCAGCAACAACTAAAAACAGTGCTGAGTGGACAAAAGTGAGAAACAGAGTGAGACACATACTGCAAATTTATATAAACCTAAAACATATAAATACAGAAAACAATGCTATTTATTATTCAGAGAAACATATTTAAAGACATAAATCATTGTTTAAAAAGGTTATCTATGATCTGTATGTGACAGAATGAGAGTAAGGATCAGAGATGGAAGGAAAAAATCAATTTAAAAAAGCATATCAGGGACTTTCCCGGTGGCGCAGTGGTTAAGAATCCGCCTGCCAGTGCGGGGGACATGGGTTCGAGCCCTGGTCCGGGGAGATCCCACATACCGCGGAGCAAGTAAGCCCGTGTACCACAACTACTGAGCCTGCGCTCTAGAGCCTGCAAGCCACAACTACTGAGCCCTCGTGCCACAACTACTGAGCGCTCGTGCCACAACTACTGAAGCCCACGTGCCTAGAGCCCGTGCTCTGCGACAAGAGAAGCCACCTCAATGAGAAGCCCGTGCACCACAATGAAGAGTAGCCCCCCACCCTTCCCGCAACTAGAGAAAGCCCACGCGCAACAACGAAGACCCAACTCAGCCAAAAATAAATAGATTAATTACTTTTTTAAAATGTTAAAAAAAAAAAGTGTACCAAAGGTTTGCATGGACTGATGAATTCTCTGCACTTCATATCCAAAAACACTCCCAAATAAACAAATTAACAAGAGTGGACTTATGATCACAAAAATATCTTTAAAAGCATGAGTCAAAGTTAGTCCTTCCCAGCTCCCATTCATATGGAAGCATTAGGTGTGCTCCTTCAGGGCCCTTTCCTTCTTAAAATGAGTCCATTGGGTCCCTGAGTTCTCTTGGGAATCAACCTATATGTATAGTCTGATTATTAACTTACACTGAATTCTTCCAGGCTTGGTTAAAGGCTGCCGCGTAGGTCTGCTGGGGATTCTCTGCCTCTTCTAGAATAGACCTTTCTCTGCCCTCTTCCTCCCACAAACACATCCTTCCAAAGAGTGGGTACATTCTCTGTCACCCCACTGCTCTGGGGAATTGGCTTGGAGTTGGCCTTTGGAGAGGGATAAATGTGCTGACTAACCAAGGCCCCTTCTCCCTCAGGCTCCAGCCACTATATCTCTTCCACCTGGATTTATTTGGTGAGTGTGGGTTGGGGGTAGGGAGAACAAGGAACAATCTTCTCATTCTCGTGGATTCAGATATCTCTAAGATCTTTCTCCTTTGAGTCCCTAATCGTAAAATCAATGTATTGAAATATTTTAGACTAGAACAGTAGGGGAAAAAAGGAAGATGGGGGTGTGGGGAGGGGAGGGAAGGAAACAAGGGCGGGAGGATAGGGGCAAGGAGAGCAGGCAAGAAATAAAAGTCAAGAGAATGACATCAGGACTCTAGGACCCAGGGGTGGGTATGAGAGCACTACACATTTAGTGAAGAGTGCCACTGACGTACATGCCTTGGTTGTGGCTGCTCTGATGTGACTGTCGTCCTCCTCTTTTAATTCTGGACAATGGCCATGGAGAAGCCACCGACACAGCACCATGTAGAAGCTCCTCCTGCCTGAAGACAGAGTCTTCTGGCAAAGAACCTCCAGGAATCACGTATACAAAAAGTCCTAAACTGAAAACTTACTGTGCAAATGACAATTTGATCTGCGTTTGAATTTCTATCCATTCTTCCTTTATAATCCTTCCACATTGCAGCAGCTCCTTTGAAAGTCTCTCTGCTTTTGTCAAATTCTCTGAAGCTTCCTTAAACCTGAGTTGTGTTCAGGAAACTTTACACTTGGTGCTACATTCTGGGGCCCTAGTTCCTGGATATCCTTGGCTCTCATACTTCCCATCACCCTTCCTGAGTCACCTGTCATCTTTTGATTTGGCCTTAAAAATTAACTATAAGCATTATGAACGGTATTTCTATTTGTAAAGATTAGAGGCAAAAGGATACTTTTGAAGGGAGAGTAAGGCTCTCCCCATGGTATGGAATAACTCAACCGAACACTTGAAAACATCTGTATTGTCATTGTAGGGATGCACAATGGAGTTGGTGAGGATTTCTTTGGCTTTTTCTGCATGTTGTTTTGCTTGCAGTGACAGTCCTGTGGACAAAGAAAAAGAAGTCTCAGTTTCTCTTTCATTTCAGCTGGACAGGAATATAGTTATCTCTGGCCAGGGAATCTGATGAGGTCTCCTTCACATATCATCAAGTGGCACATGGAGATATATCGGGACAGCATGAAATACGATCATGACTATAAGAAACAAAGAAGTGTTTCACACCTAGGACTCAAGATAAAAAATTTTTCCCACAATGGTCTTTTTAGAAATAATCAGAATGAGCAGGAATTGAACAGCTTTGAAACTTCACCAATATCAGACGTAAAATGTTATGAATAATTATAAAAAAACAAACGGAATACAAAGACTACAGCATTCTGGGAAGGAAATAAAATATTCATGAATTTTAATCCTGGCTTTGTGACAGCAATCTTAATGAAATACTAAAAATTCTGAATCTTCTGCTCACCCATCCATAATCATAACTTTAGAGAGTTATTTTAACATAATACAAATATGATGATATCTATAAAAACTGCCAAACAATTCCAATGAGGTAAGGGGCTGATGTGCTACAATCTCTTATTTCTATGTGGTAATAGACTGAGATGAATCAAATGAAGTTTAAGAACAGTTACTACCAAGAACTAATTCCCGGTGGGTTCCAGCGTTCTTCCATTGGCGTATTCATTTGTGGTAAAGGTGACACTGAGGATCACTATTTAGGTCTCAGGTTTTTTCATTTTCCCATATCCCCATCTTCTTCCCCACAATGACACACCCTTCCACCCACATCCTAATACTCCTGGTCTTACGTTCTTCATTACATGGAATTGTATCTCAAATCTCTAAAAAGAGCTGTCAAATTATGAAATTCATTCTGTTCCTATGTTTATAAAACAGAATATATTTTCTGAGGGAGAAAATCCAGGGTATGCTATTCCTATAGGAACACTTACAGAATTTTGTCTTGTTTTTTTTAAAAGTACACAATCAACCTACCAGAAATTTATTAGTGCCAATAATGTATGCAACATTATAAAAGACATGATGAATTCTGGTCCATTTCCTCAAGAAACTTGAACTCAATCTACAAGAGGCAGCATGGGTTGAGGTTCAAGAACACTAGCTCTGAAATCAGACTGCTCAGAGTGAATTCCCTGCTCCACCACTTACCTGAAATGTTGGCCCCAGCTTCCTCGACTGTAGACAGGGATAATAACATTACCCACCTCATAGCACTGTAGTGAAGATTGAAGGAAATTATACATGGAAAATAGCATGGTGCCTGGCACTCAATAAGACCTTAATAAATAGTAGATACTGCTTTTACTTTAAATTGAGAAAGAAAGACTATAATGCAGAAAGGTAGCAGACTGTAGAAGAAAAACATCATTAAAAAAAATCCCTGATGCTAGGACACTGGTACTGGCAACCAAAATCCTAGGTCTGAGCCTCACATCAGCTATCTATTAACAGTGTGACCTGAGGCAAGCTGTTTCAATTCAAAATAGTTGTTTCCTCTGAATCTAGAAAATAGTGGGTATAAGGGTATGGTTTGAACTAGATGATCTCCAACGTCCCCTCTGGCTCTAATAGTCTTTTTTTTTTTTAATTTTTATTTATTTATTTATTTATATTTATTTTTTGGCTGTGCTGGGTCTTCGTTTCTGTGCATGGGCTTTCTCTAGTTGCGGCGAGCGGGGGCCACTCTTCATCATGGTGCATGGGCCTCTCACTGTCGCGGCCTCTCTTGTTGCAGAGCACAGGCTCTAGTTGCGCAGGCTCAGTAGTTGTGGCAAATGGGCCTAGTTGCTCCGCGGCATGTGGGATCCTCCCAGACCAGGGCACGAACCCGTGTCCCCTGCATTGGCAGGCAGACTCTCAACCACTGTGCCACCAGGGAAGCCCCTCTAATAGTCTTTGATCTAACAGGTAGGAGCAATCTATAATCAGATTTGGCTAAATTTATTGGGTGGCAATTGTGTGCTTAGCATTGTGGTGTTTTTCACTTCTGTTTATTTATTCACTGGGCCAATCCTGGGAAGTCAGTGCCATCATATCATCTCATTATCATCACTTTTCAATTGAAGAAACGGAGTACAGCGATGTACTCTTGTCCTAGGTTGCCAGTCCATGTTTTTGCCTTCTCTGCATCCACTCTCCCTTCCCCTGTTTTCTTTTGAGGATGCCCAGCCCCTGCACACTCAGTCCTTGTGATTTAGCCAATGCCAGCCTCTCCCCAAGGATCCAGTGGAGCCAAAAGGCAGGTCTAGCCAATCAGACTTTTTCTTGTCTTTGGCATACAACCCACATCAGCCCAATAAGAATCCCCAAACCCTGAGATTTTGGAGGAGAGACACTCTTTTTTTCCTGGGAATGCTGAGGAGGGAAACCTAAAGCTGCTGGCAACCTTGCTGCCACCACGTGGGCAAAGTTTGGCTAAGAATGGAGCCAATACAGAGAAGAACAGAGTCAAGTGGTGCGAAAATGGAGGAACGGAAATCTGATCACACTGTTTGAAAACGTGGATCTGGCTAAGTCTACAGTAAGTTTTACCCCTGGATTTTTAAGTGTATGGGCCAATGAATTACCTTTTGTTTATTGTCAGCTTGATTTAGCCTCTTTTTTTTGGGGGGGGGTGTCACTTATAGGCAAGAGACTTTCCATCAATACATATGTGAATGGATCCTATTTTAGGCCTCAACTCTACGCCCTGGGCCATTTCTACAATGCCTTCAAAGCTAACAAGTTAATTATCTCCCAAGAACTACTTTTAAGATCATAAAAAACAAAACTCAGAGGGCTAAAATCTTCCTTCTCTTTTTTACATATTGTATTAAAAAATCTTATTGACTCTTTGTGAGAGGAAATAGTTCTCAATGTGTAGAGAGGAGAATGTCCAAGAAATCCTGATCCTTCTAAAGTTAAGTCAAATTTGAGGAAAAGAGCAGAAACCAACCAGTCAATCCTCCTCAGCCTGAGGCAGACTCACCTTTCAGCTGGAGGTAGCCCTGAGCCAGGTTAACATGCGCCTCGGCCAGTTTCCAGTGTGAGTCACCATAGCAGATCCTCGTCAGCGCCACACAGCGCACAAGCTCCTGGAGAGCCTGTTTATACTGGAGGAAGGGGAAATGGGCTCACCAGTTAGACAGCAAAGCACAAAATCAACTTGTATTTTTATCCATTCAATATACACTTACTGAGTGTTGATTATGGACCGGGCATGGTTTTAAGGACTTGTGATACATTAGAGAACAAAACAAAGATCTGTCTTGGATGGCAGGATATTCATCAGGTCGGGTGAAATAGACAATACACATAAAAAAACCAGTAAAATTTATAGTACATTTAAAGTTATAGTCAATAGTGAAAAACGTTATGGAGTAAAGACGCTGCCCATTGATGAACAGCTACTACGTATTCAGGTACAACAAGTGGGCGAATGGTGATACTTTTCAAATAACGCCCGTTAGTTCTCAATTCAAACACCTTCTTTAGCAGCTGGGATATTAGCACAGCAAATGAGGTCAGCAGGACTTTACAAACAGATTTCATTAAGGGATTAAAGCACATTTTCATCTGGAGCCAGGACAAAGAGAATAGCGAACCATGGATTCTAGCTCCAGGTCAGCTTAGAACAGCAATACACTCAAAGCAAGACTGGTAGTTTTAAAATACAGCTCCAAAATTCTTTGATACTCCTTCCATACAGAGATGGTGGTCTATGTCCCCTTTTCCTTGAATCTGGGTTTTATGACCGTTTGGCTAAAAGAACATGGAGGAAATGATGCAGTGCCACTTTTTAGACCCAATTCTTTTTTTTTTAAAATATTTTACTTATTTATTTGGTTGCACCGGGTCTTTGTTGCGGCAGGCAGGCTCCTTAGTTGCGGCTTGCCAGCTCCTTACTTGCAGCACTTGGGCTCCTCAGTTGTGGCATGCGAACTCCCAGCTGCTGCATGCATGTGGGATCTAGTTCCCTGACTAGGGATCAAACCCGGGCCCCCTGCATTGGGAGCGTGGAGTCTCAACCACTGTGCCACCATGGAAGTCCTAGACCCAGTTCTTAAAGAACTGCCAGCTTCCACTTTTTACTCACTCTTGGAACTTGTTATGGGCTGAATTGTGTCTCCCACCTCCAAATTCATCTGTTGGAGTCCTAAGTACTTCAGAATATAACTGTATTTGGAGAGATGGCCTTTAAAGAGGTGAATAAGGTAAAATGAGGCTGTCAGGATGGGGCCCTAATCTAATATGACTGGTGTCCTTGTAAGAAGAGAAAGGGACACTAGGAATGGGCACACACAGAGAAACACGTTGTGAGGACGCAGTGGGAGTCAAGGAGAGAGCCCTCTGAATAAAATCAACCCTGCCAACACCTTGACCTTAGACTTCTAGGCTCCAGAACTGTGAGAAAATAAACTTCCTTTGTTGAAGCCAGCCAGTCTGACGTATTTTGCCATAGCAACCCCAGAAGACTAGTAACCTAACCACCATTCCATGAGGAAGCCTAAGCGGCCCCACGGAGAGGCCTACATGGAAATGTTTTGGTGGCAGCATCAATCGGTCAACCGCAGGACTACGCCACCCTGCCATCAGATTCTCCACACGTGTTGAGCCCAGCTGATGCTGCATGGAGCAGAGCTGACCAGATCTCACTGAGCTCTGCACAAATTGTGCATTCATGAGCAAAATAAATGGTTGTTTTTGTTTTATGCCACTAAGTCTTAGAGTGTGATACAGTAATAGAGAGCTGGAATAGCAAAAGAGGAGGTGGGAGGTACAAAGCTGAAGGGGGCAAAGCAGAGAAAGAACTGTAAGAACAAGGACAGAGTTATGGAAAAGACCCAGCAGAAGACCCAGTACACCCCCAACCCCTACTCCCCCGGTCAATGCCTAAGCTCAAAGAACCTGCACTTCCACAAAGTTCCCATGTGAGTTAGAAACACTTTCATCTTGAAACAACATTCCTCTTGACAAAAAATTCATACCCAGACAGTTGACCACAGGACAGTTGCTTTTCTGACCTAGCAAGAGAGGCTGGGGAACACTGTGCTCACTCCATAGTGATGAAGGAAGATGGAGGTGTGGCTTTTTCCTATAGTAACATTTTTCTTATTACAAAAGTAATACATGCTCATTATCAAAATACAGGTGAGCAAAAAAAAAAAATCACCTGCCATCTCACCCCTTAGAGACAACTAGGCAGCTAAATTTCTCTCTATCCTTCATTCCTATGAATCTATCTATACATATTTTTTCCTTTTAAAAATAGGCTTATAAGCTACATATAGGTTTGCAACTTTTCACAATTTGTGAACATTTCTCCATGTCATCTTCTATGATAATAATTTTTTATGGCTGCATAGTATTTTATTGTATGGATATATTATAAGTGAGTTACTCAACCAATAGCTATTGAGCACTTAGGTTGTTTTAAAATTTTTTCTCTCTGAACATCCTGTGTGGATAGATTTGCTCATATCCATAAGCATTTCCTTTTTCTTTTTTTTATAGCATTCTTTTTTTTATAGATATAAATTTATTTATTTTATTATTTATTTTTGGCTGCATTGGGTCTTTGATGCTGCATGCGGGCTTTTTGTAGTTGCAGTGAGCAGGGGCTACTCTTTGTTGTGGTGCACAAGCTTCTCATTGTGGTGGCTTCTCTTGTTGTGGAGCACGGGCTCTAGGTGCACGGGCTTCAGTAGTTGTGGCATGTGGGCTCAGTAGTTGTGGCTCGTGGGCTCTAGAGCACAGGCTCACTAGTTGAGGCACATGGGCTTAGTTGCTCCGTGGCATGTGGGATCTTCCCGGACCTGGGCTCGAACCTGTATCCCCCTGCATTGGCTGGAGGATTCTTAACCACTGCGCCACCAGGGAAGCCCCATAAGCATTTTCTTAGAATGAATTCCAACGTGACAATAGAGTAAAGGATGTGCAAAATCCTGAGGCTTTGCTAGAGTTTGCTGGAGTGCTTCCTCGAGAGGCTGCTTCCATCCACACCTCCCTTACAGCACGGTGTGTGAGCAGGGAATGCCCCTTACACAGAGCCAAGCACTAATTGGGGTCTAACTTGCCAATTTGTCAGTTAACTTATTTCTCCTTGTTTTAGTTAGTGTTTTTTTTTCCGCAAAGCTAGTGAGGCTGAACATCTTCATGTGTTTATTGGCTTTCTGTAGTTCTTCTTTTGGGAAACATCTATTTATTGCCTCTAGAGACAGGAAGTTTAGGGAATAGCTTCCTTGAAGACACACAGCAAATGAATACAGTGTATGAGAAAGAAAGAAGTGACGAAAACATTGAGAAGTCTAGATAGACAGTTTGCCAAAAAGAGAGGAGGATCTGATCTGATGGTGAATCTGTCCCAACCACAAGTTTCCAAGGAAGGGCTATATGCAGTCTGAGAGTCAGCCTCCCAGAGCAGAGCCTTGGTCCTCACTACCTGCATCGGGGACCAGGGCACAGAAAGAGCAGCCTGTCCTCCCTCTGCTTTCATATTTGCTAGGATGTGTAGTCCAGATACTGCCTTTTGATTTTCCAACCTTTATCCTGCCAGTTCCAGTGGCTTTAGCCAACAGGCATGGGTAGCAGGTAGACAGAAGAGAAGCATCAGTAGGAAGACAATTTCAGAACTGGGATGAGCCTTGGAAATAATCTAGTCTGATCACTTCAATTTAAAGAAGAAATGTAAGGCCAGAGAGGTGAGATGATTTATCACCGAGTGGTAGAGTCGGAACTCACAGTCAAGCTCCTTGATGCAAAGTCCAGATCTCTTCCCACAACATCATTCTTGAGTTACCTGAATTTCTTAAACTTCTTAATATTAAAATATGCAACTCTGAGGATCAGTAAGTCTGGCCATACATATTTTAAAATGGGTATTAATACCCAGATCTTGGTGTCTAAATATCAATGCTATTCTCTTCTAAGAGGAACCAGCATTCCCTGAATCCACAGCTGGAGCAGGGAAATACAAGATGAACCTGAAAAATCCGATTGTGTCGGAAGTTAAGGAAAGAATCATGGGAACATATCAAGGACTCAGAAGCCAGCTTGAAGGGGCTCCCTCTGGCAAATACAAAATAATTTAAGTTTTGACGACAATAATGGATTGTAACATATTTGTAAAACAGGATTTCTTGAACCCACAGTGATATAAATAAATGAACAATAAAGTGTGAAGAAGGAAAAGCTCTTCCTCATAAAAAGAATGCCAACAAACAAATGTTGAAAGAATGCTGAAGTCAGAGAATCACCATTTGACAAACATCATAGTAATAGTTAATTCAGGTGAGAATCATCAATGGATGCTATAAACTAGGGGGTGAAGTTTTAATGAGGAATAGGATGTGTTCACAGTATCAATGAATCTCCCCACAAAATATTAATTACAAAGGGAAGAATAATAATTCTACAGTGAAAAAACCTGCCAGATAGCTCCTTAACCAAGCGATCAAATTTAGCCTCATAGTAATGAGACAAACGACATCGTACACCTCCTAATATGATGCACTGAGAAGGGCCCTATGTCAGGTCTGTGGGATTTCTGCCCCAAATGCATAATCTGAATCCAATCATAAGGAAACACATGCCAAATTCAAATTGGGAGGTATTCTACAAAATAATTGGAGTGTATATTTGTGGCCCCTGCCAAATTCATATGTTGAAGCCTTAATTCTCACTGTAGTATTTGGAGATAGGGCCTCTAAGGCTGTAATTAGGGTCAAATAATGTTATAAAGGTGGGGCCCTGATCAATAGGATTAGTGTACTTATAAGAAGAGACACCTTTCTCTCCCCCTTCCCCCACACGCACAAAGAAGAGGCCATGTGAGGACACAGCTAGAAGGTGGTGGTCTGCAACCCAAGGGGAGAGCTCTCACCAGACGCCAGCCCTGCTGGCACCTTGATCTTGGACTTCCAGTCTCCAGAACTGCGAGGAGTACATTTCTGTTGTGTAGGCCACCCAGTCTGTGGTATTGTATTACAGTAGCCCAAACAGACTAATACAGTACTTTTCACAAATACTAAGATTGTGAAAGACAAAGATAGCCTAAGTAACTGCTCTGTTGACTATAGTCAACATGACTTCATGGATTGGACCATGGCTGATTTTTTTTCTATAAAAGATATTATTGAGATAATTTGAGAAATATGGGTAATGTTTGTAGATTAGATAATAATATATATCAATATTAATTGCCTAATTTCAATCATTGTACTATGGTTATGTAGGAGAATATCCTTCATTCTTGGGAAATAGGCACTGACGTATTTAGGGGTAAAGGATCATACATTTGTAAATTACTCTCAGATATTCAGAAAAATAATGACAGAGAGAGAGAGTGAGAAATAAAGAAATAAAGTAAATGTTAACAACTGGTATATCTTGTAACTTTTCTGTAAGTCTGAAAGTATTTTAAAATAAAAAATTACCAAAGAATGGTATTTTAAGAAGCAAATTATGTCATATTAATACTTTCCTAAAAACATTAAGGCTTCCTAGAGCACTTAACTTAGACCCGCAAGGCAGGTAAGCTGCCTCTCCAACTACATTTCATGTCAGCCTGAAGCTTCCTATCATCACTTCAAACATAGTCATGCTCATGCCAAACTTATAAATTTTATGGCTGCTGTTCCCTCTCCCTAGAACTCCTTTTCCTCAGCTCCTCCATGTTGGCTCCTTCTCTTCTTTAGGTGTCAGCTAAGATGTCACCTCCTCAATGAGGCTCTCCCTTACCTAAGATAGGTCCACTCTGTTTCCTCCATAGCACTTAGCACAATCTCTACTTCACTGGTTTATTTACAATGTCCCCTCAGCTCCATGAGGGCAGGCAAGCTGTTTGTCCTGTTCATTGCTGAATCCAAGGATTCCTCATCTGAACGGCAGAACACAAAAAATGCTTTGATATCATTCTAGATGCATAGAAGAGAAGTTAATTCTTTATATACACCAAATGCAGATGGCCAACAGACACATGAAAAGATGCTCAACATCACTAATTATTAGAGAAATGCAAATCAAAAGTACAATGAGGTATCACCTCTCACCAGTCAGAATGGTCATCATCAAAAAACCTACAAACAATAAATGCTGGAGAGGTGTGGAGAAAAGGGAACCCTCATACACTGTTGGTAGGAATGTAAATTGATACAGCCACTATGGAAAACAGAATGCAGGTTCCTTAAAAAACTAAAAATGAAACTACCATATGACCCAAAAATCCCACTACTGGGCATATACCCAGAGAAAACCATAATTCAAAAAAACTCATGCACCCCAATGTTCATAGCAGCACTATTTACAATAGCCAGGACATGGAAGCAACCTAAATGTCTATCAACAACCTAACTGTCTATCTTCTTTATCCAGCAAATGGATAAAGAAGATGTGGCACATATATACAATGGAATATTACTCAGCCATAAAAAGAAATAAAATTGGGTCATTTGTACATACATGGATGGACCTAGAGAGTGTCATACAGAGTGAAGTAAGTCAGAAAGAGAAAAGCAAATATCGTATAATAACACATATATGTGGAATCTAGAAAAATGGTATAGATGATCTTATTTGCAAAGCAGAAATAGAGGCAGAAACGTAGAGTACAAACGTATGGATACCAAGGGGGAAAGGGATGGGGTGGGAGGAATTGGGAGACTGGGATTGACACATATACAGTATTGATACTATGTACAAAATAGACAACTGATGGGAACATACTGTATAGCACAGGGAACTCTACCTAATGCATTGTGGTAACCTAAATAGGAGGGAAGTCCAAAAGGGAGGGGATATCTGTACATGTATGGCTGATTCATTCTGTTGTGCAGTGGAGGCTAACAAAACATTGCAAAGCAGCCATACTCCAATACAAATTAATAATATATATATATATATATATACACACACACACACACACATATATATATATATATATATATATACACACACACACACACACCCCAAATGCCTTAGGGCATTAAGGCTTAGTTCTCTTGCAGACCTCTGGTTGAGAAAGGCTGCCGGCTGAGGCTGACATAGCACCCAGCCTGGCACATAGTAGGTACTAAATAAATATCTGCTGCATAATGAATAAGCACACCTTCAAAACTGAATTCACACCTTCTCTCCATAATCCTGGTCTTCTTCCTGTATTCATTACAATAACAAAGGGCTCTGACAAGCCTTGGGTCACCTAGGCTGGCTGAGCCCTAAGTCAGGAATTGCACACACCCCTCTCTGGCTCACTCTTGCCTCTCCAACCCCTATGTCCCCCCCAGTTACCAGGTTTCATTGATTCATATTTCCAAATTCTTATCAAAAGATCTCAGCATTTTGCAACTAGAGATTATCATACTAAGTGAAGTAAGTCAGAAAGAGAAAGACAAATACCATATGATATCACTTATGTGTGGATTCTAAAATATGACACAAATGAACCTATCTATTAAACAGAAACAGAATCACAGACATAGAGAACAGACAGGTGGTTGCCAAGGGGAAGGGGACTGCGGGAGGGATGGACTGGGAGTTTGGGATTAGCAGATGCAAACTAATAAATATAGAATGTATATATATTTATATATATATAGAAAAAATATATATATAAAACAAGGTCCTACTGTATAACACAGAGAACTATAATTAATATCCTATGATAAACCATAATGGAAAAGAATATTAAAAAAAGAATGTATATATATATGAATAACTGAATCACTTTGCTGTATAGCAGAAATTAACACAACATTGTAAAAAAATACTTCAAATAATTAAAAAAAAAGATCTCAGCATTTCTACTGACTCTGCCATATTTCAGGCCTTTGCCAGGATTATTGCAAATATCCTGCAAACTAGTCCTCCTCCTCCAGTTTACCTCCCTTCTCTTCCTCCACCACCCAGTTATTTGAGGTCTGAGGGATCATTCCAGACACTCAGACTTGCTCATGACCCTCTTCTGCTTATGATCCTATGACAGTCTCCAGCACCCTGAGAAGAAAATCTAAACTTTTCCTGGGTGTTGAACACCTTCTGGTCCCAGCTCCTGTTCAAAATCCAACCTCATTTGCTGCCCTGTGTAACTAAAGTCTCCATCCCAGATAGTTCCAAATAGTTCCCCAAGCAGCCTGTGCACCCTCAAACCCACAACTCTTGCCCATCTGCCACCTCTGCCCAGAACGCTATTGTCCTCTCTCCTACCTGGGGCCAGCTCCTAAGTACTGTTATCAGTGCAGTCCAAATAACTCCCATCCCAAGAAGCATGCCTTAAGTGCTGTCCCTCCTCCAACTCCAGCCCATCCCTCCTCCCCTCACTCCCCATGCTTTGCATCTATACCACCTAAGCTTGTGTTTGTCACAGAACTTAGGCTGATTACCATTATCCATCTGTCTCCCCAACCAGACCATGAATCCCTCTGAGGCAGAGGCTGTAGCTTTCCCATCTGTGCCTCCAGCACTTGCACAGCACCTGGCACACATTAGGTATACAGTAAATTTTTGTGAATAAATGGACAAATAGGGTCTGACACATAAGAGGTGGTAGCGAAATACATATTGAATGAATGAGTAAATGAATAAAACTTTGAAGAGAGATGGGAAAGAAGTATACAGAGAACAAGATTAGGAACCTAAGAAATATAAGCTCCATGAGAGCAGAAACTTCATCTGCTTTGTCCTGTATTCCAGTGCCTAGACCTGGCACACAGGAGGAGCTCAATAAATATTTACTGATTGATGGAAAATGACTGTAGTAGGTCAAATCACAACCAGTCAGTCTAGTGTACACTTGTCAGAGGTCAGGGAAAACTTGTTTGTTCATTTGTGCACTCATTCAGCAAACATAATGTTGACTGTGCCAAGTGCTGGGCTTGGAGTCCTGAGGTACTACACCCACTCACACTATGAAAAAGGCACTGTCATATTTTCTCTTGTACCAAAATCCTGAGGGTAGGAATGCAACCTAAAGTATCCTACTTCTCAATTACCAGAGTACAGGTATAAAAAGAAAGGCTCCTTACTTACCTCATGACTGCTAGAATAGGACTTTGCTTTCTCTTCACAGAGGTGGAGTTTCTCTCGAGGAGGCTGAAACAGTGCTGTCTGAGGCAGCTTGTTTTGGAGCATTTTTCTAGGTGTTATGCTGACGGCAGCAACAATTTCATCCAGGTGGTTGGATATGTGAGTTCCCTGTGATTCTTGCATATTTTTATATACATTATCCTCTAATTTTAAAATAAGGAAACGAAGGTGTTAATGGTAATTTCCATAGCTACTTTTAGAAATACACATTTTTTTCTAGAAATTGAGACTAGAATCTAAGAAAATTTCAACACTATACTCATGACTTCTTTGAAATAAGTAGCATTCTATCCAAAAAGATCCTAGTGGCTAGTACTAACTTCTTTCAGACTGATTTCAAGTTTTAACTAGACCAAACATTCTTTGTTCTCACTCTATATTATATGTATATATATATGTATATGTGTATACACACATACTGATATATTTTATATATATGATATACGTATCTATATGTTATATATGGTATATATGTATATGTATATATATCAGTAGGAATCAGCTGAGCCCAAACAGTTCTCAAAGAGCTCAGATTAGATCTGTTGAATCCCAAGTGACCTTGAAAACAGGAAAAAATGACATGTTAAACTTTCACTTCCAGCCAAGATGGAGTAATAGGGATGAGATTTATCCTCTTGCCCGAAGTCACCAGCCAGTTAACAAACAACAACAACAATAAAAAACAACCTATAGGCAAAAAAGGTATGAAACAATGGTTTTCAAGAGACAGGACAACAGACCTGAGAAATGGAAAAAAGAAACAAAGTGAGACCCATGATTGCCCCAGGTTATTGCTTTGAAAAAGTTTCTAGAACATGCAGGGTAACCCAGAATTACCCTGTGGGCTATCTGAGTTGAGGAAATAGAGTAGAGCATCTGGGGAGACCAAGGTGGCTGGAGTTCACAGGACAGATTACTAGAGAGGATAGAGTTGCACAGAGAGGACCCCAGAGATTAGCACCCCTCAAGTATGGGGAGAGAATACTGACCAGCATGTGTGTAAGAAAACTACTTGAGTCTGGAGGAAGACTCCTCTAATAAGATTCAAAGGAAGTGTCTGGTGCTCACCAAGGCTGGTGCCTGTTCCCACTGACTAGACTGGAAAAACTCATAATTCGTGAGGTACACGGTAAAATATTCAGAAGGGTTTTGTCTCAGTAATGGGGATTAGCCCTAGAGTGAACCCTGCTTAGATCCACTTAACAAACCATGAAAGTAAGACCTAAAAGGATAAAACTGTTTCCGAGTAACTTAACTGTATCAGAGGGCAAAACTCAAGGATGTTCATAGGAATGCAAAAATAGCCAGCATTAAACAAGGTAAAATTCATATAATCTGATGTCCAAAGAAAGATCACCAGGCATGCAAATAGGCAAGAAAACATGGCCCATAATGAGAAGAATAATCAGTCAAAACTGACCCAGATATTAAGTTAGCAGAGAAGAAAATTAAAGGTTATTATAATTGTATTCCATATGTTTAAAAAGTTAACTAGAGACACGGAATATAAAAAGACCCAAAATGAACTTCTAGATAAGAAAATTATACGTGAGATGAAAAATACACTAGATCAGATTAATGGGAGATTAGATATTACAGATGAAAAGATGCATGAACTTGCAGACATAGCAATAGAAACAATCTTTTAAAAAATCAGTGAGCTGTGAAACAACTTCAAATTGCCTTATATATAATTTGAGTCCCTAAAGGAAAGCAGATTGTAGTGGGGACAAAAAAAAGTGTTTGAAGAAATAATGGCCAAAATTTTTCCAAATTTGAGGAAAAATAAAAACCCAGAGATTCAGGAAGCTAAATGAAAACTAAACACAAGAAGCATAAAAGAAACTACACCAAGATACATCATAACCAAATTGCTCAAAACCATGATAAAGAGAAAATATTAAAAGTAGTCAGAAAAAAGGACATATTAGTATTAAAAAAAAAAAGATGACGATAGCAGGTTTCTGGGAGGAAATAAAGCATATGAGAAGACAGTGAAGAACCATATATAAAGTATGGACAGAAAAAAAATTGTCAAGCTGAAATTCCGTACCAGTGAAAATATCTTTCAAGATCAAAATCCGAAAGAAATCATCACCAGCGGGACTTCCCTGGTGGTGCAGTGGTTAAGAATCCTCCTGCCAATGCAGGGGACACAGGTTCAAGCCCTGGTCCAGGAAGATCCCACATGCTGCAGAGCAACTAAGCCCATGCACCACAACTACTGAGCCTGTGCTCTAGAGCCCACAAGCCACAACTACTGAGCTTGCGTGTCACAACTACTGAAGCCTGTGTGCCGAGAGCCTGTGCTCCACACCAAGAGACGCCACTGCAATGAGAAGCCCACACACTGCAACGAAGAGTAGCCCCCACTAGCCGCAACTAGAGAAAGGCCGCCCACAGCAACAAAGACCCAATGCAGCCTAAATAAATTAATTAATTAAAAAAAAATCATCACCAGCAGATTTGCACCCCAATGTTCCCAAGAAATATTAAGTGAAGTCTTTCAAAAGGAAGAAAAATGATAATAAATGGAAATATAGATCTACACAAAGGAAGTCAGAACAATGAAAAAGATACTTACATGGGCAAATATGTAAGACATATTTTCATATTATTTCATATATTTTCATATTTCATATATTTTCATATTTCATATATTTTCATATTTCATATATTTTCATATTATTTAAATCTCTTTAAAAGATAATCGAGCAGAGGAGTAAGACATGGAGATCACCTTCCTCCCCACAAATACACCAGAAATACATATACATGTGGAACAACTCTTAGAGAACACCTACTGAACGCTGACAGAAGACCCCAGACTTCCCAAAACGCAAGAAAATCCCCACGTACCTGGGTAAGACAAAAGAAAAAAGAGAAAACAGAGACAAAAGAATAGGGATGGGACCTGCACCTCTGGGAGGGAGCTGTGAAGGAAGAAGAGTTTCCACACACTAGGAAGCCCCTTCACTGGTAGAGACGGGGGGGGGGGGGGGGGGGGACGCTTTGAAGCCATGGAGGAGAGCACAGAAACAGGGGTGCAGAGGGCAAAGCGGAGAGATTCCCGCCCAGAGGATTGGTGTGTACCAGCACTCACCAGCCTGAGAGGCTTGTCTGCTCACCCGCCAGGGCTGGTGGAGGCTTGGAGCTGAGGCTCTGGCTTTGGAGGTCAGATCCCAGGGAGAGGACTGGGGTTGGCTGCATGAACACAGCCTGAAGGGGTCTAGTGTGCCACAGCTAGCCGGGAGGGAGTCCAGGAAAAAGTCTGGACCTGCCTAAGAGGCAAGAGACCATTGTTTCGGGGTGTGCAAGGAGAAGGGATTCAGAGCACCACCTAAATAAGCTCCACAGATGGGTGCAAGCTGCGGCTATCAGTGTGGACATCAGAGACTGGCATGAGAGGCTAAAGCTGTTGCTGCAGTCACCAAGAAGCCTGTGTGCAAGCACAGGTCACTAACCACACCTCCCCTCCCCAGAGCCTGTGCAGCCCGCCACTGCCAGGGTCCCGTGATCCAGGGACAACTTCCCTGGGAGAACACACAGCATGCCTCAGGCTGTTGCAAAGTCACGCCGGTCTCTGCCACCACAGGCTCGCCCCACATTCCGTAAACCTCCCTTCCCCAGGCCTAGTGAGCCGGAGTTCCCTAATCAGCTACTCCTTTAACCCCATCCTGTCTGGGGGAAGAAGAGACGCCCTCAGGCAACCTACACGCAGAGGTGGGGCCAAATCCAAAGATGAACCGCAGGAGCTGTGTGAACAAAGAAGAGAAAGGGAAATTTCTCCCAGCAGCCTCAGGAGCAGTGGAGTAAATCTCCACAATCAACTTGATGTACCCTGCATCTGGGAATACCTGAATAGACAATGAATCATCCCAAACTTCAGGCAGTGGACTTTCGGAGCAACTGTAGACTTGGGGTTTGCTTTCTGCATCTAATTTGTTTCTGGTTTTATGTTTATCGTAGTTTAGTATTTAGAGTTTATTATCATTAGATTTATTGATTTGATTGCTCTCTTTCTTCTATATATATATTTTTTTTCATTTTTCTCTTTTTGTGAGTGTGTATGTGTATGCTTCTTTGTGTGATTTTGTCTGTATAGCTTTGCTTTCACCATTTGTCCTACAGTTCTGTCTGTCTGGTTCTTTTTTGTTTGTTTTGTTTTTTTAGTATAGTTTTTAGTGCTTGTTATCATTGGTGGATTTGCTTTTTGGTTTGGTTGCTCTCTTCTTTCTTCCTTCTTTAAAATTTTTAATAATTAAAAAAATTTTTATTTTAATAACTTTCTTTCCTTTCTCCCTCCCTCCCTCCCTCCCTCCCTCTCTCTCTCTCTCTTTCTTTCTTTCCTTTTCCCTCCCTTTTCTTCTGAGACTTGTGGCTGACAGGGTCTTTGTGCTCCAGCGGGGTGTCAGGCCTGAGCCTCTAAGCTGGGAGAGCTGAGTTCAGACACTGGTCCACCAGAGACCTCCCGGCTCCACATAATATCAAATGGCAAAAGCTCTCTCAGTGATCTCCATCTCAACGCTAAGACCCAGCTCCACTCAACGACCAGCAAGCTACAGTGCTGGACACCCTATGCCAAACAACTAGCAAGATAGGAACACAATCCCACCCATTAGCAGAGAGGCTGCCTAAAATCATAACAAGGCCACAGACACCCCAAAACACACCACCAGACGTGGTCCTAACCACCAGAAAGACAAGATCCAGCCTCATCCACCAGAACACAGGCACCAGTCCCCTCCACCAGGAAGCCTACACAACCCACTGAACCAAACTTAGCACTGGGGGCAGACACCAAAAACAAAGGGAATTACGAACCTGCAGCCTTTGAGAAGGAGACCCCAAACACAGTAATTTAAGCAAAATTAGAAGACAGAAAAACACACAGCAGATGAAGGAGCAGTGTAAAAACTCACCAGACCAAACAAGTGAAGAGTAAATAGGCAGTCTACCTGAAAAAGAATAGAGAGCAAAGATGATCCAAAATCTTGGAAACAAAATGAAGAAAATACAAGAAATGTTTAACAAGGACCTAGAATAACTAAAGAGCAAACAAACAATGATGAACAACACATAAAAGAAATTAAATGTGCTCTAGAAGGAACCAATAGCAGGATAACTCAGGCAGAAGAACGGATAAGTGACCTGGAAGATAAAATAGTGGAAATAACTAGCACAGAGCAGAAAAAAGAAAAATGAATGAAAAGAACAGAGGACAGTCTCAGAGACCTCTGGGACATTAAATGCACCAACATTCGAATTATAGGGGTCCCAGAAGAAGAAGAGAAAAAGAAAAGGACTGAGAAAATATTTGAAGAGATTATAGTTGAAAACTTCCTTAATATGGAAAAGGAAATAGTCAATTACATCCAGGAAGCACAGAGTCCCATACAGGATAAATCCAAGGAGAAACACGCCAAGACACATATTAATCAAACAAGCAAAAATTAAATACAAAGAAAAAATATTTAAAGCAGCAAGGGAAAAACAACAAATAACATACAAGGGAATCACCATAAGGTCAAGAGCTGATCTTTCAGCAAAAACTCTGCAAGCCAGAAGGGAGTGGCAGGACATATTTAAAGTGATGAAAGGGAAAAACCTACAACCAAGATTATTCTACCCAGCAAGGGTCTCATTCAGGTTTGATGGAGAAATTAAAACCTTTACAGACAAGCAAAAGCTAAGAGAATTCAGCACTACCAGACCAGCTTTACAACAAATGCTAAAGGAACTTCTCTAGGCAGGAAACACAAGAGAAGGAAAAGACCTACAATAACAAACCCAAAACAATTAAGAAAATGGTTATAGGAGCATACATATTGATAACTACCTTAAATGTAAAAGGATTAAACGCTCCAACCAAGACTGGCTGAATGGAGACAAAAACAAGACCCATATATATGCTGTCTGCAAGAGACCCAAATCAGACCAAGGGAAACATACAGACTGAAAGTGAGGGGATGGAAAAACATATTCCATGCAAATGGAAATCAAAAGAAAGCTGGAGTAGCAATTCTCATATCAGACAAAATAGACTTTAAAATAAAGACTATTACAAGAGACAAAGAAGGACACTACATAATGATCAAGGGATCAATCCAAGAAGAAGATATAACAATTGTAAATATTTATTCACCCAACATAGGAGCACCTCAATACATAAGGCAAATGCTAACAGCCATAAAACGGGAAATTGACAGTATCACAATCATAGTAGGGGACTTTAACACTCCACTTTCACCAATGGACAGATCATCAAAAATGAAAATAAATAAGGAAACACAAGCTTTAAATGATACATTAAACAAGATGGACTTAATTGATATTTATAGGACATTCCATCCAAAAACAACAGAACACACTTTTTTCTCAAGTGCTCATGGAACATTCTCCAGGATAGATCATATCATGGGTCACAAATCAAGCCTTGGTAAATTTAAGAAAATTGAAAATGTATCAAGTATCTTTTCTAACCACAATGCTCTGAGACAAGATATAAATTACAGGAAAAAATATGTTAAAAATACAAACACATGGAGGCTAAACAATACACTACTAAATAACCAAGAAATCACTGAAGAATTCAAAGAGGAAATAAAAAAATACCTAGAAGCAAATGACAATGAAAACACGATGAACCAAAACCTATGGGATGCAGCAAAAGCAGTTCTAAGAGGAAGTTTATAGCAATACAATCCTACCTCAAGAAACAAGAAACATCTCAAATGCACAACCGAACCTTACACCTAAAGCAATTAGAGAAAGAAGAACAAAAAACCCCAAAATTAGCAGAAGGAAAGAAATCATAAATATCAGATCAGAAATAAATTTAAAAAGAAATGAAGGAAATGATAGCAAAGATCAATAAAACTAAAAGCTGGTTCTTTGAGAAGATAAACAAAATTGATAAACCATTAGCCAGACTCATCAAGAAAAAAAGGGAGGAGACTCAAATCAATAGAATTAGAAACGAAAAACGAGAAGTAATAACTGACACTGCAGAAATACAAAGGATCATGAGAGATTACTACAAGCAACTATATGCCAATAAAATGACAACCACAAATGGACAAATTCTTAGAAAAGCACAACCTTCCAAGACTGAACCCAGAAGAAATAGAAAATATACACAGACCAATCACAAGCACTGATATTGAGACTGGGATTAAAAATCTTCCAACAAACAAAAGCTAAGGACCAGATGGCTTCACAGGTAAATTCTATCAAACATTTAGAGGAAAGCTAACACCCATGCTTCTCAAGCTCTTCCAAAATATAGCAGAGGGCGGAACACTCACAAACTCATTCTGTGAGGCCACCATCACCCTGATACCAAAACCAGAAAAAAAAGTCACAAAGAAAGAAAACTACAGGCCAGTATCACTGATGAACATAGATGCAAAAATCCTCAACAAAATACTAGCAAACAGAATCCAACAGCACATTAAAAGGGTCATACACCATGATCAAGTGGGGTTTATCCCAGCAATGCAAAGATTCTTCAATATACGCAAATCAATCAATGTGATGAACCATATTAACAAATTGAAGGAGAAAAACCATATGATCATCTCAATAGATGCAGAAAAAGCTTTTGACAAAATTCAACACCCATTTATGATAAAAATCCTCTAGAAAGTAGGCATAGTGGGAAATTTCCTCAACATAATAAAGGCCATATATGAGAAACCCGAAGCCAACATCGTTCTCAATGGTGAAAAACTGAAACCATTTCCACTAAGATCAGGAACAAGACAAGGTTGTCCACTCTCATTACTATTATTCAACATAGTTTTGGAATTTTTAGCCACAGCAATCAGAGAAGAAAAAGAAATAAAAGGAATCCAAATCGGAAAAGAAGAAGTAAAGCTGTCACTGTTTGCAGATGACATGATACTGTACATAGAGTATCCTAAAGATGCTACCAGAAAACTACTAGAGGTAATCAATGAATTTGGTAAAGTAGCAGGATACAAAATTAATGCACAGAAACCTCTTGCATTCTTACACACTAATGGTGAAAAATCTGAAAGAGAAATTAAGGAAAATCTCCCATTTAATGTTGCAACAAAAAGAATAAAATACCTAGGAATAAACCTACCTAAGGAGACAAAAGACCTGTATGCAGAAAACTATAAGACACTGATGAAAGAAATTAAAGACGTTACAAACACATGGAGACATATACCGTGTTCTTGGATTGGAAGAATCAGCATTGTGAAAATGACTATACTACCCAAAGCAATCTACAGATTCAATGCAATCCCTATCAAACTACCAATGGCATTTTTCACAGAACTACAATAAAAAATTTCACAATTTGTATGGAAACACAGAAGACCCTGAATAGCCAAAGCAATCTTGAGAAAGAAAAATGGAGCTGGAGGAATCAGGCTCCCGGACTTCAGACTATACTGCAAAGCTACAGTAATCAAGACAGTATGGTATTGGCAAAAAAACAGAAATATATATCAGTGGAAAAGGATAGAAAGTCCAGAGATAAACCCACACAAATATGGTCACCTTTTTTGATAAGGAGGGAAGAATATACCATGGAGAAAAGAGAGAGACTCTTCAATAACTGGTGCTGGAAAAACTGGACAGCTATGTGCAAAAGAATGATATTAGAACCGTTCCTAACACCACACACAAAAATAAAGTCAAAATTGGTTAAAGACCTAAATATAAGGCCAGACACTATAAAACCCTTAGAGGAAAACTTAGGCAGAATACTCTATGACATAAATCACAGCAAGATCCTGTTTGACCCACCTCCTAGAGAAATGGAAATAAGAACAAAAATAAACAAATGGGACCTAATGAAACTTAAAAGCTTTGCACAGCAAAGGAAACCATAAACAAGATGAAAAGACAACCCTCAGAATCGGAGAAAATATTTGCAAATGAAGCAACTGACAAAAAATTAATCTCAAAAATTTACATGCAGCTCATGCAGCTCAATATAAAAAAATTAAACAACCCAATCCAAAAATGGGCAGAAGACCTAAATAGACATTTCTCCAAAGAAGATATACAGATTGCCAACAAACACATGAAAGGATGCTCAACATCACTAATCATTAGAGAAATGAAAATCAAAAGTACAATGAGGTATCACCTCATACCAGTCAGAATGGCCATCATCAAAAATATCTACAAACAATAAATGCTGGAGAGGGTGTGGAGAAAAGGGAACCCTCTTGCACTGTTGGTGGGAATGTAAATTGATACAGTCACTATGGAGAACAGTATGGAAGTTCCTCAAAAAACTAAAAGTAGAACTACCATATGACCCAGCAATCCCACTACTGGGCATATACCCTCCGAAAACTATAATTCAAAGAGAGTCATGTACCACAATGTTCATTGCAGCTCTATTTACAATAGCCAGGACATGGAAGCAACCTAAGTGTCCATCCACAGATGAATGGATAAAGAACATGTGGTACATATATACGATGGAATATTACCCAGCCATAAAAAGAAACAAAATTGAGTTATTTGTAGTGAGGTGGATGGACCTAGAGTCTGTCATACAGAGTGAGGTAAGTCAGAAAGAGAAAAACAAATACCGTATGCTAACACATATATATGGAATCTTAAAAAAATAAGTGGTTCTGAAGAACCTAGGGGCAGGACAGGAATAAAGACACAGATGTAGAGAATGGATTTGAGGACATGGAGAGTGTGAAGGGTAATCTGGGACCAAGTGATAAAGTGGCATGGACATATATACACTACCAAATGTAAAATAGATAGCTAGTGGGAAACAGCTGCATAGCACAGGGATATCAGCTCAATGTTTTGTGACCACCTAGAGGGGTGGGATAGGGAGTGTGAGAGGGAGACGTAAGAGGGAGGAGATATGGGGATATATTTGTATGTATAGCTGATTCACTTTGTTATAAAGCAGAAACGAACACACCATTGTAAAGCAATTATACTCCAATAAAGATGTTAATGAAAAAATAAAATAAAAAGATAATCAACTATTTAAACAAAAAAAATGTACTGTGGGTCTTATAACATATACATATGTGTATATATATATATATATATATATATATATATATATGAAATGTATGACAAAAGTTGTATAAAGACTAAGAGGGGTGGATGGAACTGTGAAGTTCTTATACTGTATGTGTAATGGTATAATATTACTTGAAGGTATACTGAGATAAGTTAAAAATGTATAGTATAAACCCTACAGCAAGTATTAAAATAAAAAGAGTTACAGGTAGCAAGCCAACAAAGGAGATAAAAATATAGTCATAAAAATAATCCAATAGAAAAAAGAGGGAAAAGGGAACAAAAAACAGCTGGGACAAATAGCCAACAAATAGCAAGGTGATAGACTTAAATCTAACTATAACAATAACAACATTAAATGTAAATGATCTAAACACCCCAATTAAGAGAAAGACATTGACAGATTGGATAAAAATGCAAAACCCAACAATATGTTGCCTATAAGAAATTCAAAGACACTAAGATTAGAAGTAAAAGAATGGAAAATAATATTCTAAAATTAGTCAGAAACAAATTTGTAGTATCTATATTAATATCAAAGTAGATTTTACAGCAAAGAATATTACCATAAGGAAGGTCATTTCACTATGATAAAGGGTCAATTATTCAAGAGGACATAACCATCCCAAGTGTTAATATACCTAATAACAGTTTCAATATATAAGACCCCAAACTGATGAAACTGCAAGGAGAATGATCAAATCCTCAATTATAGTATAGAGATTTAAATACCTTGTTGTCAATAATTGGTACACCAAGTAGGCAGAAAATCAGTAAAGGATACTAAAGACTTGAACTACATCATCAACCAACTTGATTTGGCATTTACCATAACATTCTACCAAAAAGCACAGAATATCCATTCTTTTCAAGTGCATATGGACATTAACTAAGACAGATTCTATCCTGGGTCATGAAACAAGGTTCAGTAAATTTATAAGGATTCAAGTCATACAAAGTACATTCTATGACCACAAAGGGATTAAGTTATAAATCAGTAACAGAAAGACATCTGGAAAATGTCCAAATATTTAGAAACTAAATAACATTTTTCTAAAAAAATAAAAAGCCCCATGGGTCAAAGAAGACATCAAAAAGGATATTTGAAAGTAGTTTAAACTGAATGAATATAAAAAGACAACATACAAGAATTTGAGAATGCTGCTAAAGCAGTCATTATGGGGAAATTTATAGCATTAAATGCCTGTATTAGAAAAGTAAAGTAAAAAAATCTCAAAATCATGGTCTTAACCTTTACCTTCAATGACTAGAAAAGGAAGATCAAATTAAACTCAAAGTAGGCATAAGAAAAGAATTAATAAAATAAATAATAAAGCTAAGTTCACAAATTACAGTAGAAAAATAGAGAAAAACCAATGAAACCAAAACCTGCTTTTCTGAGACCAATAATGCTGATAAATCTCTAACCTGACTAATCAGAAAAAAAGGAAAGAAGACACAAATCACCAGTATCAGGAATGAGAGAGATACCATCACTGCAGATTCTACAAATGTTAAAAGATTAATATGGGAATGTTATGAACATGTATGCCAATAAATTTGACAACTTAGATGAATGGAAAAATTCCTTTAAAGACACAAAATACTAAAGCTCACTCAAGAAAAAAATATATACCTGACTAGCCCTATGTCTATTAAAGAAACTGAATTTGTATTTTAAAAACCTTACAAAAAACAAAACAAAAGAAACAAATAAAAACTTCTGGGCCTAGATGGCTTCAATAGTAAATTCTACCAGATATTTAAGGAAGATATAATACCAATTCCATACAACCTCTTTCAGAAAATTGAAAATGAGAATATTTCCTAACTCATTCTATGAGACCTTCATATCAAAACAAGACAAATATATTACAAGAAAAGAAAATTTCAGATCAATATGCCTCAGGAACATAGATGCAAAAATTTAAAGTAAAATTTTAGCAAATTAAACCCAGTAATAGATAAAAAGGAAAATACATCATGACCAAGTAGAATTTATCTCAGAAATGTAAGATTGGTTTAACATTCAAAAAGCAGTCAATGTAATTCATAACATTAATAAACTAAAAAAGAAAAACTGTATGATCATCTTGACCAGCACACAAAAAGAACATGACAAAATCTAATATCCATTTCTGATTTTAAAAAATCCTTACAAAGTAGTAATAGAATTGTACTTCCTCAACCTGATAAAGGGCACCTGTGAAAAACCTACAGCTAAATTAGTGAAAAATTGAAGGCTCTTCCCCTAAGGTCTGAAACAAGACAAGGAGGTTCACTCTCAACACTTCTATTTAACATTGTACTGGAGGTTCTAGCCAGTGCAATCAAGAAAAAGAAATAAAAGGCAACCAAATCAGAAAGGAAAAAGTAAAACTGTCTTAAGTCACGGACAGTATACCTCTATTATCATCTGTGTAGAAAATCTGATGGAATATGAAAATTTCCTAGAATAAGTGAGTTGAACAAGATTATAGAATATAAGAGCACTATACAAAAATTATATTCCTATACATTAGCAATGGACCTTCAAATTGAAATTAAAATACAATACTACATGCAATAGCATCAAAATATGAAATAAGGAATAAAGCTGCATTATTTATTTAAAGATGAATATGACTTGCACAATTAAAACTTCAAAACATAGCTGAGAGAAATTAAAGAAGACTTAAACATTTACCATGTCCATGGGTTGGAACACTCAATATTATTAAGATGTCAATTCTCCACAAGTTGATCTATAGATTGAAAGCCTTCCCAATCCAAGTCCTTGCATTTCTTTTTTAAAATAGAAATCAACAAACTGTTTCTAAAGTTCATATGAAAATTCAAAGGACCTAGAACACCCAAAACAACTTTGTAAAAGAACAAAGTCAGAGGACAAACACAACTTTTTAGCAAGATTTATTATAAAGCTACAGTAACCAAGGCAGTTTGGTATTGCTGTCAAGATAGACAAATAGATGAATGGAACAGAATGGAGAGTCCAAAAATGGATGCCTGCATACATAAACAATTGATTGTTGACAAAGCTGCGAAGGCAATTCATAGTCTGTTCAACAAATGGTGCTATAACAACTGGATGTTCACGTGTAAAATCAAAACAAAACAAAATAAAAATCTTTGATCCATACCTCACAGCATGTACAAGAATTAACTCAAAATGAAACATAGACCTCTATAAGAAAATCTTTGTGACCTTGGACTAGGCAAAGATTACATATATATGACATAAAAAATTCATAAAAAGAATAAAATGACAAATTGGACTTCAAAAATTAAAAATGTCTGCTCTTCATAGAAACTGTGAAGAGGATAAAAAGACAAGTCATGGGCTGGGAGAAAATATTTACAAAATATGTATCTAATAAAGGACTTGTATCTTAAATATATAAAGAATTCTCAAAACTCAATAATAAGAAAACAAACAGCTCACTATAAAATAGGCAAAACATTTTAACACATATTTCATCAAAGAAGATATATCAGTAACAAATAGGCACATGAAAAGATGCTCAACATCACTTGTCATTAGGGAAATGCAGTGAGATACTACTCATAACAATTAAAATAACTAAAATTTAAAAGTCTGTGTTAAGTGCTGGTGTGGAGGTGGAACAACTAGAACTCTCATACGTGTTGGTAGGAATGTAAAATGGTACAACCACTATGGTAAACAGCTTGGCAGTTTCTTAGTAAGTTATGATCTGTCCATTTCACTCCTAGGAATTTACACAAAAGAAATGAAAGCATATATCCATACAAAGACTTATGTACAAATGTTCATAGGAATTTTCTTTCTAATAGCCCAAAACTAGAAACAACCCAAATGTCCATCAATAGTTAAATGGATAACAAACTGGTATAGCTATATAATGAAATATTACTCAGCAATATAAAGGAACAGATATGCTACAACATGAATGAATCTCAAAATAGTTATGCTGGGCTTCCCTGGTGGCGCAGTGGTTGAGAGTCCGCCTGCCCATGCAGGAAACACGGGTTCGTGCCCCGGTCTGGGAAGATCCCACATGCAGCGGAGCGGCTGGGCCCGTAAGCCATGGCCACTGAGCCTGCGCGTCTGGAGCCTGTGCTCCGCGATGGGAGAGGCCACAACAGTGAGAGGCCCGCGTACCGCAAAAAAAAAAAAAAAAAAAAAAAAGTTATGCTAAGTCCAAGAAGCCAGACCAAAGAGAGTACATACCGTATGAGTCTATTTATATAAAATTCTAGGAAATGAACATCAGTGTTTAGTGACTAGATCAGTGGTTGTCTCAACCTGAAGGGCGTGAGATGGTGGAGTGGTGGGGCAAGGAGGAGATGTGGGGAGGAGTGGGATGGAGAGATTACAAAGGGGCATGAGGATATTTTGGGGGGTGATGGATATGTTCATTTTCTTGATTGTGGTGGTAGTTTCATGTGTGTATATACATTCATGTGTGTTTTTCAGATTGTGCACTTTTATGTCAATTAATAAAGCTGTTTTAAAAAACCATATATATGTATCAGCCTTTCAGAGATCCCTCCCCATTAACACTACTCCCCATGTGGATACTTCAAACTCCAATTCTATAATTTACTATGGATAACTTAGTTAAAATTTCACCTTATTGTCATTCATTTATTTATTCATTCAACAAATATTTATTGGATTCCTATTATAAGCAATGCTAGAAGAGTGGGTAGTGGTAAGACCCCAGAAATGTGAACATTTTCTGTTGCTGCAACTCAGCTAGTTTGATTGAAAAGATTTCAGAGAACAAGGGCAGAGAAGAGAAAGCATCCCAAGTAGAGTGAATAATTAGCAAAGGCTCAGGGGTGTTAAGTGAAATGGGTATATGACTAACTGCTGGTGGTTCAGTTTGGCTGGTATGTTTGGGGGCTAGGGGCCATGGATGTAGAATAGCATTTTCCAAACCAATTTCTGTAGTTCACTAGAGTAACAAGACATTAATGCACAATCTATGAGGGAAGGTTACTGCCAAAGATGACCAAATAAGCTGGGAAACACAAATATTGGTTCCACAAAAGAAGGGGTCTAGGATCAAATAAATAGATAAACATGCAGGTTTCTTCACATTTTCTCAAAGGCTTTAATGTGGTGTAATTCCTTGTGAATATACTGCAGAGGGGTATAGTATGTAGCACTTTCCCTAACTTTTTTGACCATGAAATCTTCTTTTTCTAGAGCATCTATTAAATCTTATGCAACCATATTTTGAGCATTGTTTGGGAGACCCCTGAGGTAGAGGAAAAGTAGAAGGGTGAAGCGATGTTTAGAAGACATTGATCTCAGGCTAATAGTTTGACTGACTATTTGGCAGGTAGTGGTGAGCCCCTGAAGGTTTTCATCAGGAAAGAGAAATGAAAATGCTCCTATGAGACTGATCTGTAATTAGTAGACAAATATATTATAATGGAAACCACTGGAGGGAAAGTGATTTTCAAACTTCAGATATTCTAGTACCTTAACATATCTGTATTCTGCCTGCAATATTGTTAACTTTTTCTTTGAATCTGCACAGTTTTTAAAACCTTAAATACTTGCCTCAGCTTCATCCTAATAAACAATAAGTGACATTATGAGTTTGATGTTATATTTTCTCCTAATACACTTTAAAATAAAAACATACATATTAATATTTAAAGTGTTTGTGCTCCACCTAACATCACATTAAGCATCACGAAATGTAAGCACTACACACTTCAGGAATTTCTAAATTTGAGCAATGTTTCACGACCATTTTTAACCATGATCCATCACTCAAGAAGATTTCATCAAGTTTTACTTTCTATAGTTTATATTCTGACAAAGTAGGCATTTTCCCTAAAAATAAAATGAGAATATTCTATATGGTTCTTAAAACTTCCCCCAAGAAATTCTGATACTTCTTCAGTAAATGAATATGGTCCTGAAGCCATCTTCTTAACACTAGTTGAAAAAAATCACTGGGTGAGTATGTTACTGCAATTGTAGAGAATGAATTCAGGTGCATAGTAGCAGGGGGAAGGAAAGTGCAGGGAAGGGAGGGATGAGGGGGATTACGGAAAGGAATAATTATTGTAATTTGAGAGCTATTTGGATGTAAAAATTAAAGAAGGGGAACAATCAAGATGGACTCTTGATATTTTCAATCTGAGACTCTGGAATAGGGCTTGGCACATTTTGGCAATGGGACGAATCCTGCCCAGTCTGTTTTTATAACTAAAGCTTTATTGGAACACAGCCCTGTTCATTCACTTACATGCTGTCTATGGCTGCTTTCACAATACAACAGCAGAGGTGAAGAGTTGTAACAAAAACCCTATGGCCCTCATGGCCTAAAATATTTACTATCTGTCTCTTCACAGAAAATGTTTACCAACCCTTAAAAATGGTGATGTCATGAACAGAAGTAGCGAGATAGAGAGCAATTGTCCTATTGATTAGACAATCAATTTGGTCTCAGCCAGATTGAATTTGAGGTTATGGAAGAAAGTTTATATATAATGTCTAATTTAGTAGTTAGAAACAGGTCACTAGTTCTGAATGACACCTTTAAAGTTAATAATTTTTCCTTTTCTTTAAAAAAATTATAAATTATTCCATGCCTATTTCCAAATAAGATTTGAGATGGCTACAGGCAAGTGTTGAAGTGTGCCCTCTCCTTAATAATCCAAAATAGAGCTTTACATTTTCACCAGGAAGGAAGTAGGAGCTTTTCTTTTCTTCATAAAGCAATATAGAATGAAAATATCAAATATAGCAGGAAGGAACAAGCCTAAGGTCAAACTATGAGAAAGATACAGAGCCTGAACTATAATCCGGGCAAACCCCTCATTCCTGGGTAGCCCTTCAAAATGTGAAAAGCGAATCTTTCAGGTTCAACATCTAAGCTTTGCCTAAGCCACACGGTACAGAGCCTCCAATTCTAAGATGACTTTTGGATGACTTTTTTTTTATAATAAGCTCTTGCCCTATTGGCAAGATGAGACAAACAATTCAGTAGGTGCTGTGGTCTAGAGAAACAGCAGTAGCTTGGGATGGGGAATCTGAGATTCCAGAACCTGTGCTGTCCCAACTACTCATGTAATGTGGGAAATACCCAGAACAGATATTTACATAACACTTTATACTTTCACATATTTTATCTCATGTGGCCCTTACCATAGCCATGTGAGGTACAGAGGCAGGTATGATTATCCCTATTTTATAAATGAGGACAATGAAGCTGAGAGATGTTCAATTACTTGCCCTATGTTGCATGGCCAGAATCAGGACCCTGGTCTTCTAATAATTTGGTGGTTTCCCACCACATCATTCACCCTTTCACTGACCACAATCTATAGTAGTAGGAATCGAATGCTTTTGCTTTGTAAACCTAAGAATGCAATTTTAAAGTAATCACATTTTAACAATCAGAAAATGCAATATCTTTACCAGATTTTACCACACTTTCTTATCTTCTGTTTAGGGGAAGCAGAGGTGAAATTTTAAAAGCTACATAAGTAATATGTCCTGCAGTATTTGCTATTCTGGGCCTCTGAACCTAGTGTTAAACTTGAAATTGATTTTTCTTTTTCTTTTTCATTTTTTTTTGCTCAACTTTTGGTTTGTTTCATGGTCTCTCTTAATAGTGAATCCTTAAAACAGAGGTTATAATCTGAGCACTCACATGTTGGATCTAATCCCTTTACTTCCCTTTTTTTTTCCTTTTGGCCAGTTAAAAAGTTGAGCCATTATTTAAAAATTAGAAGTTTCACATAAAGATCTAGATTTCTAGATTTCTGGCTTCCTTTGAAGACACCTAACACTTGTCAACACTGGGCCTATGTCACCACAGGCAACAATTAGGTGGGGGAGGAGGTGAGAGGCAGCTGCCCCTGGAGGTAGGATGCACTCTCTAGTTTGCCAGTTGCCACTGCTCTCTATTTATTCCTGGACACAGAAGCAACAAAGTAGTTGCCATTTGTCATCCCTCCTGTGTTGTTGTTTTTCTCATTGTAGAAGAATAGGTCTCTGTATCCATACCTCTCTTTCAAAGTGCAAGGCTGACATAAAAGGATGTGATTTTCCTGGCCCATGCCACTAGCCACTCATTTCCTGAACTGAATTTAATCTAAAACATCTGATTATGATACACTAGTATTTTATAACACTAAGACAGAAATAACACTGCCATTAAACTATGACTTACCATCGGTTGTAACATGAATTCCAGTTTCAGAGATGTTTAGATGCCAAAAGAAATGTGCATCTCTGAATCAATGAAATGAGGAATGTTATCAATACCTGCCTGGCTTCTGGAAGCATTTGAATCAGTGACCTTTCTTTAAATATGTGTCTGTTTCAATGTGTGTGGCACCATATAGTAACACCTTTAGCACAAAGACACACTTTTCAGTTCACTTACTTTGAGCTATCCGCTTATCATCAGTCACTTTTCTTTTCTTTGTAATAGCCATAGCTGGGATTTAAATTTTCAGTAGAAATCAGCCCAGGCCCACACATTACCCTCTTGGGCTGGGCTTCCCAGGCCTCTCAATCCACTGGCCCACAACTGCCAGTCAGACATACCCAATCAATTGATACTATTTCTTCTGCCAGACCTGCCTAGTAGAATGCTGAAGCACATGATCAGCACCAGATCAAAGTGGGAGGAAGTAGAGGTCTGAAGCAGGGTCTCAGTCTTCTATTTCCAAGAGGTGATATTCAAAAATTTAATAACTGGTATAGCAGGAGGACCAACTAATCCATATAGATGGCAACTATGCTGGAGCTGGGTTCTGAATGTCCCCTGCTGTTCCAGGTGTTAACCTTTGGGTGCTGACTTGTGGGGAGCTGTAGGGAGGCTTGAGGAGGTTACTGGCTCCTAGGAAATAACAACCATTATGACTGTATGAGAGTGTACTAGTTAAACACCAACTTTACCAATATGTAAGCTGAGGCATCAAAAAGCTGTGAAATGGAAAAACACCCTATAAAGATACAAAATACCAAAACTGAATGAAAAGGAAACAAAAAATCAGAATAGAATTATAACAAATAAATAAATTAGTAACTGAAAATATTCATACAAAGTTAAACCCAGGCCCAGATAGCTTCATTTGTGAATTCTACTAAACCTTTCAAGAAAAGAATAATGTGTACCTTTTGCAAACTCTATCAGAAAAAAGAGGAGGAACGCTTTCCAACTTATTCTACTAAGCCAGTATTATCCTGATACTGAAGCCCATGTTATCCTGATACCAGAGCCAGACAAAGATAACCCATGAAAACAACAAACCAATACCCTTGATAAATATGGGCACAAAATAATCCTCAACAAAATATTAGCAAATGAAATCTAGTGACATATAAAAAGGATTATACCCTATGACTGAGGGAGATTCATCCCAGGAATGCAAAGTTTGTTTAACATCTGAAATCATTAATGTACTACACCATATTAATAGAATAGTGGACAAAAACTGCATGATCATCTTGATAGCTGCAGAAAAATTATTTGGAAAAATCCAACATCCACTTATGATAAAAACTTCTTCAACCTGATAAAAGGCTTGATTTTAAAAATTTAAGGCTAACCTCACACTTAACACTGAATGTTTGCATGCTTTCTTCCTAAGGTTGGAAACAAGGCAAAGATGTTTACTCTCACCACTTGTATTCAAGGTTTTAACGGATGTTCTAGCCAGTGCAATAAGGCAAGGAAAAGAAATAAAAGGTATGCAGATCAGAAAGGAAGAAATAAAACTTTATTATTAGATGACATGATCTTCTGTGTAGAAAATCCTAAGGGATTCACACAGAAAAAAAATAAAAAACAAAACAAAAACAACAGTAAAACCCTATTAGAACCACCAATTTCAGCAAGTTTGTAGGATACAAAAGAAACAAAAATTGTATTTCTGTCAATCTGAAAATGAAATTAAGAAAAAATTTTCATTCACAATAGCATCAAAAAGAATAAAATACTTAGGATAAATTTAACAAAAAAGTACAAGACTTTCACTCTGGAAAACATTACTGAAAGAAGTCAAAGAAGATCTAAATAAATGGAGAGACATTCCATATTCATGGACTAGAAGCCTTAATAATATTAAAACAGCAATACTCCCTAAATATTGATTTATAGATTTAATGTAATCTCTATCAAAATTCCAGCTGCCTTTTTCCCCCCAGAATTTGACCTTAAATTCATATGGTAATGTAAGAGACCTAGAATAGCTAAAATGATATTGAAAAAGAAGAACAAACTTGGAGGAATCACACTTCCCATTTTAAAAAACTACAAAGCTACAATAGTCAAAAGAGTGTGGTGCTGACATAAGAACTGACATAGAGTTCAATGGGATAGAATTGAGAATCCAGTAATAAACACTTACATTTACTGTCAATTATTTTTTGACTAGCATGCCAAGATAAATCAATTAGGAAAAAATAGTCCTTTTAATAAATGGTGTTGAAACAATTGGATAGGCAGATGCAAAAGAATGAAGTTAGAGCCTTACATCACACCATATACAAAAATTGACTCCAACTGGATCACAGACATAAAAGTAAGAGCTAAAACAATAAAACTTTCAGAAAACATAAAACTATGCATGAACTTGGGTTAGGCAAATATTCTTAGATACAACACCAAAGGCACAAGGGATAAAAGGAAAAAAATAGATAAATAGGACTCTATCAAATTAAAAACTATCGTTGCTCTAAGACAACCCACAAAATGGGACAAAATATTTGCAAATATATCATATACCTGATAAAGGACTTTTATCTAGAATACACTTACAACTCAATAATAAGACAACAAATAACCCAATTAAAAAATAGGCAAAAGATTTGAATAGATATTTTACAAAGATGATATATGAATGGCCAATAAGCACATGAAAAGGTACCATTATAAGTCATTAGGAAAATACAAATCAAAACTATAATGAGAACCACTTCACAACAACCAGAGTGACTATAAACAAAAAGACAGACATTTAGAGGTGTTGGTGAAGATCTGGAGAAGTTGGAACCCTCATTCAACACTGGTGGAATGTAAAATTATGCATTCACTTTAGAAAGCAGTTGCATAATTCTTCAAAAAGTTAAACACAGAGTTACTATATGACTCAGCAATTCCACTCCTAGGTATATACCCAAGAGAACTAAAAAGCACATTCACACAAAACCTTGTGAATATCTTCATAGCACTATTATTTACAATAGCTAAAAACTGAAAGCAATCCAAATGCTCATTAACTGGTGAGTGGATAAAACAAATGTGGTAGTATCCATATAATGGAATATTATTTTGCAATAAAAAGGAATGAGGAGGGAACTGATCAAGATGGTGGAGTAGGAGGACACAGAACTCACCTCCCCCCACAAATACATCAAAAATACATCTAAACGTGGACAACTCTCACGGAAAACTAACTGCAGACTGGCAAAAAGATTCCTGTACAACCATGGCTGTAAGAAAGATCCACACAGAATCAGGCAAGAAGAGAAGAGATGAGATCAGGTCAGTACCTGTGCCCCTGGGAGGAGGTTCAGAGGAAAAGGGAGATTACACAAGTAGAGATTCTCCCTGGGGAGTGAGTGGTTTGAACAACATATTGGGTGCCCCGGCCTTGAGGTCTGACACAGGGAAGACAAGTCCCCATGACTAGTTGGAATGCCAGTGGGACTAACGGGAAGGCTGTGGGAGGCCTGAATTCCACTCACAAGTATCATGTGCCCACTTGATTGCTCCCAAGGCAGGGCAGAGGGAGCAGACTGAGGGCTGTGCAAGTGACTGGTTGGTTTCCCATGATTACTATGGTGTGCGCCACAGCCTGAGCTGAGTGAATATTGAACTCCTGCTTGGGAGCTTAGCTGTGAGACACAGACTTGGCTCAGACCTGAAGCAGCATCTAGAGGGCAGGGGCAGCCACTGCTGGTGCTAAACATAGCTCATCAGAAAAGCCGTGTCTCTGACTGTGGCTGGACCACCACAGTTCACACTCCGACACATGCTGAGACCCAGGGCAGGGGTGGCTGAGGTTATGGGGAGAGCCCAGCTGTGAGAGACAAAGGAGTCTTGGGCCTGAGGTGGCATCTGAACAGGGCAGGGGCAGCCATCCTGGCTGCTTACACAGGCAACACATCAAAAGTAGTCCAGATCTCTGACCCCAGCTGGACTCACAGCCTGCGCCCTGACACATGTCGAGTGACCACACCAGCCCCTCTTGCTCAAGTACAGCTCCCCTCTGGGGCAGTGGTGCCAGTGCTGGGAGGGAGGAGAGCACACACTTGAAGGGAACTGAGGCAGCTTGGGCCCGAGCCTCAGGGTTTCTGCTTCAGGAATTGACACCCACCCCCCAACCCCAATATGGTGGTAAAAGCCACTGAGCAGAGGGGAAGCCTTGGCTCACACCTGGCTCTGGCTCTAGCCCCTCCATCTCCAGCCTCACCTTTTACCAAGGTGATAGCTGCCAGTTCACCTTGAGGAAAGACATGACTTGTGTTCACGCCAAATCCTGCTCTCCCACCAAGGCTACTGGGGACATGCAGACTGTATAGGGATGCTTCCACATAAGGACACCCCTTCAAGACTGCAATAGGTTACTATTTCACCTAATTTCATAGAAATAGAGAAAGTTAAGCAAAATGAGAGGACACAGGAATTTGTCATAATTGAAAGAGCAAGAGAAAACTCTTGAAAAAACAACTAAAGAAACAGATATGGGGGACTTATCTGGTGTGCAGTGGTTAACAATCTGCCTGCAAATGCAGGGGATGTGGGTTCAATCTCTGGTCCAGGAAGATTCCACATGCTGTGGAGCAACTAAGCCTGTGCACCACAACTACTGAGCCTGGAGCCCGCGAGCCACAACTACTGAGCCTGTGCATCACAACTACTGAAGCCTGCGTACCCTAGAGCCTGCGCACTGCAACTACTGAGTCCATGTGCTGCAACTACTGAAGCCCGCGTGCTCTAGGGCCCACAGGCTGCAACTACTGAGCCTGCATGCTGCAACTATTGAAGCCTGCATGCCTAGAGCCTGTGCTCTGCAACAAGAGAAGCCACATCAATGATAAGCCTGTGCACTGCAACTAAGAGTAGCCCCCACTCACCACAACTAGAGAAAGACTGCATGCAGCAATGAAGACCCAACACAGTCAAAAAAGAAAAAAGAAAGAAATAGATATAAACAATTCACCAGATAAAGAATTCAAAGCATTGGTAATAAGAATGCTAACTGAATAAAGAATAGATGAACACAGTGAGAATTTTAACACAGAACTAGAAAAATATAAAAAAGAACCTGTCAGAACTGAAGAGTACAATAACTGAAATGAAACACACATTAGAAGGAATTAATAGGAGACTAGGTGATACAGAAGAATGCATAAGTGGAAGATAGAACAATTTAAGATAGAATAATGTAAATAGAATAGAATAATGTAAATCACCCAATCAAACAGCTAAAAGAAAAACAAATTCATAAAATGAGAACAGTTTAAGGGACCTTTGGGATAACATTAATGTTACCAATGTTTGCATTACAGGGTTCCCAGAAGGAGAAGAGAGAATGAAGGGGGTTGAAAATTTATTTCATGAAATTATAGCTGAAAACTTTCCAAACCTGAAGAAGTAAACAGATATTCAAGTACAGGAAGCACAGAGGGTCCTGAACAAGATGAACCCAAACAGACCTATACCAAGACATATCATAATTAAAATGGCAAAATTTAAAGAGAGAATTCTAAAGCAGCAGGAGAAAAACAAAGAGTCATATACAATGGAACCCCCATAAGACTAATCAGTTCATTTTTCTGAAGAAACTTTGCATGCCAGAAGGGAGTGGTGTGATGTATGAGTGGTGTGACATACTCAAAGTGCTGAAAGGGAAAAATCTGCACCCTAGGATACTCTACCCAGTAAGATTATCATTTAGAATTGAAGGAGAGATAAAGAACTTCTCAGACAAGCAAAAACTGAAAGAGTTTATCAATACTAAATCTACCCTAAAAGAAATGTTAAAAGGTCTTCTCTAAATGGAAAAGAAAAGGTTATAACAAGAAGTAAGAATCTATAGGAAAGGAAAAATACCACTAGTAAAGGCAAATGTATAGTGAAGACTGAGGATCAACCACTTAAATAAGGTAGTATGAAGATCAAGAGACAAAGAAATTGTAAAATCAACTATTATGACAATAATCAGTAAAGGGATAAAAATGAAGATGTAAACTATGACATCAAAACCCAAAATGTTGGGGTGGAGGGAGAGAAAAAACTGTAGATCTTGTAGAATGCATTTGAACTTAAAGGACTACCTTTTTAAAACAAGTAGATATAGTTATAGGTCAACATATATATAGGTAACCACAAATCAAAAACCTATAGTAGATACACAAAAACTAGAGAGAAAGGAATACAAGCCTACCAATAAAGAATATCATCAAACCACAAGGGAAGAAACAAAAAAAGAAGAAATAAACAGAGAACTACAAACACAACTGGAAAACAATTAATAAAGTGGAAATAAGTACATACCTATCAATGATTACTTTAAATGTCAATGGACTAAATGCTCCAATCAAAAGACATAGAGCGGCTGATGATAATAAAGCAAGATCCATCTATATGCTGCTTATAAGAGACTCACTTCAGAGCTAAAGACACACATAGACTTAAAGAGAGCAAATGGAAAAAGATATTTCATGCAAATGGAAACAAGAAAGTGGAGACAGAAAAACTCATATCAGACAAAATAGATTTAAAAACAAAGTCTATGACAAAAGACAAAGAAGGGTATTATATAATGATAAAGGGAAAAATACAAGAAGAGAATATTACACTTGTTAACACATATGCACCCAATATAGGAGCACCTAAATATACAAAGCAAATATTAACAGACATAAAGGGAGAAATTGACAATAATACAATAATAAGAGGGGATTTTAACACCCCCTTACATCAATGGACAGATCATCCAGACAGAAAATCAATAAGGCAGCAGTGGTCTTAAATGACACCACAGACAAGTTGGTCTTTAGAGATATCTACAGGACATTCCATCCCAAAACAGCAGAATACACATTCTTTTCAAGTGTGCAGGAAATGTTCTCCAGGATAGACCATATGCTAGGCCACAAAACAAGTTTCGACAAATTTACAAGGACAGAAATTATCTCAAGCATTTTCCCAATCACAATGGTATGAAACTATAAATCAACTACAGGAAGAATAATGGGAAAAGCACAAGCATATGGAGACTAAACAATGTTCTACTAAAAATCCAATGGGTCAATGAAGAAGTCAAAAAGGAAATCAGAAAATACCTTGAGACAAATGAAAATGGAAACAAAACTTTCCAAAATCTATGGGATTCAACAAAAGCAGTTCTAAGAGGGAAGTTTATAGTGATACAAGCTTACCTCAAGAAACAAGAAAAATCTCAAAGCATCTAATTTCTCATCTAAAGGAATTAGAAAAAAAAAATGAAGCCCAAAGTCAGCAGGAACATGAAAATAATAAAGATCAGAGAGGAAATAAAATAGAGACAAAAATAGAAAAGATCAATGAAACCAAGAACAGTTTTTTTAAAAAAGATAAATAAAATTGATAAACCTTTAGCCATGGTCATCAAGAAGAAAAGAGAAAGGCCCCCAATAAACAAAGCAAGAAATGAAAGAAAAGAACAACTGCTATCACAGAGATACAAAAAAATTTATGACACTAGTATGAACAGTTATATGCCCAAAAATTGGACAATCTAGAAGAAATGTACTAATTTCTAGAAACACACCTCCTGCTAAAACTGAAACAGGAAGAAATAGACAATCTACACAGACTGATAACTAGTAGAGATATTGAATTTGTAATAATAATTTAAAAAACCTCCCAACAAACCAAAGTCCAGGACTGAACGGCTTCACAGGGGTATTCTGCCAAACATATAAAGAAAAGCTAATACCCATCCTTCTTAAACTATTCCAAAAATTGAAGAGGACAGAACACTCCCAAATTCATTCCTTGAGTCTCCCACTACCCTGATACCAAAACCAGACAAGGATAGTACAAAAAAGGAAAATTACAGGCTAATATATCTGATGAATATACATGCAAAAATCCTCAATAAAATAGTAGGAAGCCAAATTCAACAATATATAAAAAGGATCATACACCATGACCAAGTGGAATTTGTTCCAGGGATGTAAGGATGGTTCAATATTTATAAATCAATCAATCTGATATACCACATTAATAAAAGAAAGAATAAAAATCACATGATAATCTCAATACACACAGAAAAAGCATTTGACAAAATTCAACATCCATTCATGATAAAAACTCTCATCAAGATTGTTATAGAGGTATCATATCTCAACATAATAAAGGCCATTTATGACAAACCCACAGCTAACATCATACTCATTGATGAAAAGCTGAAAGTATTTCCTCTAAAATCAGCAACAAGACCAAGATGTCCACTCTCACCACTTCTATTTAACATAGTATCAGAAGCCCTAGGCATAGCAATCAGAGAGGAACAAGAAATAAAAGGCATCTAAACTGGAAGGGAAGAAGCAAAACTGTCACTATTTTCAGATGACATGATACTATACATAGAAAACCCTACAGTCTCCACCGAAAAAACTATTAGAACTAATAAGTGAATTCAGCAAAGTTGCATGACGCAAGATTAATATACAGAAATCTGTTGCTTTTCTACATACTAATAATCAGAAAGAGAAAGCAAGAAAACAATCCCATTTAAAATTGCATCAAAAAGAATAAAATACATAGGAATAAACATAACCAAAAAGGTAAAAGACTTAAATTCTGAAAATTATAAAACCTTGATGAAGGAAATGGAAAGATATCCTGTGTTCCTGGATTCAAAGAATTGGTATTGTTAAAATGTCCATATTACCCAAAGCAATCTCCACAGTCAATGTAATTTCTATCAAAATACCCATGAAATTTTTATAGAACTAGAACAAATAATCCTAAAAATTATGTGGAACAACAAAAGACCCTAAATTGCCAAAGTAATCTTGAACAAACTGGAGAACAAACTGGAGTTATCACACTTCCTGACTTCAGACTACTACAAAGCTACAGGAATAAAAACAGCATGATACTGGCACAGACACATAGATTAACGGAACAGAATAGAGAGCCCAGAAATAAACCCACACACTTATGGTCAATTAATCTAAGACAAAGGAGGCAAGAATATACAATGGAGAAAAGACAGTCTTTTCAGTAAGTGGTGCTGGCAAAACTGTACAGCTACATGTAAAAAAATGAGACAAGAACATCTCCTCATACCATACACAAAAATAAAGTGGATTAAAGACCTAAATGTAAGACCTGAAATCATAAAACTCCTAAAAGAGAACATAGGCAGAACATTCTTTGACATAAATTGTAGCAATATTGTTTTTGGATCTGTCTCCTCAAGCAAAAGAAGTAAAAGCAAAAATAAACAAATGGGACCTAATTAAACTTAAAAGCTTTTGCACAGCAAAGACAACCATTGACAAAATGAAAGACAACCTATTGAATGGGAGAAAATATTTGCACATGCTATGATCAATAAGGGATTACTATCCAAAATATATAACCAGCTCACATAACTCAATAACAAAAACAAACAACCCAACTAAAAATGGTGAGAAGACCTGAATAGACATTTTTCCAAAGAAGACATACAGATGGCCAACAGGCACATGAAAAGATGCACATTACTAATCATCAGAAAAATGCATATCAAATACACATGAAATATCACCTCACGCCTGTCAGAATGGCTATCATCAGAAAGACCACAAATAACAAATGTTGCAGGGATGCAGAGAAAAGGGAATCCTTATACATTATTGGCGAGAATAAATTTGTGCAGCCACTATGAAAAGCAGTATGGAGGTTCCTCAAAAAACTAAAAATAGAACTACCATATGATCCAGCAATAATTCCACTCATACCTCTGAAGAAAATAAAACAAAATATACATTCACCCAATGTTCATAGCAGCATTATTTACAACAGCCAAGATTTGGAAGCAACCATCAACAGATGAATGTATAAAGAATATGTGAGATATATATATATATATACACACACACACACACACACACACACACACATACAATGGATTATTACTCAGCCATAAAAAATAATAAAATTCTGCCATTTGCAATAACATGGATGGACCTAGAGGGTATTATGCCTAGTGAAATAAGTCAGACAAAGACAAATACTGGTTATAACTTACATGTGGAATCTAAAAAAATAAAAGAATTGAATGAATATAACAAAATGGAATCAGACTCAGAGATATAGAGAACAAACTAATGGTTACCAGTGGGGAGAGAGAAGAGGGGAGGAGTGAGATAGGGGTATGGGGTTAAGAGATGCAAACTACTATGTATCAAACAAATAAGCAACAAGGTTATATTGTACAGCACAAAGAAATATAGCCATTATTTTGTAATAACTTTAAATGGAGTATATAATCTGTAAAAATATTGAATCACTATGTTGTATAGTTGAAACTAGTATAATATTCTAAATCAACTATACTTCAATAAAAAAACAAAAGGAATGAAGGACTGACACATACTACAACATGGATAAACCTCAATAACATTATGCTGAGTGAAAGAAGCCAGATGTGAAATACCACATATTGTATGATTCCATTTGCATTAATGTATTAAATGTCCAGAAAAGGCAAATCTATAGAGACAGAAATTTTATTATTGATTGCCAGGGCTGGGGGTAGGAATGAGAAGTGCTTGCAAATGGGCATGAGGTATCTTTTTATAGTGATGGACATTTTCTAAAATTGGAATGTGGTGATAGTTACACAGCTCTGTAAATTTTCTAAAAAAATCATTGAGTTATATCCTTAAAGTGAGTGAATTTTATAGTATGTAAATTATACCTTACTAAAGCTGTTAAAAAATAGCTATGAAACCACCATGCAGTTTTATATGTAATTCTGACTTTTATACATCTTATAACTACAAGACTTTCATAAGGTAGGGCAGCACTAATTCCCAAAGACAATATGGCAGAGGCTCCAAAAATTTTGAAAATCAATCTTAACATTCTGGCTCTACGAATAGATGGGTCACATGGTATTATTGCCTGACACCTAATAGGCCTCAATAAATGTTTACTGGATGAACAATTAAACCATCTTTATAGTGTGATTTCCCCCCAAACGTATCATCTACCTGATAGATGAAACTCAGTTGATTAGGGCATTTTTTCTTAAGAAAACTGAAATAAATGAAATGCCGATATCCTCAGGGGAAAAGCTGATAAGAGCTTAGGTAGTCAGCATCAGTTAGGCTATAATGAGGTAAGATACTAACTCCTACATGCTACAGACTCACTTGATTTAGTAGAGGTGGAGATGGAGGTGGGGAGTGGGAATGTCTGATCCACAGTCTTTCAGAGATCCAGGCTGACCAAGGTTTAACTGTACATCAACAGGAGTCATGGTAGACTAACAGAGATTGAAAAACTGTGTATGGGCTTTTCACTACCATTGCCGTTAAGTGACCCACCTCACTTCTGCTAATATTTCATTTGCTCCCTAATTCCAAAGAGGGCCAGATATCCAGGGGAGTAAATGGAATATTTGGCGAGCAATGCAGTCTGCCACATTTGTCATCAGGGGACTTTGTCTCAGGATTCTTTTCCACAGCTAGAGATAACCTCCTTCTCCATCTATCCGATTAGGAACCACTGATCAAGAATTTAGAATAGTAAGACAGCTAGCTAGTGGGAACCAGCTGTATAGCACAGGGAGCTCAGCTTGGTGCTCTGTGATGACCTAGATGGGTGGGATGCGGGGGTGGGGGGTGTGGGTGGGAGGTCCAAGAGGGAGAGGATATATGTATACATATAGCTGAGTCACTTCGTTGTACAGCAGAAACTAACACAACATGGTAAAGCAATTATACTCCAATTTAAAAAAAATTTAAAATAGATGAACTTCAGGTTCTTTGAAGCAAATTTTGAAGCAGGAGACAAATACCCTGCTTGGTATCCCTGAAGCTTTTTTGGGAGGAGATGGTTCTTGATTCACCTTTTTTTGCCCAGCACTGAGGATATCATCTGGTACATGGTAGCAGCTCACTGAGGTATGGAACTGAGTTTTGTCTCAGAGAAACAGATCAGGTGAAAGCCTACAGTCTGAGTACAAATATCTCCCATCTTCCCATGGTGTTCTTCAGTCACAACTTTTTTTTTTTGGTTGAAATTCCTTCAATTCAGTTAAATAGAAACAAGAAACCGTTAAATTCTGAGGGAAAAGGAGCAAGAACTGATGCAATGTAAACAATTACTTTTACTGTTTTATTACACCACAACTAACACCTCATCTAATAAAATTTATATTTGTAGTGTTTAACAAAAAATAAGCTCAATGCTTCAGAAGAATAGAAAGAAATGCATCAAGATTTATACTATTCAACCATGTGAAGGTATTTGGAGAAAATGTCTTATGAGGCTGTTACCAATCTGCACTCCATTATTTATAGTATTTAGCCCCTTAGCTTCTGGTCTCTGTTCTTGCAATGTCAGTTTTATCTTTTACAAATGTTACTTTAAAACGCAAGACCAAACTCCTTAATTCTGGCAATTTTGACTTTTTGTGTAACTTTTCATGCTTTTAAAAAATTTTTATTATACCAAAGTCCCCAAATGAAGCTTTTGCTGCGTCAGAGCTAATTATTCTCTATTCTTTAGGCTGCACATATTTGCTAACAACTCTCCCACTACCCGGGATGCCATTTCTTTTCTTTTCTATCTACTGAAAGTTTGCTCATTGCTGAAGCTCAAAATGTGTCTTAACCCTACTGTGAAACTCTCCCTGAATATTTCTGCTCACACTGATCTGAGCACCTGAAGCATCTAGGGTCTACAGCAGTCATCTATGCACCAAAAACTATCCAGAAGTCTTCATTTAAACTTTTTGAGTCTCTTTCTCCCAGCTAGAGTATGAGCTTCTTGAGAGACTGTATTTTATTACTTTATATCCCCATATATGGATTAACAGAGGACCCTCAAGAAATATTTATTGCATACCTACTCTGAGTTAGGCCTTGTAGAGGTATAGATGTGCTACTAGGTATTATATTTACTAGCTGAATTAATGTTTGAAGAATCTTTAAGATGCTATATTTTGGAATTTTTTATTGGGCTGGATTTTTTTTAAATGTTGCTATTTCAAATATGTTTTAATATACATTATCCTCATTTATCAGTATTTCCTGAACTTTTATATTTTAGTTTTAGTGAAAATATCACTTTTGAAAGTATAAATGCTGGATTTCATTTTTGAGAATTTATCCTTACATTCATTACCTACTGATTCTGTTTCATACATCAATATTATGTTTTCCTTTGTTGTTAGCAGATCTGTCCCTGGATCTCCGAATCTACAAATATACACAAAACTTGGGTCCAAAGATGATGATAATTTTCTCTTATATCTTTTAACAGCTGGATTGTCTATTATGCTAGGTAAGATAATATACATACAAAAATATTCATTTCCTCTGATAATTACAATAATATTACTGTGTTCCTCTAAATCCATATTAAAGCAACAAAAAACCACAGCTTCTTGGAGTATAAAATAATCTATTATTAATCTTACTACCTTTTTCCCTTTACCATTCAAAAATCCATTACTGATCTGCGAATAATGTTCTTTCTAAAAACACCCTCTGAAACTCTCTTCCTGCCACTCTTACATTATGCCAGCATTTTATCTGCTTTTCCTTTGACACTTACTCCTTTAAAACTAGCAAAAAAAAAAATCAGAAAAGTTTAACTCTTACATCTCTCTCAGTGTCGTAAAATCCTTTGTCAAATACTCGATGTGCTTGAGAGGTTGTCCGTTTCTTTTTCGATCGAATTACACAATGTCCCGGCAGCCTGATTTATCAGTTTGGTCCACGCTGTATCAGTTTGGTGATTCTTTGTACAGATTGATAACCAGAAAAAGTCTAAAGTAGGGCAATTCCAGCCTAAATTGGCGCAGCCTTTTCCCATAAAGCAACTTAGTATCTCACAAAATTCCAGGGAGAATGAATGATAGAGCATGCACCAATAGGGAGTGGAGAAGAGTGTTTTATCTAAGTTTGCAACCCAATCCTTGGGAGCCAGAGGTGGGAATTTTAAAATGGGGCTGTCCTTTCCTTGGAATTTTCTTAAAGTGGTATCGCTGCCTGATGATGTTAAAGTTTGCCAAAGATTGTCCAATCACTAGTTTGTATTAGAGGATTTCCTCCCCCCCGCCTTTTTTTTAAAGACCTTTTTGATGTGGACTTTTTTTCTTTTTTTAAAGTCTTTGTTGAATTTGTTATAATATTGCTTTTGTTTTATATTTTGGTTTTTTGGCCAGGAGGGCTGTGGTATCTCAGCTCCCCCACCAGGGATAGAACCCACACCCCCTGCACTGGAAAGGGAAGTCTTAACCACTGGTACGCCAGGGAAGTCCCTCCCCCTTGTTCTGAGGGAGGCAAATTGTGAAACTGACACTTGACAAATTTAGAGAACTTTAAAGAGTGGCCATAGGATAACATACTAATACAAAGAATCACATGGCTACTTTTGTGTCAGTTTCAGAGGGCAGAAGTTGTTTTAAGATGATTCATTTTTCATGATCAAATATCAGATGTCAAATTAATGCATTAAAATATTTCGTTTTTTAAGAAATGAAAACTAAGAGACTAACATTGATTACTTTTTAAAAATTGTTCTATCTATAGTTGCCTTTTTGTATGTGTGACTCTTCAATATTAGGAGCAAATACATATTATTTGGGTTGATCTTTAATAACCGAAAGATTTTTGTTTTTACATAAACTGAGGATTTCCTCATTTTAAGTCTAGCAAAAAAGTTCTAAGTACTACAAATTCTTAAGTATTTGGAAACCTGTATAAAAGGTCTTAGAAGTACATGACATATACCATCCATATACTTCAGTAACTTCTGAAGACCAGGTTTACTAAATAGATAATTGGTAAGTATTTCATTATAACTCATACTTTGTTTTGAGATAGGTCTTATTTTTATTTAATATAACTCTGCTTTCTAGGTTATTTACCTCTAATAGTAATTAAATAAACCAACGTAAATCTATAAAGTCAGTATATCTTGACAATGAACTGCTACATTATAATCAACATCAAGCTTGCCAAAGAACAATAAATAACAGTATAAAGTCAGGATATCTTGACAATGAACTGCTACATTATAATCAACATCAAGCTTGCCAAAGAACAATAAATAACAGTAGTTTCATGAGAGGAAATTTTTAAAAAACTTCATTTCAGAAGAAAAGTTGTCATGTTAACAAGCAAGGTACTTAAAAAAATATTTTTTTGCTGTTCCTTAACAATGCTTTTTTTTTTGTTTTTACCATCATAAAGGTCTCTTCCTTTGACGACTCCTGCTGACATAGGAAATTCCGTCCTGAAGAAATATTTATTGATGGCCTACTCAGTCATGCTAGGAACTGCCAGAATATTTAACTTACAAAGTTGTTATTGTTGTTTTAACGATTGTTTCTCACAGCTGTTATTGTCGTTTTAACGATTGTTTCTCACAGCAGACCTACAGTATTTCAAGAGCAGAGACTAGGTTACTGCCTCACTCTCGGAACGAACCTGCCAGCGTGCAGTGACTTCTTTTATACTGGGCTTAAGCTCACTACTTGATTACTAACCTTGGCCATATTACATAAACCTACCTGACCTAAGTTTTTCATCCGTCAAACGAGTATAGTAATAGTACCCGTGTCATAGGATTGTTGTGAGGGTTGAGATAACCTATGCACAGATCTTAGAACGCTGCCTGGTATACAGTAAAGCGACTGGGTGTTATTACTGTTGTAATTTCTCAACGTATGCATTGAACGAGAGGACGAGTGCGTCAGTGAATGCATGAATGAAAGAACTGATCAGTTACTGACGGTCCCTGAGGCTGCAGCCGGCTAAACTACCCCCTCAAAATTCTGAGCAAAAAGCTGACCTCAACAACAAACTCGGAAGCCGGAGCCGGAAGCAACGACAGGGCCAAGGGCGGGGCCAAGTCATGGAGAAGCCACATTGTTGGCCAATAGGCACATCGCTTGGAAAACAAGCCTCTCGTGCGATCTATCGTAAAAACCGCGAGAACGGTGGAGCATTATCGCGAGGTTTCGTCTTCCTCTCCTCCGCTCTGTCTTCCCCCAACCCTCTGAAGTGAGGGTTCCGCCCCGTCCCGCCCCGCGTCGTCCGCGCCCCGCCCCGTCCCCTCCCGGCGCCCCGCCCCGCCCGCCGAGTCCCGGCTTGCCGTCCAGCACCTCTGCGCCCGGGAGCGCTGGCTCCGCTGGTCGAGGTGAGTGTGGCACTTCGCCGTTTCGGGTGGCTCACGAAGCAAGGCCCTCTGGCCCGACCCCCGGCCCTGAGGCCGGGTCTGGCAGAAGCGTCCGGGCTGCAGCGAGTGGACCCCGGCCCGAGCGGGCCCGCCCGGGCCTCGGGTCGCCACAGCTGCCGGGCCCTCCTCGCCCTCGGTGGTCGGAGAATCCCGATACCGGGACTGTGAAATCCCTGCCACTGGGCTCACTGCTTCCAAACTCTAACAACCAAAGTGTTTCGTTAACTCGGGCAAAACGGCATGTGTTTTAACTAAGACTTCTGACAGCCTTATTTTCAGTACTGAGAAAATAACCTTTAATAAATGCTTTTAATGTGCGGGTTTTAATTCATTAATCTACAATATTAGGAAATTGGAGTGGGTATTCCACTGACTTAAGTACGGAAGTCAATCTAAGGGACTCCTTTCCCTTAAAACACACCTGTTTTAAAATGTGTGGAATTTTCTTAAGATGGAAAGGTTAGTTTGCTTTAAATAATAATAGAGTGGATTGGTATTTACCTGTCAGAAAACTGTTATGCAGGTGCAGTTGTATACAGCTAATATTAAGTATACCATTTGCTTTTAATCGTAGATGAGAGGTAGTGAAGGGAATATGTGTAAGAAAATTATGCTGGTAAAGGCTGTGCATTGCCAGTGAATGCATACGGAAAACCATTACCATTATTTATTATTGAAAGCTTTCAGATTTCATTTGTGTAGATTTCATCTCCCAAACTGCCTTCCTAGCAAAATGCATTTTAACAGAGTGTAATGACGTTTTAAGGGCAACCAATCCCACCCATCAGGATTCAGCAGGATTAGAAGGAAAGCCATCAGGTTACACTGTATTCTCTTATTGGATCTTCCCATCAGGGAGTGTGGGTTTTGCTTTGTAGTCTTAGATTTGCATAAGCTTTGCCTACCACTTAAATAATAATAGGAAGAAGCACAGGCCCCACTGAAGTTCATGGAAGTCTGCCTTGTAGAGCAATGCACAGGCTTTGGAGTTGAACACCTGGGTTGGTATTCTGGCAAGTTATCCTCTGAGAAACTCAGTTTCCTCATCTATAAAATAGGCTAAATAATGTCTATTGCAGTGCAGAGTTTTAAGGATTGAGAGATCTTTATTGCACATAGCACGCAGTCAGCATATAGTATCTGCAAGCTGACTTTAGATCAAGGGGAAAAAAAATCTACCTTACAATATTACTCACATGTCCTACTGTCAGTTGTTTATCAGCTGTTTGAGGGCCTGCTTTGTGCTAGAGGCAGGTATACAAATGTAAAGAAAACAGCAAGGTCTCTGCCCTCAGGAGCTTACGGTACAGTCTCTTGGCTAGATTGACGATAGATAGATGCACCAATAAATATATAGATTACAAATTGTGAAGAGTCCTACAAAGAAAGAGTAAGAGAGAAGACTTCAGCTTGGGATGGGGAAGTGATTTTTACATTGAAACCTGAAGGGCGTTGGGACAGTGCTTTCAAAGGCTAAAGGAGAGCAGGAAGTGGTGTGAAGTTTAGCACTTTGAAGCACTAGAAAAACCCAGGAGTTTGGTGAGAAGCCAGGGAGGGTGCTGCCAGTCTGGAGAAGTGGGTGGGGCCAGATTGTGAAGAGCCCTCAATACTTGGTAAGTTTGATTTTTCTTAATAAACTTTTGAAGGGTTTATTTAGAATGCATGTGACTAGGGAGCAAGTTTACCTGAGAAAGAGAGGCAGACATAGTTGGATTTCTTTTTTAAAGGCTCCCAGCTAAGTGATTAATGTATTGCAAAGTGACTCGAGTGGACACAGGGAGACCAGTAATACATATGGCAAGGCAGGAGATGACAGTGGCTTTCCATTTGGGCAGATGGAGAGATGTGGATAGATTTGAGGTGTATTTTGGAGATGGAAACCATATGCCTTGTGATAGATTGGAGGTGGTGGAGGAATCGTTCATGACTTCCGGCTTTCCTGGTGGTTGGAAAGACTGGGGAAGATTTGGATTGGTGATGAATATCAAAAACTCTTTTTGAATGTGTTAAGTTTGAGATGCTTGTGAGACATCTAAACGGCTTCTAGTTTACTATTTCAGTGAATAATTACCCAGAAAGCTTCCCTTTCTAAATACAATCAACGATGTTATTTGTAGCCTAGTTCCCCTTGCTTTACAGGGAGAGAACTAAGATGTGGAAAGATTGAGTATCTTGTTCAAAGTCAAGTAATATGTCTCATAAAAATAGGTAAGTGAGTAGCTAGTATAAATATGGGAAGGTACTGGACTCTCATGTTGCATTAGGGATATAATTGAATACTCCATATTCTCTGACCTTTTATATAAAATAGCAAATGCTTTCTTATTAGTTGGGAATTAAGAGTTTGGAAATAATAGAAAATAACCAAAAAGTTAGAAAACTCTGCTTATTGAAAGCTTATGTTACTGCATTTTGTACTAACTTGGTATTAATTCCCTGTGAAAATAGTTTTTCTTAAGAAAAAACATTTTCTTTGAAAGGTACTTCTCTTTGGAGAGTTTGAGAAAGGGTGCCCAGGAAAACCAGAGTAGAATCTTTGAACAAAGCTCAACTTGTTTTTAGTGTTTTAGCATTTTCTTAGTATCCTGTGGAATCCTGTCAGTCTGTGTGTATAAAGACTTCAGGCTTTGAAATCCACTGGACACCCTTCCCCAGCCCAAGAAAAAAAATCCTTGTTCCCTTATGAACTGTTTGACCTTGGACAAATTATTGAATCTCTGAGTTTGTTTCTTCTTGTGGTAAGTGATGTGAAGTTTGTTTCTGCCCTGAGCCTAGTTGGTAAGATGGGAAATGTTATTTCTCTTCCTATCCTTGTCAATTTGGAGCTAGAAAGGTATTTAATCTGTTCTGGGTTCTGGCCCTTACCAATAAATTGCTGTCTCCATTTTATGTAAGGCAACTAAGGCCCAGAAAGATTGTAATAGAAAAGTACAGGATTCTTATTTCCTAGTGCAGTATTTCTTCTTTCATTGAAATAATTAAGTAAAACTCTATGTTCCCAGGCCTGTTTCTTTGCTACTTCTGATCATCTGCAAAGCTAAGAAGAAAGAAAAGAGAATAAAGAGATAAAAGAAAGAAAATATTCGCATATAGGACAATATTTAGGTAGTAAGAAGTGAAGAAAATGAAGTTGTAAGTGATCTAGTTATATTATATATTATATACCTTTAAATATTTTTAAAATGTTTTAAGCTAAAGACAAAATGAGGTAGTTCAAGAAGGAAATGGGTTTGCTGTGTCTAATTTTTTAAGCTCTTTCTTTGGTTGCATATTATGAAACTGGTCTCTGTTCTCTTAGATAGGGATTCCTATCTCAAGTTCAAGAACTATTTTTTTCAAATAGGACTATTTCTGCTAAGTAGTAAATATTGCTTAAATAGTGAGAGTATTTTTATTAAATAGTTATTCATTTTAATCTCCTTCTAAATATGTGTGAAAATTTAGTTGTTAGAAAAATATAGGAATTGATGTATAACTCTTTTTAATGTCTGCAAATAGCTATATATGCTAACTGGTTTATTTGGCAACGTTTGTTAGCAGTATCATAATTTTCCATTTTTTTGTTCTCTTTAGAAATGGACCAATTTTGACAAGATGTAGTGCTGCAGTGTGCCTGATGGGATATGTTCAGTCATGGCATCCGAACTTTGTAAGACGATCTCTGTGGCAAGGCTGGAAAAGCACAAGAATTTGTTCTTAAATTATAGGAATCTGCAGCATTTCCCATTGGAGTTACTAAAAGATGAGGGACTACAGTACTTGGAGAGACTCTACATGAAAAGGAACTCCCTTACAACCTTGGTACAGTATTATGTTGCATTAAAAAAAAAAGTCATTTATAATGTGGTTCTGACCAAGATATATTTTATATATCTTAAGATATTCAGACCAAGATTTGTATCCCCTCTTGTTGTATAAACAGGTAATAGAAGTACACATACAGGGGGTTCTCATTACTTGAGAATTCATTATCCAAGTTCTTGCAGTTATGAAGTTTCAAGAGTCGTGTAGGAAAGCAAAATATTCACTAATATACCACTTATAAAATTAGTCCCACACACTACTACATATAAGATAGATAACCAGCAAGGACCTACTGTATAGCACAGGGAATTCTACTCAATATTCTGTGATAAGCTATCTAAGAAAAGAATCTGAAGAAGAATGAATACATGTATCAATATATGTACAACTGAATCACTTTGCTATACACCTGAAACTAACACAACATTGTAAATCAACTATACTCCAATAAAATTTAAAAAAAAATTAGTCCCTATTCAGAAACCCCTCTTCACTTAGCCTGTGCATCTCTCTGGGCCTGTCCTTTCTTTGTGTGTTAAGATTCTTAGATGATTTATGGATGTTACAGTACCCAACAGATAGTTAAAAAGTAAAGAAGAGAAAGACCAACAAGGATGACTTTGATTTAGACGTATTTAAAAAGGGAATGATTTGAAGATTAAAATATTAAGACAGGCATTAGGAGGCTTGATGTAGCCTTTGAGTGTTTTGAAAAAACCCCAAAACCAAAAAACCTTCTTTATGATTGCACTGTGAAAATCAGATGACTTTGAATTGGGCTGTCATCCAATTTGTTGGAAAAATTTTTGCCACAAAAGCCAACATTTGATTCACTCTTTTTATGTTCTAAGAATAAGCACATAGTTATCGTTATAACCTAAATTTTATTACATATGAGATTAAAAAAACTAAAATATTTTTCAAGAGAGTGTGCATGTCAAACTTTTTATTCCCGCTGTATCATGATATTTGGTCTCTGTTTTAAATGGATTTTGCTTTATGTGGCCTTTTCTGATTATCACTGAACTTCATTTAAGTCTTACACTTTGAATTCTAGTTCTTTTTCACTTTAGATGATTTATGAATTCTTGTTGTTTCTTTGTGAACAGACCCATTTTTCATTCCCTTCTCTGAAAGTATCTGAGTATCTGAAAATATGCCTTACTGGCTTCATATATATGGAGTGTTTTTCTGGAAAAGTTTTAGTTAATCTGTGCAAAATACCTACAATGTGTAGAAAGCATTATAAAATTTGTTTATCTTTGTTGTGTCTGAAAGTAAGTGCAAGTATATCTTTCATTTTTAGTGTTTGACATATTTGTATATATTATTTTGCATGCCTAATTAGATTTTTTTAAATTAGATTTTTCACTTTCCAAACTTTAATAATCTGTATATAGTTATATTGACCCTTTTTGCGAGATCATCATTGCATGAAGCGAAACCGTATTTACCTAGTGTTTTTCTGCCCTTTGGAGAAGTGGTGTAAGAAATAATTTGTCAAGGATTACAGCCCACATTTTCTCATGTTTATTGTTGATGTACAAAGAAAAAGTTGTGAGTGGATTACTTCTCAACCATCAGTTATAGTCCACGGGTAGAAGAAATTGACCTTTGCTTATAAATGTTACAATAAACTTTTGGTTTTGTGGCCATTTCTTGGCTGCAGTTTTCTATTTATGAAAATATTTAAGTATCTACTATACAATTTTAACTGATATAATGGCTCCCAAGCATACATTTCAAGTTCATGCTTTGCCACCTTTGTAGTCACTGAAGATTAAATTGTTGCATATGTTTATAATGGTAGGTGTATATATTTTATTTTAATGCTTTGTCTTAGCTGGAACATTTCATTCCTTTGTATCAAAGAGCTTTTTAAACTGTGAAGTACCATACAGATATCGGGATGGTGGGAATGGTAGCAACCATACCATTCCGTGACTATACTGAGTATAGGACAGCTTACTTATATCCAGCGTAGTCTGAGAATGGCATACTGCACAGGTTTTCAAAGCTGATGAAACAATATTTGCCCTTGAGTGTTCCAAACTAGTGACTGCAGGCTTTTAGAATGTTTGCTGGTGTTATTGATAAAGTATATTTCCTATAGAAATAATAGAGATTTAGTATGTAAAATTTGACTTAAACTGCAATACTGTCCAAAGGAAAAAAACACATTATTGGAAGCATTATACTATCTCAAACACATTATGAGTTAATTGGCCTTTTTTTTTTTTTTAAGAAAAGCTTGGGAACCTGCCAATCATTTCCATTTCCACATTGTTTTATTATTTCTTATTAACATTGTTTTATTGTGTTTAAATGTCTTCTCCTCAGCATTCCCCTTCTCCCCTCTTCGTATGAAGCCTCTTGGTGAGGAGTCACTAATGCCCAACTTCTGTCCTTCCTTTTTCCCTTCAAGCTGCTCAGTATTGCATTATGGTTTATATTTGTAGGATGATTGTATGTCAGATGCTTAGAACTTGGGAAATGCCCATATTAAAATTAAAGCACAGGGAAAAGCCATTTTTATATACAAAAGAATAAACTGTTCATATTTTACATATAAAAATATGTGCCCTTATAGCAACCAACATAAGAAATATATGGAAAGTAGTAGTTTCTCTTTCTATTCCTCCAATTCTGTGCTTTGGAATAACCAGTGTTAATAGTTTGGTTGTGTCCTTCCACTCCTTTGCTTGTGTTTATGTAATTATGTACTCTGTATTTTTTTCCCTTTTTAAACAACAAAAGGGAATCATACTCTACATATTTCTCTGCAGATTTCTCTCTTCACTTCATTCTCATTCCACTAAATTCTAGGCCAAGAAATATATATACATCCTTGTATTTAGGATCAGGTCTCAAAAGTAGGATTGCTGGGTCAAAGGGTAGGAACATTTTATATTTTAAAGTACTTTTTAGCAGTATTTCATTTTACAATATTACCACTTATTTGTATAACTGAAAAGTCTTAAAACTTGTTTAAAATATAATGAGTCAATTTATATAAGAATCCAGTTATATAATTAATAGGTGAATAAGAAGTAGTTAGGAAACATTATGATTTTGGTTCCTAACATTTATCTTAGAAAGTGATTTAAAGAATTTTTCTATAATTATTTTAAATGCAGTTCAAGAATTATTAAGTCTCTGATCTTTGTGGTAGTTTGAAGTTAATAAGAGAATAGGAGATACAGGTTCTGTATTTGATAGGCATCCACATAGTTGTTGAATGAATAAATAAATGAATATAAAGTAGAAGAGCATAATGTCTATAGTACAGGTATAACAGATCCAGACTGAGAGTCTTTGAGGGCAGGGAGTCTGTCTTAAATTCTGTATCCCCAGTGCCTGGCTACTGTCTAACATTGGTAGGACACATAATCTAATTCTGTGTAGCAGGATTGTAAAAGATTTTTTAAGGAAGGTGCTATTTGCATTGACCCTGAAGAATGACTTTGTCAGGAGCCTGGGAGGAAAACTATCATTTATTCATTTATTTATTGAGTACTTTCTGTGTATCCAGTACTCTACAAGGCACTGACATAGATACATCATGGAACAAATTCTTACTCTCATGGAATTTTTGTTTCTTGACATCCCAAGCTGAAGAAAAAAATACGATCTGAGATTCAGTGGCAGAAGATTAGGATCAATATTTGTCCAAAGACTTTAGTGACAAAGTGATGGTGACTATGATGGTGACTATGTTAGAAGCTCTGGAGAGTAGAATGCAAGTTTGAGGGGTTAATTGGTGAGAAGGAGATGAAAAAATAGATAACAAGGTAGATGGGTCTTCAGGTTTGGTTTTGATGTGGAAAAGCAGTCATAGCTGGAGGGGTCTTGACGAAAAAGGAGAATTTTTTCTTCTTTCTCCTTTTCTCTTTCCTCTCCACCCCTCTTTTCTAAGAGGAAAGAGTTGAGCCTGTGTAAATGCTGATGGGAAATCTCCATTAGAAAGGAGTTGAAGATTCAAAAATAAGGAACAATTAAAAGTTCAAGATTCCTAAGAAGGTAGGAAAGGATGGGCTCCAGAGCACAATTGGAGGGAAGGACTTAAGCTGTGACAAAGCGAGAGAGAGGCATGGGCATATATACACTACCAAACACAAGGTAGGTAGCTAGTGGGAAGCAGCCGCATAGCACAGGGAGATCAGCTCGGTGCTTTGTGACCGCCTGGAGGGGTGGGATAGGGAGGGTGGGAGGGAGGGAGACGCAAGAGGGAAGAGATATGGGAACATATGTATATGTATAACTAATTCCCTTTGTTATAAAGCAGAAACTAACACACCATTGTAAAGCAATTATACTCCAATAAAGATGTAAAAAAAAAAAAGACCTTACATGGGGACCACATCTGGGAAGACATCGCAGCACCCTCGTAAGTTACAGGGGGAGAAAAAAAAAAAGAAATAGTATCTCTTCCGCCTTTAACAAGAGAAAGGAAGGATAGGTGCAAAGGAAGATTCAGATTGTGGGGGAGAGAGTTCTTGTCTGGTGACTACCAGGCAAGGCCAGCTGCTTAGGGAGTGAAGATTTGTGGAGATTGCAGGTTTGAAATTATTGTTGCGAAGAGTCATAGCAGTTTGGTTAGAGAAAGGTAGTAGAATCATTCAGCAAGCAGTTGATGGCTAGACTTATGCTGGGGAACCATCTGCTTGTTTAGGGAGTTTTCTCCTGCAGTTCTCAGATGTCTGAGGTATGAAGAAGTTGGGATGTCACATTTATGCAGGCTTAGGTTTTTGCCAGGTATAGAGGGACTAAGGAGGTTTAGGATTTTGGCAAGAGTGATTAAAATGATGGGACATGGAGTCTGAGGTGGATTGGAGGCAAAGAAAGAAAGGAGTGAGTGAATAGGGAAAATGGAGAGGGTCCAAAGGATCCATTGATGTTGAAGACTTATTATACTGGGCATGATTGAGTAAGCCATCTGGGAGGATGGGATATTGTAGTTGTGGAGAGAAACATCAGTCATGGAGAAGTTTCAGATGATGACAGGATATGAGTGTGCAGGCTGGAGGGGGCTGAGGTAGAGCCTACCTTGTCCCCTTGCAGCCTAATCCCCACACCCCCTCCCTGCAAGTAGCTGGGGTCTTTGTAAGAGTTAGAGAAGGAATGAAACATGGAAGCAGGAATTAGCAGTGGAAGCATTTGAGTTCTGCAGTCCCAGCAAGAGAGTGTTTCATTGTTTGGTAGCACAACTTAGTACTAGGAAGTAATAGATCAAGATCCTATGTGCTTAACCTCTTTGGATCTCAGTTCCTTCATTTATAAAATAAAAGGCCACAAGCGACTTGGAGGGGAAAAGAAAAAAACTCAACTTGGAAGCAAAATCACTTAATGGATCTGCCAGCTTCTCTTAATGAGTGTAGTAGGCAGCAGGCCTTCCTGGGGATGTGGAAGAGTGACCTCCCCAAATACTGATAGAGCTCTCATCTCACCTGTTGACAATTTTATTTATAAATATGAATGGATAAGAAAGAGGCATCTAAATTTTAGTGAAAGAAGGGAGTTTGGCTTATGGCTAAGAGCAATAAGAGTGGATGGATCCTGATTAAGCAGTTAATCTATGTAACAGGAGAGAACTTAAAAATGATATCCTTCTGAGATTCAAGGGAAGAAGAGGTATGTCCATCACAATCCTGAATTGGGGTGGGGGGATGAGGTGGGGGATGAGGATGTTATTTCTTTCCTGTTGACCCAGGAGAAAATTTTCCTGACCTCCCCCCATCAAATATAAACAGGCAAATCATAAAAGAATACAGATAGTCAAAACAAAAAAATGTTTAACTTTCAATAGAAGTGATAAAACATTGATCATCCTTACCTAGTAATTAGAAAAGATTTAATACCTGGTGTTGAAGATTATCAGTGCCCTATGTTGAAGACAATGGGGAGAAGATGCTCTCATACACTATTGGAAGGAGTAGAAATTGACTCATTACTTTGGTGGGTGGTTAGACCATATCTAGCAGAATTTTACATGTGCATATGTTTGAACCAGCATTTTCACTTGCAGGAATTTACCCAACAGAAAAAATAGTCAAGTGGACAAGGATACTCATCACAACATTGTATATGATGAAAAATTGTGAAAACCTAAGTGTTCATCAATATGGGGTGGGTTGAAATCTGGTAGCAGATTTCGTTTGAGTCTTTACTAAGTGCCAAGTTTTAAGTGATTTATATGTATTAATCTAATTAATCTGCAAGACAGTCCTATGAGGTAGGCACTATTATTCCTACTTTATAGACAAGTAAACTAAGGCATAAAAAAAGAATACATCAAACAATAGTGATTATAGCTGTGGAAGAGGGGAGGGCACAAGAAGGGGGGTAGGAGCTGGAATAAACAGAGCCTTACATTTAAGTGTTTATTGTAAAAGGGAAAGTTCCTACTACTAAATTTGTTTTATATTCTTTTCAGTATATGATTTTTATAATTAAAAATCAAAATAAGATTGTTGGAATTTAGTGCCACTAAGATCTTATCCAGCTCTCAAATTTTATTAATCAGTGAGTCTAAACGTTTTGATTTACAATGATGGTGATGCCTGCGTTTATGCTCCTTGCAGCTGGTGGCTGGGTTGAGGGTGAAAGGGGTTGATGACTGAGAAGTCACACAGCTACACGCTCTACCCACTTTGAAATTGGTAGGAGTAGGATCTGGATCAAATGAACATCAGAACACCCTGAAGGGAAAAACAGTAAGTTAAAGAGATGGTTAAAAAAAAAAAAAAAAAGAGCACCATGCAATCAAGTGTGCCAGAAGAAGTAGGGAGAGGGAATGGTTTTGTTTCTGTTTGATTGGTTCATTTTGAATTCCAGCACAAGGGCTTCTTGTTTTTCCCTAATCTGTCGGACCCCTGCAGCTTCCATTGCTGCTAGGGTGTAGGGCCTCCATAATCACTGTGAATACTCTGTTCTTGAGTTAGCTCTGTATAAAAACATCTTAGTTGTTTCTTAAATTGAATGTGTGGAAACGACTTATGTCAAATGGTAAAGCATTCTGATGCTCTGTTTATGTTTTAATGCTTATAGTCCTGCAAAACATTCATTACAAATGTACCCCGTCTCAGTAATATACCTGTGCCTGAAAAGTGTGGGTTTTGTTATAAATCAAAGCTGTTTTTCCTACTGAATTTTCAGATTTAAGTAACTTTTCCTCATTGTTACTGGTTGGTTGACAGTAGCTCCTTGTGAAATACTTAACAAACTATTTGAAATAGCTTGGAAAATGAATGTCTGACCTATAATTTATTCTGTTGAATCATAGAATTTCAAAGCTATATGGAACTTTATAGATGATATAGGCAGTTTTTCTTTTTTGAGGTAAGTAAGCTTAGAAGAGGTTAGTAGATGGGTCTAAAGTCATTTTTATGGCCAGTTAGAGCAAAAAAGCAGGTCTTCTAATTTGTAGTCCAGTCAGTATTGCTTTTTTAATTCTGCAGGTATTTATTGATGACCTGTTTCTAGCCTAGCACCATGTAGTTAAAATTTAACCACATTTAGCCACTGTGGAGCAATGAGGTGTTCCATGTTAGGTGAGTTTTCCTAGTTACCTCTTTGAAGTTTACCTCTGAGTTTTACTGTGAGTCTAACTGTTTTGATAGAAGTACTTTTACAACATGCATCATTCTATACTTTCTTAAAGAAATATGGGGAACATGATTTAACCCACTCTTTGTGATTTGTAGTTTTTGCCTGGGGAATTAGGAGGGAGGGTTTAGAAGGAGGGGGCAGGGATACAGATCTTTATCTAACACTAGACCATATCCTTGTCCACTTGAGGGATTCTGTGTACAAGCAGAAGACTCAGAAGCCATTACTTTGTATATGTTTCCACAGTTTAAATTCATTTTCAAGCATTCACTATACTAAAAATGAGGTACCTGTGCACTGAGATACCAGTTTTTAAATGTTAACCCCATCGAATCAGTCTCTGTGTCTCCCTCTCCCTCTCTAGATAGATAGATAAATAGATAAAATGTATGTAATGTGCTTAAAATATCATACATTGAGCTTGGAACACTGTTCCCTCCTAAAATAAACAATTATGTTATACGCATATAGAATTATAAAGGGCAGGTATATTTTTAAATGGTTGATCTGGCCTTATGGAAAAAATGTTTAGTATTCTTTTTTTGTGTCTATTTTTGTTGCTTTGAAAATTCCATTTATAAAATCATACTTACTGAATGCATATTAAATAGGTTTTTTTAAAAATAAAAAGTAGGGGGCATATGATGATCTAATCTTCAACCCTTGTTTATGATATCTATATAGCTTTCCTTTTTAAACAAATATTTTTAATATTAATACTTTACAGAAAATTTAAAAAAAATATTTATTTATTTGGCTATGTTGGGTCTTAGTTGTGGCACCCGGGATCTTCATTGTGGCACACGGGATCTTTTCGTTGTGGTGTGCAGGCTTCTCTAGTTGCGGTGTGTGGGCTTCTCTAGTTGTGGCGTGTTTTGCAGATACTTAACATTTATTTATTTATATTTTTTAAGGTGATAATTTTAGCCTCTATAAATGTCAAACAAATATTTCATCATTTCGAAGAAAAAAACCTAAAAATTTTATCATTCATGCAGTTATTTAAGTAGTTCTTTTATGTTTTATATCTAAAAGAGCTGATTTTAAGTGAAAAATTGGTAGTGAGTGTAATGATATAAATTTTGCACTAACATTATAGCTACTAGTTATGTGTGGTACTAATGTTTAAATTATTGATATAACAAAATAATACTGAAAATTCAATTCCATAGTCACAGTAACTACATTTTAAGTGCTTAATGGCCACATGTGGCTAGTGGCCACTATATTGGTCATGTAGCTAGAGAATATTTCCATCATTGTAGAAATTCTGTTGGACCAGTGGTGTGAGTGACTGAAAAAAAAAAAGAATACCTTAAAATTGGTAGTAGCAACTTATTTTTATCATGAAAGTCAAACTGCCACTGTGTTAATGCTACAGAATTGTAAAGAAAAACTTCCCCAGAATTTTTAGACACCTCAAAGACAACTTTAGAAACAAAAGAACTTGTCCACATTTTGAAAAATTTTCCTTTCCTCAATTTCCTCCCCTTTCCTTCCCTTTTGAAATGGCTTTATTTTAATATTTGTAATGCTTGTATTCAATGAATTTCCAATGAAATTTTTGTTTTAATGAACTTGGGACATAAAATATCTGTGATTATTTTGATGGATGCATTCCAAGAAATTTGGGTATTTGCCATGGTTTTTCATTGTTTTTCTTTTAGAACCAAGAAAATAAACAAAAAACCCTAAAGATGCTATGCTTTCATATCCAAATAATCAAAATTTGCACTTTCCCATAAAACACTGACATATGTTTGGGATTATCTTTTTGTATTGCTTATGACTAGATTACTCATTATTTGCCCAGTGTAGTCATTACATTTTTGCTGGGAAACAGGATGTCAGTGGTAACTTCTAGTGGTCCTTGACCTAACAGTGATTGCACAGCCCTTGTTAGGAGGGGTTAGTGAGCTGTTAATGCTCTTAAGCACGTTTCTTATTGCCTCTTCTCCCTCTCCCTGGCACCTCCCCTCATCCCTCTCCTCCCAAAATGTGTGTCAGGCTTTCTAGGATAATTCAAATGAAAACGATACTTAATAACATTCCTTTGTGCCACTCGTTTCAGAAGAAAGGAATTTAACCATCAGAGATTTTGATGATGGTAGATGCAGATATTGAGAATCTGATGTGTTTTTCTATCTCCCGGAAACACCAAGGAAATATGACAAGTGTTTAAGACAGGCTCATGCTTTTTTGGTCTGCTTAATGTTTATTTGGAGAGAAATTTTAAAAGAGGAAAATGAGTAGTTAATGGGAAGTGAGCCAAGAGACAAGAGGGTAAATGGTAAGGGACATTGGGGAGCAAATGGTGAGTAGGACTGTGGAGGGCCTTTCTGCTATTGTGGACAAGGAAAGGTGGTGCTGCTAATTTCTCTCTGTTCCCATTAGCCTGCCGGAGCTTCTGACTTCCTGCTGAGAGATCCTCCTCTATAGCATATATAAAAGAGGGAGAAATACTGGAGGAGGAATGAAATAATATTCCTGGTAGTAAAAGAGGTTTACCTTAGTTGTTTTCATATAGCCACATGATATTTAACCCTTGCTGTATGCTTGCCCAGAAGCAGTGACACCAAATTATTAATCCAACTAGAAAGCTTGTTGAGTATGTTGTGGTGGTTTTTGAATGAAGTACTTTTTGCCTTCAGTACCAAAACTTTATTAACTTTATTAAAATTAAAAATAATTTATTGAGGTGAAATTGACATAATGTAAAATTAACCATTTTAAAGTGAAAAATTAAGTAACATTTAGTATATTCACAGTGTTGCACAACCACCACCTCTTTCTAGCTCCAAACATATCCATGACTCCAAAGGAAAACCCCTTATCCATTAAGCAGTTTCTCCCCACTCTCCTCCACACCCCAGCTCTGCAACCAGCAATCTGTGTTCTATCTCCCTGGATTTATCTATTTTGGATATTTCGTATAAATGGGATCATTCAGTATGTCACCTTTTGTGTAGGGCTTCTTTTCACTTAGCAAAATGTTCTCAAGGTTCATCCAAGTGGTAGCATGTATCATTCCTTCTTATGACTTAATTAGATTCCACTATATGAGTATACTATAATTTGTTTATCTGTTAATCCATTGATGGACATTTGGGCTGTTCCCACCTTATGGTTATTATGAACAGTGCTGCTATGAGCATGGGTGTACATGTACATGTTTAAGTACCTGTTTTTAATTATTTTGGGTATATATTTAGGAGTAGAATTATGGAGTCTTATGGCAATTCTATGTTTAACTTTTTGAGGAACAGCCAAACTGTTTTCTACGGTGGCTGAACCATTTTACATTACTGCCAGCAATGTACAAGGGTTCCAGTTTCTCCACATCCTTGTCAATAGTTGTTATTTTACATTTTTAACAAATTATGGCTATCCTGGTGGTTTTGAAGTGGTACCTCATTGTGGCTTTGATTTGCATTTCCCTAATGCTAATGAATTTGGGTGTCTTTTCGTGTGCTTTTTGACCATTTGCATATCTTCTTTAAAGAATGTCTTTTCAAATCCTTTGCCTGTTTTCAATTGGGTTGTTTGTTTTTTTGTGGTTGAGTTGTAAGTGTCCTTTATATATTCTGAATGCTAGACCCCATTGGTTATATGATTTGCAGATATTTTCTTCTATATATTGCCTTTTCACTTTCTTGAAATGTCCTTTTATGCACAAAAATTTTAAATTTTGATGAAGTCCAGTTTATCCATTTTTTCTATTGTTGCTCCTGCTTTGGGTTTCATATCTATGAATCCATTGCCAAATCCATGATCGTGAAGATTTACCCATGTTTTCTTCTATGAGTTTTATGGTTTTAGCTCTTAGATATGTCATTGATCCGTTTTTAGTTAATTTTTAGTTAACTTTTGTATATGGTGTGAGGTAGAAGTCTGACTTTATTCTACTTTTTATAACTGCTGTAAAAACTATGCACTTAATTCATGACTTCTTTAAAATGTGTTGTTAGAGGCTGGATGGCAGGTTTTGCAGAACCCTGAATCCTAGTGGTTTGTAACAGCACAATGATTTCTCATTCATGCTGCACTACTCTCTCAGATCTCTCGGGGACTTTGGTTCGTGGTATCTTTACTCAGGGATGAAAGCTGATAAAGGTCACTGTGGACCTTTCGTGCTCAAGCTCTCTAAGGCCTCTACTTTGACATAATTCCATTGACCGAAGCAAGTCACTTAGCCACGTCGAGCTTGAAGAGAGAAGTGTAATCCTACCAGCTGCCCAGAAGGAGAAGAAAAGAAAGTAAGTAGTGCACAGTCACTACAAGAGGACAGGATTGAACATGTGTTTGCAACATATTTGAAATATTTGTTCCAAGATACGCAATTTTAAAACATTCCCATTTAAGGGGGTTGAAAGTTCTCCGTAAAAGGACATGGTAAAGCATAATTGATTCAAAATTTGAGGTAAATTTTATACTAACTGTGCTTGCTGAAGTTTACCTTTACATTATTTGTAAAGAAAAAATTGTTCAGTTAAGTGATAGTATGAGATTTAATGAAGAGAATTTTGTCTTAATTTATAAAACAATTTTTAAGTAGTTTAGTAGGAAGTATTCATACTCAAGGAATTTGGGTACAGATTGTTTATTAAAACTTTTGTATGTCAAAATTGTGAAAAAGAAGGAAATATTAGTAATAACAGTTTTGCAAGGCACTTTAAGGTTATTACTTTTTTTTTTTTGCGGTACGCAGGCCTCTCACTGTTGTGGCCTCTCCCGTCGCGGAGCACAGGCTCCGGACGCGCAGGCTCAGCGGCCATGGCTCACGGGCCCAGCCACTCCGCGGCATGTGGGATCTTCCCGGACCGGGGCACAAACCCATGTCCCCTGCATCGGCAGGCGGACTCTCAACCACTGCGCCACCAGGGAAGCCCTAAGGTTATTACTTTTGTCTATCAGGATTTTAAAATTTAAAAACATTTTAAAACTTAATAGACTAAATCCTATAAATCAAGATAAACTAGTTTGTGTGGCATCTGTAATCCAGCATTAGAGCTTAGTTACCCGCAGAGTAACAAAAATGTTGATGTTAACATATAGTTGTCCAGTCTCTTACCCACTTTTCATAAACTATGGAAATAGAAAAATTAAAATGTATAATATTTCTCTTATATTATTCAGTTACATTGCTAAAATGTGCCACTATATAGCAGAGAATGTATTATAGAACACCAGTAGGTGTCAGCCACAGCCTTTGCAGCAGGCTGATTATTTACCAGGCTTTTGGGGTTTTTTAAAACCCAGTATTCTGATGAACTGCAGTTTTCTCAAGGTTGGTGTGCTTATTTTTAAATTAAAACTCAGGATACTTACTAATAAAGACATAGTGATGCACTAATGGCAGCAGGAACATTATTCAGTGCTTAATTGTGTGTGTAGCTAAATAGCTCAAAGAGGTAACTAGTTTGTCATGGAAAAATTGCGATTCTGTCTGATGGAGACAAGTAGGCATCTGGAAAGAATGACCATGGGTCCTTTAGTTAGCCAGATATGATACTGATATTGTAGCAGATCAAACTAGATGAGGGTCTAATACCACTTCTTTTCTGGACAAGCCTTTCCTTTTTAGAGGAACAACTATTAAGCCTCTTATCTCCCCTCCACCACCCACAGAGTGCTTTAGTTTGCCTGGGATGCTTTGTAAGTATGCCCATAAGTGGAAGTGTATATTCCTCTTACTAGGCGAGATACCAGTACTAGAAGAAACATTTTGGGGACTTGGACAGATCCAAGAGCAACATTCAAGGAAAGACCATTCATGAAGGACCTCATTGCAGATAATTGATGTCAAAACATGGGGGAAAGGGAATCACAGCATTCAGCATTTGAAAACAAAATGTGGTTTTATCAAAAGTGGGAACTCAATAAATGTTTCACTGACTTCATAAACAGTATTCATATTCAGTGCTATTTTATTGTAAAAGGGCGAGGATATTATATGTGTAAGTAGCTTGGGATACTGTTGCTAAGTATTTAAATACATCAGTATACCTATATGAAATTAATAGTTTTATTTCCTTGATTAAAATAAACTAATGGATTTCCATTGTGTTCAAGATTTTTAAAAATAGTTTTTCCTCAATATAAAATATAAGCCTTTAGTGATCTGTTCCTTGGTACTCTCTGCAAAATCATATACCTTCATACCTGATGGCCCAGAAATACCAAACTAATGGCATTTCTCTTATTGAGTGTTTAGAACCTAAATTGCATATCATATGATTGGTTACTCAATTATGTAGCAATTTAAATACTACATTTTAAAATTTAATTTTTTTTAATTTAAAAGACATACATGCTCATTGTTAAAGATTCAGATGATAAAAAAGTAGATGGAGAATAGCAACACTGGTCCTTTTCCTAATGATAATCACTGTTTATAAATTTCTCTCAGAAAAATTATTTGTTACAAATCTAAAACTTTATAGTCCCCCAAACTTTTGTTTTTCTGTTGACACAATTGTTTTTATAACAAGTGTTTGAAAATATAAGATTTTTGTCATGAGTACTGTTGGGGAGTTACAGCAGAAAAAATTATATTTTTGATTTCCCAAACATACCTCTCTTTTTGTCTTTTCATATGTTGCTTCATGTGCCTACAAAGCTAACCAGAACTTTCTCCTCCCCGCTCCATGGCAACCTCTGATAATTTATATTTGTCTTTCAAGCCTCAGGTTAGACATAATTTCTTTTAAAAAGTCATTCCTGATTCTTTGTTACTGATATTTAGCTTAACTCTACAGTATGTTTTAATGTAGAATAAAAAAAAATTACTCCTAACTCAGTGTGCTCCTTTAGCTTTAACAACTCCTGTCTTTGTGTTTATGTGTATCTGTGTGCATGTGCATGTGTGAGAGATGCAGGCTGACTTTCAGTTACTTACAGGAGGCTTTTCCTTCTACCCAGGGCCTCCAGCAGAGAGAAGTCTGCTTTCAGTCTACGACTGGAATTTTTCTAGGATTCTTTTCATGGAATAGCCAGTCCTTCCAGAGCTATGACTCTGTGTAAGAGACCTAGACCCATCTCCCTTCCTCTCCTCCCAATGGCCAGTTTCCTATCCCTGCCGTATCACACTCCTACTCCGAACTTAGAACTTGGGCCAGATGTGACACTCCCTTAGACCACCTGAGCTCCAGCTTACTCTTTTTATCCTGAGTTTGGTTAGGTTTTGATGTCAGCCCCCTGGGATTTTAGTTTCTTCCTCCTGAGGTGCAATTTGGGATTTTGGTTTGGTGGGGGGTAGGTGTTATTTTCTTATGGCTGCTATAACAAATTACACAGGCTATGTGACTTAAAATAACAGAAATTGATTGTCTCACAGTTCTGGAGGGCAGAAGTTCAAAATCAAGGTGTTGGCTGGGTTGGTTTCTTCTCGTGGCTCTGAGGAAGAATCTGTTCCTTTCTCTGAGCTTCTGGAGGTTGCCAGCGGTGTTCCTTGACTTTGCAGCTGCATCACTCCAATCTCTGGCTCCGACATCACATAGTGTTATTCCCTCTGTCTTTGTCTGTTAAAAACATTTTCATTTCTTCCATGATTGTGGAGTATGAGATCTGGTTTCTGTTCAAATGTATAAATTTAAATTGTAGTATGGTCTATGTAAGTATAAACCCAGACCTGCTGATTTATTATTTTCACATTTTCTGAAAATTCACCGCCCTTCAAAAGATAGTACTTTGTGTTTAAGCTATTTAGAAATGTTTATACATTTTTCAAAAATAAAATTTAATTCTGAGTTTTTAATTTTCAGCCAGAAAACCTTGCTCAGAAGCTTCCAAACCTTGTGGAACTGTGAGTCTGCTTATTCAAATTTTTTTAAAAGACAAGAATGAATATAATTTTAAGTTATTTGAAATAATGGGAAATACAATTTTAATGTATTAATTTATTATTTTTTGGTATTATGATCATGGTGCTCATGTAGGTAGACCTGTGGTTCTGCTAAACCCAATAGTATTTTAAAGTATTTTACCATTTAAATTTGTGTTTTAAATATCTTACTTCAGGGTAGTGAAGGTGATGAAAGATACATTTTTTTCTGGGGGCAGCATCTTTGTCACAGAATCCTTCTGGATACTCCATGTAATTGGGAATATTTATTATTATTATTGTTACTACTACTACATGTGATACTGATATAAACAGTCTGATGGTATAAAAGATTTAAAATATAGAGTAAAAGACCCCTTCCTTACATCCTACATTTGTTTTAGTTCTGTTGATGATTTACCTCCATAATACTAAATAATGTTTACACCTTTGTTTTTTAGTACATCAACTTCAAGTATCTGTTCACTAAAGAAGATAAGAAATTTCAATATCTTGTATTTCCCTTTCTTTCTACCCGTCTAATTCCGTTGAAGGAGGAATTTGCATCACCTTTCCTTGTTCCTTTTATTATTTGGTATGATTTTCAGGAGGTAAAGTAGGGAAAGCTAACTTTACACCTTCCTCTATAAGCCGGGAGTCTCTGTCGTTTTCTTTTTTATCCATCCTTTTATTTAAAAAAATTTCAAACCAACAAAAAAGTTGAAAGCATAGTACAATGAGCATCCATACAATTGATTCTTGAACAACATGGGGGTTAGAGGTGCCACTCCCTCATAGTTGAAAATCCAAGTATAACTTTATAGTCGGCTCTCCATATCCACAGTTCCACATCTGTGGACTCACCCAACCTCAGATGGTGTAGAACTGTAGTAGGTACTTGTTGAAAAAAAAAATCAGAGTATAAATGGACTTGTGTAGTTCAGACCCATGTTGTTCAAGGATCAACTGTTCAGTCTTCACCTAAATTTAACCACTTAACATTTTGCCACATTTCCTTTCTCTCTTTGCCTTTCCTACCCTCTCTTTACTCTCGCTCTCTCCCTCCGCCTTCCTTCTCTCCCTCTCTCACACACATTATGATACTTTACCCCTAAATACATTAGTATGTATCTCCTAAGAATAAAGACATTTTTGCACGTAATTGTATTGTTTTTAGGCCTAAGAAAAGTAATATTATTTCAATAATATCATCTAATATATAGTTCATATTTAAATTATCCCAATTTTCCCCAAAAAATATCTTTTTGAAGTAGATGTCTGGATTTGTCTGATTGTTTCCTCTGGATTAGGTTCAGTTTAAACATCTTTGGTGATGTTCTACCCCATTTGCTTTATCAAGTTTTTGCTTTCATTCTCTCTATACATATTATATGTGTATTTATTTTTTTTCTGAAGCTTTTGAGAAAAAGTTACATACATTGTGGTTCTTTACCCTTAAATACTTCAGTGTGTATTTCCAAGAACAAGGATGACTTAAAATTTTTTTAGGTCTACTTTTCTGTCCTTAATAGGTGCTTTATATTTTTCTTCATATAGATTTTGAACATTTCTAATAGTTTGTTCCTAAATATTTATTTTTTTTGCTGTGTAAATGATTTTTCTTATCTGTTATATCTTCTAACTGGCTATTTTTTGTATATAGGAGCACTATGGGTTTTTGCATGTTAACTTTATATCTTGCTCCTTCCTGAAATCTTTTATTGTTTGAGTCAGTTTTATCATTGATTCTCCAGAGTTTTCCAGGTATACTCTCATGTCTGAAAATACAGACAGTGTTATTTCTTCTTTTGCAAATCTTTAATTATCTTCTCTATTCTGATTGCATTGGCTAGTCCCTCTCCAGGGCAGTGTGAAATTGTACTTGAGGTAGTGGGCATACTTGTCATCTTTCTGACCTTAGTGGGAATACCTCCAGGTTTTCCCCACTAAGAAAGATGCTGGCTTTACAGTTAACACAATTCTTTTGTGTTCAGTAAATATCCATCTGTGTTAGTAATCTATTGCTGCTTAACAGATTACCCAAAATGTACTTGCTTAAAATGTAGGTGTGCTTAAAAGAATAAACACTTATTCTCTGATATTTTCTGAAGGTCCAGAATCTGGGCTTGGCTTAGCTGGGTGCCTTTGCTTCAATGTCTCTTTCAAGTCTCTAATCAAGATTGTTGCCCAGGGCTCTGACTTACCTGAAAGCTCAACTGAAGAAAGATCCTCTTCTGTGTTCACTCATGTGGTTGTTGGCAGGATTCAACCAATTTCTTGCAGTTCGTTGGACTGAGGGCCTCAGTTCCTAGCTGGCTGTTGGGCAGAGAACTCCTTTAGTTCCTTGCCACTTAGCCTCTGTTATGTTGCTCACAACATGGCAGCTGATTTCCATCAGAGTGAGCAAGCAGAAGAGCAAGAAAGGGTATACAAGACAAGAGCCATAGTCTCTTTCTGACCTAATCTTGGAAGTGGCATCCTGTCACTGTTACCATATCTGTCCTTTAGAAGGGAGCCACTAGATCTAATGAACACTCAAGGGGAGGCTATTACACAAGGTCCTGAATGCCAGGTAGCAGAGATCACTGGGGACCATCCTAGGGGCTACTTACCACACTATTAATTCCTATTTTCTCAAGATTTTTTTGTTAGTAATGGGTGTGAAATTTTTTCAAAGATTTTTTCAGACTTTAAAGCTAAAGGAAAAATTCTTGGGGGTTTCAGGCAAAAAGGTGAAACAATCAAGAAGATGAAGAAGATTGCACCATAAGACTCCACACTGAATTATCTATACAATGGCTGTTGAATTCTAACTTGACGGTTTTTATTTCTTTGAGCCCCCCCTTTTTTTTTTTTTTTTGCAGTACGCAGGCCTCTCACTGTTGTGGCCTCTCCCATTGCGGAGCACAGGCCCCGGACGCGCAGGCTCAGTGCCCATGGCTCACGGGCCCAGCCGCTCCGCGGCATGTGGGATCCTCCCGGACTGGGGCACGAACCTGTGTCCCCTGCATCAGCAGGCGGACTCTCAACCACTGCGCCACCAGGGAAGCCCTCTTTGAGCCCTTTAAAAGTATTTGTCTCCTGAGGTTGCTGTCTTTTCTTGAGATTGCTATCCATTGTTGTTGTTGACATTTTTCTGGGTTTTCATATATTGAGTAATTTTAGATTATATTCTGACAAATGAGGACATATGTTTTGGAGACTGGAATCTGTTATATTTCATCAAAGAGTGTTGATGTTTTTATTGGGCTGGCCGGAAAGTTTGTTTGGGTTTTTCCATAACATCTTATGGAAAAACCTGAACGAACTTGCCGGCCAGCCCAATATTTCAGTGATTAATTTACCTGGTTTGACTCAAGCAGTAAACAGCCTCTTGGAAGGCAGCTGAAATCTCAGTCTGGTTCTTTTATCTTTAGTTGTAGTTTCTTCCACATGTAAATGGTTTTGCAGTCAGCCACTGATTTAGGCAAAGTTTATACATAGGATTTGGGGTTTCCCCTCCCTGGCTTTTATTTTTTTTTTCTGGTATTCTCCCTTTATTTGTCAGGGGCCATGGTTGCCCTGAACTCTGTCCTCCTTTAGGCTAGCAACACTGCAGTTTTCTATTGGAATTTTAGCCATTTTTTGTGATAACTGTATCCTTCCTTAGACTAAATGCTTTTTTTTTTTTTTAAATGAAACCCAGAATCACCCAGTGCCGTTCTTTCTTATAAGTTTTGACTCTCCTTCAGAATTGGCTTATTTGTTTACTCTTGCAGTGCCTTAGGTTCATTTTGTCTGTGTGTGTTGTTCAGTGTTTTAGTTGCCAGAGGATTGGTCCAGTAGGAGTTTATTCTGCTGTACTGGAATTAGAGCTTGCATTCTTTTATTTTAATCTGTTTCTGCCTCTATAACTCAAGTGGGTTTCTTGAGGTCAACATTAGTTGGTTCTTTGATTTTGACCAGTCTAACAATCTGGCTCATTTAACTGGAGTGTTTAGACTGTTTATGTTTAATATGATTACTGATATGATTGAATTTAAGTTCACCAACTTAACAGTTTGTCTTCTGTTTGTCCCAGTTGTTCTTTGTTATTTTTTCCCTCTTTACTTTTCTTCTTTTAAATTATTTTTGTGTTATTTAGGATTAAATTTTACTATTATTGATTTATTAACTCTACTTCATTTCAATGTTGAAAGGTTTATATTATGTTTCTTTAACCTATTATAATCTACCTTCACATAATATACTACTTCACATTTAATATAAGAACCTTAGATCAATACTTTCAGTTCATCGCTCCTATCCTTTGTGCTACTGTGCTGTGTTTTACATGTGTGTGAGTGTTGTGAGAGAGATAGATCTATGTATGTATAAACCATGTATATATCAGTCAGGATCCAGTTAGGAGATAGAAACCATACCCCTGTTTAAGCAGGGAGAAGTAATATAAAGAATTGTTAACTAGTAAAATGTTATTAACTACTAAAAGAGGTAAAAGAGGACTCCATGGTATTCATAATTAATTAGTAAGTACAAAGAAGTAGATCTGGACCAAGAGAAAGTAGACAATGAAGGAACTAAAGACTTAGGAGAGCCCCAAACCTAGGCTGAGATTAGACTTCTTCAAATAAGATGTGGCTGCCACAAAACATACAGTGCTCTGGTGGTGAAGAACCTTGCCATCTGGTTAGGCCAGAGCAGATCTGTAATATCAGCTCACTGTTTCAGGACGGTGTTGGTAATGTAGAGCTGATCTATTAGAAACAGTCTGACTGGTAGGAAGGAGGCAATTGCCTGAGAGCATGGCAGAGCTAACGCAGAAGTAGCCACAGGGTGGGAAGACAGTTGCTTGAGGCCAACTGAAGTTCTTTATAGAAATGCATTGTTGGATGGGGAGAGTGTGGCCTGAGGATAATAGCCTGAGATGCCACAAAAGTGACTTCATGGTCACTTTGAGAATGTAGTTTAAGGTTGTCCAAGAGGACTACTGGGCCTTGGCTGTGTGCTGGATAAAAAATTGAAAGGGGACTGGACCCAGAAAGGAAATGCCTTCCTGCTACTCTCATCTTGCAGAGTCACTCCAGTACCCTCTTTTGATAACATTAGGCCTAACATTAGATCAGTTGGCAAAGGAGAAATTTTGACAGGGTCCAGCTCCAATATGGCATAGCAGGTAGATTTGGAGCTGAGAGAGAAAATTGATAACTGGCAAAATACACTATTATAATTTTGAATTTAAGTTGTCAATTAAAGAAATTTTAAAATGAGAAAAAAAAGTCTTTAATATTAATTCCTATATTCTCTCAGATTTGGTTTGCCTGAAAAATGTCTTTATTTCTCCTTTTTTAAAAATTAAACTTTTTACTTTGAGATAATGGTAGTCACACGTAATCTTAAGAAATAATATGTAAACATCCTTGGGTACTCTTTGAGGTTCTGCCGGTGTTCATGTCTTGTATAACTACAGTATAAGATCACCACCAGGAAACTGACATTGCTACAATCCACTGATATTATTCAGTTTTCATCATTTTCTACCCTTTTATAATCACATTCCCCCTGTCCCCCAAATCCTGGCAACTACTACTCTGTTCTCCATCTCTATGATTTTGTCATTTTAATTTGTTATGTTATATAAATCATATAGTATATAATCTTTCAGGACTGGCTTTTTTTTTCATTGAGCATAATTTCCTTGAGATCTATTTAAGTTGTTGCATGTACCAATAGTTCCTTTATGTTGTTGGGTTATATTTCACAGTGTGGATGTAATGGAGTTTGTTCATCCACTCACTTATTGAAGGACATATTGGTTGTTTCCAGTTTTTAGCTATTATGAAATTTTAGCTGCTATGAACATTCATGTACATGTTTTTTTGTGTGTGAATAAGGTTTCATTTCTCTGCGATAAATGCTTAAGAATGTAATTGCTGAGTCACATGGAAATTGCATGTTTCATTTTTTAAATTGAGATATAATTTACGTACCATAAAATTTTAATCATACACTTTTAAAGTGTATGGTTCAGTGGTTTTGGTATATAAACAAGGTTGAGCAACCATTATCACTGTCTAATCCAGAACATTTTCATCACACCAAAAGAAACCCATCAATAGTCATTCCCCTCCCCCAATTCCTTGTAACTCCCTAATAGGTGTGAACTGGTATCTTGTAGTTTTCATTTGTATTTTTCTAATGACTAATGATGTCTTTTCCTGTGCTTATTGGGCATTTGTATATTTTCTTTGGGGAAATCTATTCAAATCTGCTGTCCATTTAAAAATTATTATCTAAGAGTGTTTTATGTATTTGGAATACCAGACCCTTATCACATATATCAGCAGTCCCCAACCTTTTTGGCACCAAGGACTGGTTTTGGGGAAGACAATTTTTCCACGGACGGGGTGGGGGCAGGTGGTTCAGGTGGTAATGCAAGCAATGGGGAGCAGTGGGGAGCAGCAGATGAAGCTTCTCTTGCTCGCCTGTCGCTTACCTCCTGCTGTGCGGCCTGGTTCCTAATAGGGCATGGACAAGTACCGGTCTGCGACCTGGGGGTTGGGGACCCCTGATATATATGACTTGCAAATATTTTCTCCCATTCTGTGGTTTATCTTTCACTTTCTTGATAAATTTTTATTTGGTTGCTTGTGTTTTGTTGTCATGTCTGAGAAACTTTCTAATCCAATGTCATGAAGATTTATTCCTCTTTTCTTATTTGAGTTGTATAATTTTAGCTCTTACATTTAGGTCTTTGATCCATTTTGAATTAATTTTTGCATATGATATGATGTAGAAGTCTATGTTCTGTTTTTGCATGGGATAACCAGTTATCTCACCACCATTTATTGAGAAGGCTACTCTTTTCCCCATTGAATTGTCTTGGCATGTTTGTTAAAAATCAGTTGACCATAGACACATGGGCATGTTTCTGGATTTTCACTTCTGTTCCATTGATCTGTATGTTTTATCTTTTTGCCAGTACCATGCAGACTTGATTACTCTAGCTTTGTAGTGAGTTTTGAAATTGAGAAGTATGGATCCTCCAACATTATCCTTATTTTTCAAAATTGTTTTAGCTATTCTAAATCCCTTGCATTTCCATGTGAATTTTAAGATCCACTTGTCAATTCATGCAAAAAAAAAAAAAACGCCAAATGTGATTGTTGATAACGACTACACTGAATCTTTAGATCAGTTTGTGGATTATTGCCATCTTAACAGTATTATGTCTTCTAATTTTTGAATGTGGGATATCTTTCTATTTATTTAGGTCTTCAGTTTCCTTCAACAGTTTTAAAATTTGAACATTGAACACTTTTCAGCGTAAAAATGCTGAATTTCTTCTCTTAGATTTTTTCTTTTTGATGCTATTGTACATAGAACTATATTCTTCTTTTTTTTTTTTTCTCCCCCCACGGGCCTCTCACTGTTGTGGCCTCTCCCGTTGCGGAGCACAGGCTCCGGACGCACAGACTCAGCGGCCATGGCTCACGGGCCCAGCCGCTCCACGGCATGTGGGATCTTCCCAGACTGGGGCACGAATCCGTGTCCCCTGCATTGGCAGGTGAACTCTCAACCACTGCGCCACCAGGGAAGCCCAAGAACTATATTCTTAATTTCACTTTAGAATTGTTCAGTACCTAGTATATAAAAATACAGTTGATTTTTGTATATTGATATTATATCCTCCAACCTTGCCAACTTCATTCATTAGCTCTTTTTTGTTGTTGAATTCCTTGGGGTTTTCTATATATAAGATCAAGTCATCTACCAGTAAAGAGTTGTATTTCTTCTTTTCTGATCTGTATGGCTTTTATTTCTTTTTCTTGCTTAGTTGCCCTGGCTAGAACATAGAATGTTGAATAGAAGTGATGAGACAAGACATCTTTGTGTTGTTCTTGTGCTCAGTTACCTTAGTGGTCAGCTAATGATCAAGCAGAGATTTCCTTACCTACCTGAATCTGCTAAGTCTCCCAGTCCTTGCTGAGGGTCTCTGTATATGTATTGTGGCATGCTTTCCCCTCTCATCTAGGCACTTGACAACTTTGCCTTAGACTTCACTTCTTATGTAGAACTTCAAGTCCAGCAGAGGTGAGAGCTTAGGGTCTTCTCGGGTCTTTCCTGAGCATATGTGCAGCTCTGGGCATGCATGTGACCTTCTAGATTTCTAGAAATATGTCAGAGTTTTTCAAAGTTCTCTGGAAGGAACTCCCCAACTTTTCATTTAAGGTTTTTGGTTGTCTATTGTTTGCTCCAGCTGTTATCTAGTGCCTCAGGCACCAGCGAAGTTAAACAATTGCCTGTAATTTATCTCAGTTGGAGAAAGGGTTTTTGTACTGGGCAAGCTTCTAGTCAGATCAAGTTAAAAACAGCCTTGCAAGTGGGGTCTTTCAGAGATCCATGAGACAGTCAAATGACAGTTCTCTGGAAATGAACTCCAACTTGGTTCTGCCCCTTTAGGTACTAGCCAGGCTACTGCAATTGAAGTGAAAAGCAAAGTGATTTTCCAGGCTTCTGCAGAGGTGGAGAGTAGGGTATAGGACTGGGGCAAGTAAAAATATCCCAAAATTCACAGCTTAGTCTTCTTACTGAGATTTTTGCCATTTTTCTTACATAAACCCTCCCTGTATTACTGCAAGTCTTTGGTTAATTTCCAGAGTTCTGTACATGTAGCTTCTGATAATTTTTGCCAGTATTATTGTTGATTTTACAAATAAAGAGAATTTTTGGAGGTCTTTATTCTGCCACTTTCGATCTGAATTTGTAGTTTCATTAAAAACTGCCAAATAATTTCCCAGGTTGGCTGTACCATTTTACATTCTCCCCCGGCAATGTGTGATTGTTCCAGTTTCTCCACATCTCACCTGCATTATTTTGTTGTCATTACTTTAAATTTTTGTCATTCAGATAGATGTGTGGTTTTATCTAATTATGGTTTTAATTTGTATTTCTCTAATGGCTTATAACGTTAATTTAACATCTTTTCAAGTACTTGTGATCTTTATCTTTTCTTCAGTGAAATGTCTGTTCATGTCTATTGCTCATTTTCTATTTGGATATTTTTCTTTAGTTGTAAGAGTTTTAAGAGTTCTTTACATATTCTGGAAAACAGTCCTTGGTTGTATAGGTTGTTTACAAATATTTTCTCCCTCTGTATAACTTCTATTTTCATGTTCTTTTGTAGAGCAGAAGTTTTACATTTTGATGAGGTCCACTTTGTCAATTTTTGCTTTTATGTATCATGTTTTTAGTGTCAAATTTAAGAACTTTGTCTAGTCCTAGACCCTGAAGATTTTCTCCTGCTTTTTTTCTCTAAAAGTTGTATAGTTTTTTGCTTTACATTCATCTTCATAGTTCTGAAATGTGTATGTTTTGCCTTCTGGAATTAGAGTTCTTGGTTGTCAGTTACTTTTTTTCTTTCAACATTTTCACGGTGTTTATTGTCTTCTGGCTTGCATATTTTCTGAAGAGACATCTGCTGACATTCCTATATTTCTTCCTCAGTATGTAATGTGTCTTTTTTCCTTGGGCTACTTTGAAGAATGTCTGATTCTTCTATTGGTTTTCAGGGATTTGATTTTGATGTACTTTGTTGTGGTTTTCTTTTTCTTTATCCTTGACATTCATTGAGCTTCTTGGGTTTGTGTCTTTATAGTTTGCATCAAATTTGGATTTTTTAAATATATTTCTTTAGATATTTATTTCTATACCCTTATCTCTGGTCCCTGCTTCTGGGACTCTTACATGTTTGTTAGTTTAATATGGTCCCATAATCACTGACACACTGTTCAGTTCTATTCTTTTCAGTCTTTTTTTTTTTAATGTACTTCAGTTAGGACATATTATATTTCCCTGTCTTCAGGGTTGGTAGTATTTTCTTCTTCAGTATCTAGTAAGTTGTTAATCCAACCTAGTGAGATTTTCACTTAGTTTGTTGTATATTTGATCTCTAGAAGCTCTATTTGGTTCTTCTTTATATGTTAACATTTCTCTCACAATGTTTATATTTTTCTTTGAATACCCGAATATAGTTGTTATAGTTGTTTTGTTTTAAAGTTCTTATTTGCTAATTCCATCATTTGTGTCATACTGGTTCCGTTTGTATTAACTGTTTTTTATCCTAGTTATTGGTCACATTTTCCTAATTCTTAGCACTTTTTGATTAGATGCTGGGCCTTATGAATACTTTATTGTGTCTACACTTTGTTGTCTTCCTTTTTGTGGTGCTTTGTTCTGGCCTGCAGTTATTTGCAATTTAATTTGATCCTTTCATGGCCTGTCTTTATGCTTGTTAGGACAGGTCTAGAGTAACTTCTACTAAAGGGATAGTTTAGCCCTATTACCCACACAGGACCTTTCTAGAATCTCGTTTAAATGAACCAAGTGATCAACAAGGATTTGGTACACTTGCTGCTCAGAACTTGAATGCTTTCTAGCCCTGTATGAGCTCTGTGGACTGTTCAGCTGATAGGTTTTCAGTTACTTTTTGACTGGAGTGCATTATAGAATTCAGCTAAGAGTCAAAGGATCCCTTGAAGTTTTTTTTTTCAGTAGTGCCCTCTCCTCCAGAACTGTACCCACAACTTCCAGCTGCCTCAGGTTCCCTGAACTCTGATTTGTTTCTTCATAACTCAGTGAGACTTCATTCTTTGTTTGGGATCCCATTTTTGTACCACAGTGCACAATTTGCCTCCAGGCATAAATCTGTGGACATTGTGTGGCTCACCTCACTTGTTTCTTCTCTGTCAGGGAACATAGTACTAGTTGCCTCTTGTCAGTATTAGAAAATAATTGTTTCATATATTCCGTCTGGTTTTCTTGTTGCTTATAGCAATTAGGTAAATCTGGTCCTTATTATTTCGTCATGGCTGGAAGTATAAGTCCTGTTCCTTTAATAAAAAATTTTTTTTTTTTATTTTGGAGCAGTTTTTATTTACAGAAAAGTTGTAAAGATAGTAAGTACAGAGTTCCAGTATGCCCAGGTTTCTCCTGTTGTTAACATCTTACAATTTCATTGAACATTTGTCAAGACTAAGAAACTGACATTGCCATATTACTATTAAGTAAATATCTATATTTAATTTTATTAAAAAACTGCCAAACCATTTTCCAAAGTGGCTGTACAGTCATGCATTCCCACCAGCAGTGAATGGGAGTTCCTGCATTATTTGAGTAGAAAAAGAACATGATGAAAACCAGTTACGTCAAAACACCAACATTTTAACTACTTTGAAATTACAAAAATTAAGTAGACAGAAGTGACTTAAAATTGCTAAGCCTTTGATTACAAATGACTTATGATAACAATAATAATTATAACAGTGGCATTCATGGAACTCTGTTCTAAGGGCTTTACATTTATTAATTCATTTAATCCTCACAGCATCCCTATGTTGTTGGTGCTGTTATCCTCTACTTCTGTAGATTAAGAAAGTGAAAAGGTCAGTAATTTTCCCCTGGTCACATAGATATTAAGGTACAGGCAGTCTGGCTCCAGAACCTACTCTGATCCACTTTACCAGTGATGATTCTTCATCAGCTGCACATCAGAGCAACTTGAGTTGAGATGGCCTTGGACATCTATATTTTGAAGACCACTGGTGATTCTAATGTGTAGTCAGGATTGAGAACATTCTAAACTACCATTTACTGCTTTTCATTATAATGTAGATAAATTTATTATGTTAAAATATACTTTTTGATTTTAATGATAATAGTACTTTAGTTCATATTTTGACTTGGACATTTTAAGGTCCTTTTTTGTAGGTAGAATTGGAGTTGAGGCAAAAATTTTGTGGATTACTGAAAAATCAGTTATCTATTTTGGTGTCTAGGCGCTCTGCCTTTTGTGTAATACATGCAAATGTGTGTGTATACTTATATATATATATAGTCTTTCGGCATAAAGAATTTTTAGAGTAATCTGTTAAAGTAGTTAGATATTTCTTCCTAAAAGTAATGTTTAAAGAATATTGATTTTAAAATATGGAAACATTCTAAAAAAAGTAAAATATGGAATCATTCTGTATACACAAAGCAAGGAATAAAATGAATCATAGAATGGTGTAATTGTTTAAATTATGTTAGGCCCAGCAAGTTAATACCTACACAGAATTGATTTAATCCAGCATATAAAAATCTTCTTAAATTTATTAATTTTGTATCTTTCTTATTCTGTGTCATTGACATTTTAACATTTGATATCAGGCTAAAATATATAGAAGAAATATTTTAAATTCTATGTAAGATATACTATATGAAGAGTGATTATGAGGTATAATAAATAAGACAACAGGTTTGAAAATACTTTATCAAAATCTAGTTCTCTGGCCTCAAAAATCAATGATCTAATTTTATTTTTAAAATTATTATTATGCGATTTTCATTGGTCACTGTTGTTTTGCTCTGAATAGTTGGCTGCCGACTATTGCATGAAGTCTCCACCAGAGAGTGCTAAAGATACTTCAGTGGGGAATGTTATTTACTTAGACTTGCCTGGACTTGTCAGCAGGGTAGACTTTTTTTTTTCTGAGAAAAGAATTTGATTTCTTATTTACAAAATTCCTCTTGCTGTGAAATATATTATGTACCTTGACAGTTGAATATTTCTACAGATATCATAAATGATGAGTATTTAATTGCTTCATTTTTGGTTCTCCATACTGGCTTGAAATATCTTTGATTATTTTGTGAAGTTATCCTTTAAAAACTAAAAGTTGCATTTTCCTTTACACAATAGGTGTTGACTTTTCTCTACACAATAGATGTTTTTCTGAAAACCTGAATAATTTAAAATGAACTAGAGAAACTAGTAATTTGTTTTATGAGGTTGAAAAAAATACTTTATTGTGTATGTTTTAATTTTAAAATAGCAACTAAATTAGCAAATAGTTTTAATATTTGCAATTCTAGCATACAATATTATTCTCAAAGTATTATTAATTATCCGTGATGACCATATAGTTTGTGTTACACATTTAGAGTAGGGTATGAAAGAAAATCTGGTCCCTTTATATTTGATAAATCTCTAAGTGAGCATTTTACAGAGTGATTATCTAGCAGAAGTACCGAATGATAACAGCTGTTTTTCCCTTCTTTTCCTCTAGGTATCTTCACTCAAATAACATAGTTGTGGTTCCGGAAGGTACGTGCACTTCAAGTTTTTAGTTAGGAGGTGCTATAGTTTAAATAGTAGAACAGATAGTATAGTGCTATTATAGTTTATAATAGTAGAACAGATTGTCTCTTTAAACCAATTTTGGTTGGAAAATTAGGGAATTTTAATTATAGAGCATCTTTATTAGTTTCAAAGCTTTTTTTCCTCTAATTAGTAATCCAGTTAACTGCTACGATTAAATTAAATTTAAGAAGTCTAAAATGGTTATAATGGTTAGGTAAAAATTTATTATCAGATAAACTGTCATTGGGTAAATAATAAAATGATAACTTTTAAGTTTAATAAATCCAGTTAAGCATTTTGGTTAGATAAAAAAGACTTTATATATTTCATGAATTATTTATTCAAGTAATTTTTACATTGTTTTAACATTTTTATTTGTGCTATTTTTAAACTTACTTTATATCAAGGTAGAAGTGTTATCACTTCATAAAATTTAGTTTGATACTATACTCTAATAAAAATTTTTAAAAAGTTTAGTTTGATATATGTTTTTACTATTATGTCAGCCCTGGAGACAGGGATATTAAGCATTAAAATATTTAAATTTGGAGTACTTGCATTAAAGTTTGGTGTTAAAACACTTGGGTCAAATTAATCATGCTTTTACCCTTCTTTTCTCTTCGAAGCCATTGGGTCCCTTGTAAAACTACAGTGTTTGGATCTTAGTGACAATGCCTTAGAAATTGTTTGCCCAGAAATTGGTCGTCTGAGAGCTTTACGTCATCTTCGATTAGCTAATAACCAACTGCAATTCCTACCTCCAGGTAATCATAGTCTGTAGCACACGAGCTTTTTGTATATTACAAGTCTATTTTTATTAATATTTCTTACTTTGTGTCTAGGCAGTGGGCTTTAGATATATTTGTAAGTATTTGATTGTCTACTTGTTTGAAGATGACATTAAGGAATGTGGATGAAATATGACTCAGAGTCTTTTCCTTGATGCAAGTATGAGAAGGTGGCATTTATGTTTTTCAGCTACAATTACTACAGTTGTGCATTGGAATCAATGCTCCTTCAAATCACTGTCCTGGTGAAATATTTGTACCAAAAGCTACTTCAGTTCTGAATTTCACATAGGAGAATTTATATGAACTTTGCATTTTAGTGTCCCAAAAGCAGATACATACAGTGTTTTCTCTCATTCTCTAGTGAGGTAAATGATGTACATTAACTTGGATTTAATGTGAAATCATACTAGAATTTAGTAGCAGAATTTAAGTTTGAGTCCTAGAATTGTCAGTTCTGCCTTCTGATCATCCTATTAGATTATGATGTACCTATTGATAATACCAAAATCCTGCATTCTCCTGAGCTACCATTAAACCCTTTGACTTTCTTACAAGGTGTATTCAGAGACCTTCCTTTGTGAACCCACACATTTGCAGATTCCTCTGTCCTGTGTCATTTCGCATATTTTTTAAAAAGTGAAGTATGATTTTAAAAAAATCTTGTGCTTCAGGTATTACATAAGAGTTACTCTGCATTCAAAAATGAGCAAAAAAAATACAGATGTCACTCACATTGGCTGGGATTATTTCTTCCTAGTAACTCAGGAATACCAGCTAGTCTTTTAGTGTATCCAAGTGAAATGTGTGACTCAACCAAAATTACAAATTACTACCTGTCACAGAACTTCAGGGACATGTGAAACTGTTAAAAACTATTCATGTTAAATCCATGAATGAATTTATAATTTAAAAAATACTTTCTCCAAAGTTTTTCAAGTACAGAAATTTCTAAATGAAACACAGTAGCTGATTAATTTTTAGACTTTATGTGCTGACTTTCATATATAGGTTCAATATTGTATACAAAAATGATAATTAGTATAGCAGTTGACTCTGCTTAAAAAAATATTTTTTAACCTCATATAATGAGAGTCTTCCTTTTTCCAACTCTACTTAATACAAAAATTTTCAGTATGGTGTGGGAATATAATCTTTAAATTTTATTGTATGTAATCAGACTCAGTGGTGTTTCATCATTCTAGCTTTCATCAAGTTTATGTATTCACATACTCAGGAAATTAGATTCTCTTTCAGAGATTGTCTAGAAAATATATCAGCAAAGATAACACTTTAGATTTTCAGGGTATTTTCATATATGAAACTTACACAAGATACATTATAGAGTCAAAACGCATGGATATAATACTGAATATTTTAGATTTTCGTAGTATTTTCATATATGAAGTTTATACAAGATATGTTGTAGAATCAAAATGCATAGGTATAGTACTGTATTCATAAGCCCCTTTTTCGATACATTTAAAGAACGTCTGAGTAACACAACTCTCTGTTAAAACATTATTCTTTGTTTTCTGTTTTCCTGTCTTTTCCTGTAATGTAAGAACATTTTGTGGTAAAATGTGGCCATTTCCTTCCATTATATACTCTCAGAGGTTAAGGATATATTACTAATGTCATTGACTGCTTCCTAGTAACCAGTGGAGGGTATAGGTTTCCTGACTACTTTAATATGATTTTAAATTTATATTTCACCTGTTTCATAATAGATTTGAGGCATTTACTTCTGATTTTATTTCCCTAGCTTATTTCTTTTGTTTGTGTTTGGTTTTGCTTGTTTTGAGTAAAATTGCATACAGTAATAGCTGTGTATTTTGAGTAGAAACTTTTGATTAAACTATGTATAGACTTTTTTTTTTCTAGGCCATCATAAGTAGCAATGCACTAGATCTTACTAATTTTTTGAATAACTTCATGTATCTCTTTATGAGGTAATTTCAAGTGTTACGATTTGAATGGGAGAGGGGCTAGGCACACATCCCCCAAGTGTTTGACCGTCTTTGGGGACATACTATGGAAAAGTTATTTTAACTGCAGTAAAAAATGTGAGGGACTGCCATATAGTGTCCATTTGATGACAGTAGACTCCAGTTGATGTCTGATCGTTAGCCTCTTCTACCTAGTCCATGTTATTAGTATAGACTTCTTACGTGTTATATTCCTGTGAAAGACTTAATATTTTATTATGTGTATTTTTTTGTGGTTGAAAAACCGTTGAATGTAATTTCACATTCAGTATTTAAAATTTGAAAATTTAAGAGCAGTATTTGAAAAATTTTAAGCATTTAAAATATCTAAATGGATAATAGAGAGTTTTAAAATTAGGATCTAAGAATGGATTACAGGGGCTTCATGAATGCCCTCAAATTGTATGGACAGTTTGGTGTTTGTGAGTGTGTACATATTGCTGTGAAGAAGATCCAATGTTTTTATCAGTTTCTCAAACAGATCCATGACTCATATAGTTGATTCTCTTGGGTTGTTTGCCAATACCCATTCTTTGGGAATGTCCCTTTCCCCCATTCTATTGGATTGCAGAGTACTGCCGTTTTTCTACCTTGTGACATTGCTTTCTCTCCACAGTTGATTGGTCCTGGTGTAGGTACCTGGCCCAAGCAGGACCATTTCTCTCCCTGGGCATTTTGAAAAGGACAGTGTGGGAGAAGGAAAGAGAACAAGAGAGAACAGCAGAGGCTGAGAAAGAAAATCAGGCTCTATTTCTCTCTGGGCTTCTATACAGTACTGTATAATCTTGTGAGGTCTGGGAGTAGCCATGTGGACTGGGAAACAAGGAGAGAAAGATGAAGTAAATAACTAGAAAAAAGATGGAGGCAGAGACTTCCTAAGTTTTCTTTAATTTCCCAATCACTGATTCTGTTCTTAAGGCCCATAGACTTTGCGCTTAAGCTAACTCTAGTCGGCTTCTGTGAATTGTCAACAAAAGAGCTCCATGTAACATAGCTGCCCCAAAGGCTTAAAACAGCCTGTCTTGGGGTATAGGATTAATTGTATATTGAACTCTCCTATTTACTTAACTGTTATGCTTTGAAATTGCAAAAGCTCCAGGGTTAGCAACAGCACGATCAGTAGTATGCCTGTGAAGTGGTTCATTCTGTCATCTGTTTTTTCCTTTTTGTAGTACACTTTGTACCCTTTCTATTATATATATATATATATATATTTTTTTTTTTTTAACCTGAACTCAAGTAATTTTGGAGGAAGTACAGAGAACATTGGCGTGGGGCGATGATGGGTATAGAAATGTGAAGACAGGCTATAAAGAGTATGTTGTTAAGTCAGTGTAGGGAAAGTGTACTGCCCTCTTTGGCCCCATAGCTGGGCCTGAGAAACTGACGTTAAGACAGATTAACAGGAGAAAAGTATACAGATTTTATTTAGTAATTTTTACATGTACACAGGAGCCTTCATAAGAAAAATGAAGACCCAAAGAAGTGTAGTTGGAACCAAACACATATATACTAGGTTGGACAATGAGTAATAAATTGTGAAAATGGACAAGACAAAGGAGTTTGTGCAAGGGCAGTTATTTGTAGAAAAGTGACTAGGAAGATAAGGTTTGGTTTAACAAGGTTTGTTTGTCGTTTGGCCTCACCTCCCTGTCTCTGGTCATAAGAATGTCTTCCTTCCCTCCTGGTATGGGGGTTACACCTTTTGCATGGGAATTTTATCTCCTGCTTTCAGGAAGAAGAAGGAAGCTTAGAGTGCCCTTCTTGCATCTGCTGATTTTCAGTGCCTTTAACTTAAAATAATCAGTACACCAGGATGGCATATTTTGGGGTGGCATACTCTGAACTCCTACACCAGCCACCACAGTGGGCAACTAGAGCTTAATTCTGTGTGAAATATATCCCTCAGAATCATCACACTAAAGTGCTGAAAGAGCTACAGTACTTCAACATCAACTTCCAAAAATTATGGTTGAGAGCTGATTGGGTGGGAGGGTGGGTGTTAATTCTCTGTTACTTCTGGCATGCTGCACATGTACACACATGGACAGAGCAGCAGCCTTCTGCAGTTTCAGAAGAGTCTTCAGCCACAGTGATATGGATACTGGTAGTGGAGCTATGGCCATAAAACACTGAAGTGGTCCACCTAGGTAATATGTGTGGAGCTCTGACAAGCTCTCACAGACATCATGAACCATGGATGGAGAGAGGTGCTTGGTACATCTGCTTTCAAAGTCTTCCAGACTTGGTCCATAGACCCCAACCTGAAAGATAAGACTAATTTAATAGTTTGGGTTTAACTTGGTTCCAAATTACCTCCCCCCGCAAAAAAATCTTCTGGCTAATGTTATTGAAATCATAGTCTGTGGTGTAAGAACTTTGGAACCTGAAGCACTATTTTTCTGAGCAGATCCAGTCCCTCCTCCCTTTTTTTCAATAACTTTGTATATTATTTGGCAATGAGTATTGTGGGTTTATATTTTAAATACCATATGGAAAAGGTTAAATGAATATTTTGTCTTTTTTTTTTACTGTGATACTTAAAAATTTTTAATTTTTGTTTATTTTTCACAAGTAAAAATTGTACATATTTAAAGTATACAGTGTGATGTTTTGACATATGTATATATTGTGAAATGATTACTACAATTGAACTAATTAACGTATTTGTTACCTCCCAAAGTTACCTTTTGTGTGAGTGTGTGGTGAGAACACTTAAGATCTACTCTCTTAGCAAACTTCAAATACACAACACACTATTATTCAGTTGCCTTTTAAAAAAACTTTTTATTGTGGTAAATTTTAAGCACAATCAAAAGTAGACAGAATAGAATAGTAAGCCCCCATATACCCAATACCTAACTTTAACAATTACCATGGCTTTCTCCTCTCTTGTATTATTTTTCTTTTAACTTTTGTTCTTCATATTTTTGTCCTCTCAAGGTTTTTTTTTGTTTTAATTGGGGTAAAATTTACATACAGTGAAATGCTCAAGTGTACAATTCTTGAGTTTTGATAAATGTATATACCCATGTAACCAACATCTTATTTGAGATACAGAACATTTCCATTAACCCAGAATGTTCTCTTACGCCATTTCCAGTCAATCAGTTTGCTATAGGCAAACCCTATTCTGATTTCTCTTACCATAGATTAATTTTGTCTGTTGTTGAAAATAATATAAATGGGAACATATAGTATGTTCTCTGTTTGACTTCTTTCACTCAAAATAATGGTTTCAAGATGCATCCATGCTGTTGCATGTGTCAGTAGTTCATCCTGTTTTATTGCAGAGTAGAATTCCATTGTATAAACATACACTTTATAATTTACTTTCCTCTTAATGGACATGTCAGTTTTTTCTAGCTTTGGGCTATTATCAGTAAAACTAATATAAACATTCTTGTATAAGACTTTTCATGGATATATGTTTTTATTTCTCTTGGGTAAATACCTATTAGTAGAAATGTGATTCATAATATAGGTATATGCTTAAGTTTATAAGAAATTGCCCAGCAGTTTTTAAAACAGTTATACCATTTTACACTTCTCACAGAAATATATGAGAGTTCTAGTTACTCTGCATGTTTGCTAGTATTTAGTGTTGTCTGTTTTTGGCTTTGTTTATTTTAGCTGTAGTAATAGATGTGAAGTTACATTACATTGTTTTAATTTGTATTTAATTGAATGTGTCTTTCCCTCTTGACTAATGGTATTGAGCACCTTCTAATGTATTCGTGGACTATTCCAAATCTTCTTTTTGAATTGTAGGCGGTATCTCCCTACTTTACAGACCAGTGGCCAGATTTAGGTTGCTGAAGAATTCTCTTTGCTCTCTAGTTCTGCCCCTTGCTTTCTGTGCCTTGAGAGCTCTTTTAGCCCTGCTGCCCCATCGTTGGCCTGTGTATGGCTGCCCTGTACTCTGAAGGTGGGTCTTGCCTCTGCAAAGTTTCTCTTGGCTTTCCGGTTATCTTTCATTCCTCACATCTTCCTTAGCTCAAAGCCTAGAGGACTTTAGAGAGATGATCTCAGCTCTCTTCTCTTGCCCCCATTTTTGGTGAAAACTAGTGGAAAAGAGTTTGTGTGAAGAGGGGCCAGGTAGTTCATACAGCCTCTCTCTGTGTCTGGGGCTGCTCTGGATTCTATGCTGGTATGCCAGTCCCCACATAGCCCTTCAAAGTTAGACTGGTTTCTTTTTAGTGCTTGTCTGTGGCAGATTCTTTGTCCTCCCATTACAGTCAAGGGTGATAGCAACTGGAAATCTCTTCTGTTTTAAAATGGGCTTATCACTTTTTGGAGTTGATTTTGGTTTCTGGGTGTCCTCAGTCTCTGAAAAATTTTAAAAACTATAATTATGTAGCTTATCCAACTTCTTTTCATGGTTAGGGTGTAAGTGATAACTCTTTTGACTTTTTATTTTCTTACTGGCATTAAGTTCTCCTCCCTCACAGGCTACCACAATTTGGTTTTTGTTCCTCTCTACTTTTCTTTCTCTACCTACTTTCTGTCTTCTTTTGGATTACTTGAGTACGTTTTAGTGTTCCATTTTATTTCCTCTACTGGTTTTTCTTTACAGTTAACAATATGCACCCTTAACTTATTACAGCTTACTTAGGATACTGTACCACTTAATATAAATTTTAAGAACCTTTCAGGGACTTCTCTGGTCGTCCAACGGTTAAGAATCCACTTTCCCATGCCGGGGATGCGGGTTTGATCCCTGGTCGGGGAACTAAGATCCCACATGCTGTAGGGCTACTGAGCCTGCGTGCCACAACTAGAGAGCCCATGTGCTCTGGAGCCAGCATGCCACAACTAGAAGTCTTCGTGCTGCAATGAGGAGCCCATGTGCCGCAACTAAGACCTGAAGCAGCCAAAAATAAATGAATAAATAGTAAAATAAAAAAGAACCTTCCAATAGTATACTTCCATTTACCCTCCTTCCTTTGTGTTATTGTATCATGTATTTTATATCTATATATGTTATGAACCCCACAATATAATGTTTATTTTGCAGTGGTCAGTTATCTTTAAAGGAAATCACAATAATTTTTTAAAAAGATATTCTTTGTATTTACCCATATATTTACCATTTCCTGTACTCTTCATTCTTTCTTGTAGATCTCTTTTTTATTTGGTATCATTTCTCCTCAGCCTAAAGTATTGATACTTTCTTTAATATTTCTTGTAGTGCAGTTCTACTGTCATAGTTCTACTGAACTATGTCACTTTCTCTTAATGCAAAAATGTCTATTTCACCTTTGACTTTGAAGCATGTTTTCTCAGGATATAGGGGTCTGGGTTGACAATTTTTTTTTAGCACTTTAAAAGACAGCTTTCCATTGTCTTCTGATCCCATTGTTTCTGATGAGAAGTCAGTTGTAATTTGTATCATTGTTAGCCTATATATGTCTTCTTCTATGGCTATATTAAAATTTTTCTCTTTATCTTTGGTGTTAGCAGTTTGTCTATGATGTACCATGATGTAGGATTTTTTATATTTATCCTGCAAGGGCTTTTCTTGATTCCCAAATTGGGAAGTTTCCTGTTACCTGTTATTATTTCTTTATATATTTTTCTGCCCCACATTTTTTTTTTCTTTCAAGAACTCCAGTTACACACATTAGATCATTTGATAATGTTTCACAGGTCACTGAGGCTTTTTTCTTTTTTAATCTTTTTTTTTTCTCCTTATCTAGAGGTTGGATGATATCTGTTTATCTGTCTTCTACTCCAGTAACTTCTTTTGTGATCTCGCATATGTTATTTATTAAGCCCCTCTTCACCGTCTCACAGCTTTTTCCTCTTTGGTACCTTGTCTTGCATTTTCCAGCTGCTTCAGCCTCCCAAACTGTGATCTCTGTCTCTTTAGCACTGTGAGACTGCAAGGTTCTACTTGGGTTCCACTTCCCTGTGTTGTGGGCAAGAAAGCCTTGTCCAGCTTGGGACACAAGGGGTGTTTACCTTATTTCAAAGATCAGAGTCCTTTGTTTCCTGTTTGTTGCTTGAACCAGTTGCCTCACATATTTTTGACTAGTCTTATTGCTATATTTTGGTGGGAGGGAAGTCTGGTGTCAGTGTCCCTGTCATATCTGGAAGTGGAAGTCCTATTAGATGTTCTTTGATTTCTCATCTTATTGCTTACCTGCATTCTTATATATATATAACTTGTATGCCATTTAAACATTTATATGTTGCCTTCTCCTACTTCCAGTATCAAAACTATAACATTATTTGTTACAGAATAAATTTAAACTCATTTTCTTCCAAAGGCTTTTTCTAACTTAAGTAAAATTACATTATCTATTATGATATAATAAAGGGTTACTGGAGAAAGATTTCCATCGGTGCAGAGCAATTTGCCAAATACTTTGTGATTCACCATTGGCCACAAAGGCCAATGGATATTAGAAGAATCAGAAAATCCAGCTGCCCCTTGATAGTAAAGAGAATCCTTATGCTGTGATTCACTATAAACTCTGTGAATTCCCATGAGAGAAGATTATGGTAACAGACAACAAAATGTCACTAGGAGTCAGAAAAGATGCTGCTTACATCGGCAATATAAATCAGCCTGTTTTTTTTTAAATGGTTTTATCTTTGAAAAATTGTTCTGCATACCAAGAAGGGAAGGATTTTTTAGCCCAAATTGAAAATATTAAAGCAGTCTAGAGGCTTCCCTGGTGGCGCAGTGGTTAAGAATCTGCCTGCCAATGCAGGGGACATGGGTTCGAGCCAGGTCTGGAAAGGTCCCACATGCCGCGGAGCAGCTAAGCCCGTACGCCACAACAACTGAGCCTGCGCTCTAGAGCCCACGTGCCACAACTACTGAGTCTGCGTGCCATAACTATTGAAGCCTGCTTGCCTAGAGCCTGTGCTCCACAACAAGAGAAGCCACCGCAATGAGAAGCCCTTGCACCGCAACGAAGAGTAGCCTCCGCTCAACGCAACTAGAGAAAGCCCGCGTGCAGCAGCGAAGACCTAATGCAGCCAAAAATAAACAAATAAATAAATTTATAAAAAAAGAAAAGCAGTCTATGTTGTACTTAAATGGATAAAAGCATGCAAAAACAGAAATACATACTACATATAACTAGCATGAATTGTTCTAAAACTCAGGCTTCAAGTATGGTCAAGTTTATCATTTTTTCTTAAAATTTATTTGTCCTCCAGTTGAGCCTCTGTTGCTTTATTAAAATGAAATTTAGTATCTCTTCTTAGCTCTGTCCTGTTGCCACCAAATTATTCTGAAATCTTTATGCTCACTGGTCTAATGTGGAGGTTGGGGTCAGCCTTCTTCCTACAGAGGACAGGCTTCCTAGGAAGCCCAATCACTCTGGAGCTTCCCCTGTTGCTTGCTGCCCACCTGCTGAAAATTCATTGGCATAGTCTGACAGATAGTAGTGCAGGCTTCTGTGACTCTTCAGAGGTGCTGGCCCCGCTCCTGTAGGTACAGGCCTGGTCAGAGGTGCTCCACGTTTGCATTCTGTGGGTTTCAGTTTCTAGGAATGATGGGTGGCCTCGGGAACACTGGGTCAGCCCTGGTTTCACTGTGCCTGTGCTCTTTCTTCTTTAGTGATCAACTGAAAGGGAGAAGAGAGCAGCTTTATTTTTGAATCCTCAAAGCACAAAGGATCTTACTGTGCCACTACCGCCAAATAATCAAGGTTGTTCACCCCCGTACTACCCTCCTTGGGTGGATACCATAGTAATTCAGGGTGATTTACCCTCCTAGTGAGATAGCTTTTCACTGATTCCACATCAGTACTGGCAAAATAGCTAGCTAGCACTTTTCTCACTAAAAAAATGTAAATAATTAATCTCTGGCAGAGTCCCATCTGGTGTTACCAGGCTATATGTGTATAGTCATCAATATATGTAAATAGATTTTCTCTATTTTACAGGGTTATCTACATGACCTGGGGCACTTACTGTTTCACCTACTCAACAGAAGAGTATTTGTTGGTTCAAAATACCATGCTGTGTACTAGAGGAACTGGGGACAGTGAAGGGGGACAAAATCCAGAGCCAGGTTTCAAAGGAGCTTATAATATTTTATTTATTTATTTATTTTTTTGCGGTACGTGGACCCTTCACTCCTGTGGCCTCTCCCGTTGTGGAGCACAGGCTCCGGACGCGCAGGCTCAGCGGCCATGGCTCACAGGCCCAGCCGCTCTGCGGCATGTGGGATCCTCCCGGACCGGGGCACGAACCCATGTCCCCTGCATCAGCAGGCGGACTCTCAACCACTGCGCCACCAGGGAAGCCCAAGGAGCTTATAATATTTTATTATCAAATAGTTTAAACTGTGAACTTCCAAGAAGAGACTAGGTGGAGAAGAGAGAGAAAGAAGTATTGAGTAGTTGGTCATTATCTTGGTAGTGTGCCAAGTGGTTCAGATATCCACTTTGGCAACTAATGGATAGAGGGATAAAACTCTAGCAATCTACCTACCCTCGGTTTGCTAGGTGACCACTGAATAAATTGTCTACCAGAGTCCTAAACTCATATTCATAACCTGTTCTTTCAGTGTCTCTTATAGAATTCTATCTACTTTTTTAGTCTCTTTGTAGCACATATAGTACTTTATTTGTAAAGTTAACTTTATACTATATAGTTAAACATAGTAACTTTATAGTATTATATAGATTTTTAATTCAGACTTTTACATAAAATTATTTTGGTGTACTAGATTAGATAAAACAGATTTATCAGAAAAAAATTCTGTCAATACTATTACACATTGTAAAATCTGTTTACAAATAGAGTTAAAACTTCTAAATTGTATTTAAAAACTTACAAGTTTTGAAAATTCGGCAAAAGTCTTAGAATCAAAATGACCATTAAAATTCTTCTAAAAGAAAAAAATTGTTTTCTGGACTGTGCATCCTTCTCAGTGCAAATAGATACAGAAAATACTCCTTTTTAGGAAAGGTGTGAAGGGAAGTGCTGGAAAACTTCCCAAATGTCAGAAACACAAAAGTTCATTCTGTTGATACTTTAAAAAAAAAAGCAAAAGGAGAGTAGTTGGTCCCTCAGACTTGGAAAGCCTCTCCCATCATACAATTGGCTAAGGCATGTTGAATTCCTTTCTGTGGCCCATTCCTTTGTGAAAAGATTTCAAAGCAGCTAATATCATCACAGCAGTGGTCTAATTTAAAATCTTTTAAGGGGAATACTGCCAAATTCACTTCACACGCATGCTGCTTCTCTTCCCTTTCTGTACACAGTTTTCTACTCCATGGTCTATTACAAGCTTGGTGCTGTATGGGAACCTTGAAGACAGTACTGAGGTCAGTGAAGAGAGTTTAAAGAGAAGTCAGGCATGATGTGAGGGAATGAGCTGATGTTTACGTGGTGTGCAAGAGCAAATGACTTGGAGTTGGATATTTTCCATTATTTTGTCTTTGAAATGTATCTGTCTCATAGTCTATCATACACACTGCTTCCAGGATCATCCTTCTAAAATACAGATTTAGTAAACTACATCCCCAATTAAAATCCTTCAAGGATTATTTCAGTCCTTCATTGAAATAATTTGCTAAAAGTGTGTGGTTGCCGGAATAGAAGCCTGTGTTGGGTAGTAATCATTTGTTTATTTTGAAGACCAGGAATTAGAAATATTAAAAGAAAAAAAAAACCCTGATAATTGTAGAAGTGTTCTTTTTTTGATTTCTTTTTTGATGTGGACCATTATTAAGGTCTTTATTGAGTTTGTTACAATATTGCTTCTGTTTTGGTTTTTTGGCCACGAGGCATGTGGGATTTTAGCTCCCTGACCAGGGATCGAACCCACACCCCCTGTATTGGAAGGTGAAGTCTTAACCACTGGATTGCCAGGGAGAGGCCCTGTAGAAGTATTCTTAATCTTTTGGAATAAACTTTCTTCAGAACTTATGTATTTTCTTAGGCACAACATATTAATGGGAATTCAGAGATTTTATTTTTGTATTCAAATCAACTTGCAGTATTTTGGAGGTGGCAAGGAGTAATTTCTATCATACCTTTTGATATGGCAAAACTTGGGTTTGTAGTTCATTTTTACGCAGTTCGTTCATAGCTTTCAAGTATTCAGCATGTTTTTCTTAATAGAATGATTTGATATATTGCATTTATTAAACAATCTTTGGGAAAGGCAAGTATTAAATAGATACATAAACAAAGGTTATATTTTCATGGTGGTTGTATGGTTTTAATTGATTTTTCTACCTTGATTTCAGTATACTGTTGTTTTGTGACATCAGAAAATTACAGTTTCATGTTAATACAATTGTGGAGAAAAATTAACTGGCAGAATATAGATGATGTGCTAAAATATGTATTTCTTAAAAATAATGTCTTCAATGTGTAAAATATTTTGTTTTGTTTCTTCATGTGTTATTTGAACATGCTTATTGGTTACTTCATCTCTTTTATCTTGTTAAAGGTCTTAATTTAAATCAGATTGTCTGTTCTGCAAGTAATTTTAAAGTTAATGATTGTTTTAGTGCAGAAAAAGCATTATGATCTGCCAAGGATTGATGTAATGAGAAGTAATTAAACAAAATTTAGTTTGCTACCAAATTCACCCTGCCCCCACCCCACACAATTGGCATCACAGTTCTTTGGGTTTTTTTCAATTTCTTTATAAAAAATCAACATATTAAGCAGATACATTGATGTTTTTGAGCAATTTGTTGTAGTTTTCACTGGGTATTTATAAGGTGGTGAGAGAACTTGAAATAAAAACTGTGGCTATGGAAGTGACAAAGCGTTCAAAAAATGAATGTCCTTATATACTTATAACAAATGCCATTAGTTGGTTGTATGTCTCTTCTACTTCCTTAGCTGGATCTGCTGACTTCCCTGCTCCTGACTTATTCTGAAAGAGAATCAAAGTCTGGCAGGTCTGTTTTGATGACTTTTTTCTTTTTAATTTAAAAAGTTTGGTATTCATCACTTTAGTATGAATTTATAGTACCAATATTAGTGCCTTATTATTTATTTTTTTAAGGAATAACAGCAGGTTTTGTAGGAGTCATATTATTTACACATACATTTAGGTCCTAACATGAAAGTTTGTTGGAAAAAATAGCTGAAAGATACATAGATGTTTAGAGTAATAGATCTCAGAATTTCTCTTTCCTTCATCCATTTTTACCTCTTTTTAAAATGTAAATGTACATTTTTATGAAGGAAAGTACAAGTTTCATACGAGTAAAATAAGGTTAAAATTTTAATTATTAAATCTTCAGTCGAGTAACCAAAGAAATATTCTTATAAATGCATTAAAAAATGCTTTTTTTTTAACGTTTTATTTTGTATTGGGGTATAGCTGATTGACAATGTTGCGGTAGTTTCAGGTACACAGCAAAGGGACTCAGCCATAAGATACATGTATCCACTCTCCCCCAGACTCCCCTCCCATCCAGGCTGCCACATAACATTGAGCAGAGTTCCCTGTGTTATACAGTAGGTCCTGTTGGTTATCCATTTTAAATATAGCAGTGTGTATATGTCGATCCCAAACTCCCTAAGTATCCCTTCCCCCCCATCCTTCTTCCACTCCAGGTAACAATAAGATTGTTTTCTAAGTCTGTGAGTCTGTTTCTGTTTTGTAAATAAGTTCATTTGTATCATTTCTTTTTAGATTCTGCATATAAGTGATATCATACGATATTTCTCTTTCTCTGACTTACTTCACTCAGTGTGACACTCTAGGTACATCCATGTTGCTGCAAATGGCATTATTTCATTCTTTTTAATGGCTAATATTCCATTGTATATATGTACCACATCTTCTTTGTACATTCCTCTGTCAATGGACATTTAGGTTGCTTCCATGTCTTGGCTATTGTAAAGAGTGCTGCAGTGAACACTGGGGTGCATGTTTCCTTTTGGATCATGTTTTTCTCCAGACATATGCCGAGGAATAGGATTGCAGTGTCATATGGTAGCTCTATTTTTAGTTTTTTAAGGAACCTTCATTCTGTTCTCCATCAATTTACATTCCCACCAACAGTTTAGGAGGGTTCCCTTCTCTCCATACCCTCTCCAGCATTTATTGTTTGTGGATTTTTTGATGATAGCCATTTTGACTGGTGTGAGGTGATATCTCATTGTAGTTTTGATTTGCATTTCTCTAATAATTAGCGATGTTGAACATCTTTTCATATGCCTCTTGGCCATCTGTATGTCTTCTTTGGAGAAATGTCTATTTAGGTCTTCTGCCCATTTTTTGATTGGGTTGTTTGTTTTGATGATATTAAGCCTTATGAGCTGTTTGTAAACTTTGGAGTCTAATCCCTTCTCAGTCACATCATTTGCAAATATTTTCTCCCAATCTGTGGGTTGTCTTTTCATTTTGTTTATGGTCTCCTTTGCTGTGCAAAAGCTTTTAAGTTTAATTAGATCCCATTTGTTTATTTTTGTTTTTATTTCCATTATTCTGGGAGATGGATCGAAAAAGATATTGCTGGGATTTTTTTTTTTTTTTTTGGCTGCACTGGGTCTTTGTTGCTGCACATGGGCTTTCTCTAGTTGTGGTGAGTGGGGGCTACTCTGCGTTGCGGTGCACGGGCTTCTAATTGCGGTGGCTTCTGTTGTTGCGGAGCACAGGCTCTAGGCACATGGGCTTCAGTAGTTGTGGCACATGGGCTCTAGAGTGCAGGCTCAATAGTTGTGGCACATGGGCTTAGTTGCTCTGCGACACATGGGATCTTCCCAGACCAGGGCTCGAACCCATGTCCCCTGCATTGGCAGGAGGATTCTTAACCACTGCGCCACCAAGGAAGTCCACATTTAAGTCTTTAATCCACTTTGAGAGCTTATTTTTGTGTATGGTGTTAAAGAATGATCTAATTTCATTTGTTTTACATGTAGCTGTCCAGTTTTCCCAGCACCATTTGTTGAAGAGACTGTCTTTACACCACTGTGTAGTCTTGCTTCCTTTGTTGTAGATTAATTGACCATAGGTGTGTGGGTTTATTTCTGGGCTTTCTATCCTGTTCCATTGATCTATATTTCTGTTTTTGTGCTGGTACCATACTGTTTTGATGACTATAGCTTTGTAGTATAGTCTGACATCAGACAGCCTGATTCCTCCAGCTCCATTTTTCTTTCTCAAGACTTCTTTGGCTGTTTGGGGTCTTTTGTGTATCCGTATAAATTTTAAGATTTTTTGTTCTACTTCTGTGAAAGATGCCATTGGTAATTTGATAGGGACTGCGTTGAATTGGTAGAAAGCCTTGGGTAGTATAGTCATTTTGACAGTATTGGTTCTTTTAATCCACGAAATGGTATAGCTTTCCATCTGTCTGTGTCTTCTTTGATTTCTTTCATCAGTGTCTTACAGTTTTCAGAGTACAGGTCTTTTGTCTCCTTAGATAGGCTATTCCTAGGTATTTTATTCATTTTGATGCGATGGTAAATGGGATTGTTTCTTGAATTTCTCTTTCTGATCTTTCGTTGTTAGTGTATAGAAATACAACAGATTTCTGTGTATTAATTTTGTAAACTGCAGCTTTACCAAATTCATTGATGAGTTCTAGTAGTTTTCTGGTAGCGTCTTTGGGATCTTCTATATATAGTATCATGTCATCTGCAAACAGTGACAGTTTTCATCTTCTTTTCCAGTTTGGATTCTTTTTATTTCTTTTTCTTCTATGATTGCCATAGCTAGGACTTCCAAAACTATGTTGAATAAAAGTTGTGTCTTGTTCCTCCTTGTCTTGTTCCTGATCTTAGAGGAAATGCTTCCAGCTTTTCCCCATTGAGTATGACGTTAGCTGTAGGTTTGTCCTCTATGACCTTTATTAGGTTGAGGTATGTTCCCTCTGTGCCCACTTTCTGGAGAGTGTTTATCATAAATGGGTGCTGAATTTTGTCAAAAGCTTTTTCCGCATCTGTTGAGATGATCATATGGTTTTTATTCTTCAATTTGTTGATGTGTTGTATCACACTGATTGATTTGCGGATATTGAAAAATCCTGCATCCCTGGGATAAATCCTACTTGATCATGGTGTATGATTGTTTTAATGTATTGCTGGATTTGGTTTGCTAGTATTTTGTTGAGGATTTTTATGTCTATGTTTGTCAGTGATATTGGCCTGTAATTTTCTTTTTTTGTAGTATCTTTGCCTGGTTTTGGTATCAGGGTTATGGTGGCCTCATGGAATGAGTTTGGGAGTTTTCCTTCCTCTGCACCTTTTTGGAAGAGTTTCAGAAGGATAGGTGTTGGCTCTTCTCTAGATGTTTGATAGAATTCACCTATGAGACCATCAGGCCCTGGAATTTTGTTTACTGGGAGTTTTTTAATCACAGTGTCAGTTTCAGTGCTTGTGATTGGTCTGTTCATATTTTCTATTTCTTCCTGGTTCAGTTTTGGGAGACTACCTTTCTAGGAATTTGTCCATTTCTTCCAGGTTGTCCATTTTATTGGCATACAGTTGCTTGTATTAGTCTCTTATGACCCTTTGTATTTCTGTGGTGTCAGTTGCAACTTCTCCTTTTTCATTTCTAATTTTGATTTGAGCCATCTCCCTTTTTTTCTTGATGAGTCTGGCTAAAGGTTTATGAATTTTGTTTATCTTTTCAGAGAACCAGCTTTTAGCTTCATTGATCTTTGCTGTTGTTTTCTTTGTCTCTATTTCATTTATTTCTGCTCTGGTCTTTATGATTTCTTTCCTTCTACTAACTTTAGGTTTTGTTTGTTCTTCTTTCTCCAGTTATTTTAGGTGTAAGGTTAGGTTGTTTATTTGAGGTTTCTCTTGTTTCCTGAGGTAAGATTGTATTGCTGTAAACTCCCCTCTTAGAACTGCTTTTGCTACATTGCATAGGTTTTGGATCATTGTGCTTTCATTTTCTTTTGTCCGTAGGTATTTTTTGATTTCTTCTGTGATTTCTTCAGTGACCCATTGGTTGTTTAGTACTATATTGCTTAGCCTCTACGTGTTTGTGGGGTTTTTTAAAATAAATTTATTTATTTTTGGCTGTGTTGGGTCTTCATTGCTGCATACAGCCTTTTCTCTAGCTGCGGCAAGAGTGTGCTACTCTTTGTTGCGGTGCGTGGGCTTCTCATTGTGGTGGCTTCTGTTGTTGCGGAGCACGGGCTCTAGGTGCACGGGCTTCAGTAGTTGTGGCATGTGGGCTCAGTTTGTGGTTCACGGGCTGTAGAGCGCAGGCTCAGTAGTTGTGATGCATGGGCTTAGTTGCTCCGCGGCATGTCAGATCTTCCCAGACGGGGTTCGAACCTGTGTCCCCTGCATTGGCAGGCAGATTCTTAACCACTGCACCACCAGGGAAGCCCATTTGTGTTTTTAATAGTTTTTTTCTTGTAGTTTATTTCTAATCTCATAGCATTGTGATCAGAAAAGATGTTTGATATGATTTCAGTTTTCTTAAATTTACTGAAGCTCTCCCTGTGGCCCAGCATGTAGTCCATCCTAGAAAATGTTCCGTGTGCACTTGAGAAGAATGTGTATTCTGCTGCTTTTGGATGGAATGCTCTATAAATATAAATTAAGTCCATCTGGTCTAGTGTGTTATTGTAGGGCTGTGTTTCCTTATTCATTTTCTGTCTGGATGATCTGTCTGCTGATGAAAGTGGGGTGTTAAAGTCCCCCACTATTATTGTGTTACTGTTGATTTCTCCCTTTATGGTTGTTAGTATTTGCCTTATGTATTGAGGTGCTCCTATGTTGGGTACATATATATTTACAATTGTTATATCTTTTTCTTGGATTGATCCCTTGATCATTATGTAGTGTCCTTCTTTGTCTCTTATTAGAGTCTTTATTTTAAAGTCTATTTTGTTTGATATGAGTACTGCTATTCTAGCTTTCTTTTGGTTTCCATTTGCATGGGATACCTTCTTCCATCCCCTCACTTTCAGTCTGTATGTTTTCAGTCTGTATATGTTCCTCTTGTAGACAGCATATACGTGGGTATTATTTTTGTATCCACTAAGCCAGTCTGTGTCTTTTGGGTGGTGCTTTTAATCCATTTACATTGAAGGTAATTATCGATATGTATATTCTTGTTGCCATTTCTTAATTGTTTTGGATTTGTTTTTATAGGTCTTTTTTCTTCCCTTCCTATTTTGTTCTCTTCTCTTGTTTGATGACCCTCTTTAGTGCTGTGTTTGGGTTGCTTTTTCTTTTGCATGTGTGTATCTATTGTAGTTTTTGGGTTTGCTGTTTCCATGCAGTTTTTTGTTTTTTGTTTTTTGTTTTTTTTGTGGTACGCAGGCCTCTCACTGTTGTGGCCTCTCCTGTTGCAGAGCACAGGCTCTGGACGCACAGGCTCAGTGGCCATGGCTCACAGGCCTAACCGCTCCGTGGAATGTGGGATCCTCCCAGACCGGGGCACGAACCCATGTCCCCTGCAATGGCAGGTGGACTCTCAACCACTGCGCCACCAGGGAAGCCCCCCCATGCAGTTTTGATAAAACAGTCTATGTATGTACAAGGTTTTTTTGTTTGTTTTTTTGTTAAGTTGCCAGTCTCTTCCCCGCCTAGAGGAGTTCCTTTAGCATTTGTTGCAAAGCTGGCCTGGTGGTGCTGAATTCTCTTAGCTTTTGCTTGTCTGTAAAGCTTTTGATTTCTCTGTCAAATCTGAATGAGAGCCTTACTGGGTATAGTATTCTTGGTTGTAGGTTCTTCCCTTTCATCACTTTAAATATATCATGCCACTACCTTTTGGCTTGCAGAGTTTCTGCTGAGAAATCAGGTGATAACCTTATGGGAGTTCCCTTGTATGTTATTTGTCATTTTTCCCTTGTTGCTTTTAATATTTTTTCTTTGTCTTTAATTTTTGTCAATTTGATTACTATGTGTCTCAGTGTTTTTCTGCTTGGGCTTATCCTGCCTGGGACTCTCTGCAGTTCCTGGGCTTGGTTGGCTGTTTCCTTTCCCATGTTAGGGAAGTTTTCAGCTATTATCTCTTCAAATATTTTCTCGGGTCCTTTCTCTCTCTCTTCTCCTTTTGGGACCCCTGTAATGCGAATGTTGGTACATTCATTGTTGTCCCAGAGGTATCTTAGGCTGTCTTCATTTGTTTTTATTCTTTTTTCTTTATTCTGTTCCGTGACAGTGATCTCCACCATTCTGTCTTACAGGTCACTTATCCATTCTTCTGCCTCAGTAATTCTGCTATTGATTCCTTCTAGTATATTTTTCATTTCATTTATTGTATTGTTCATCTCTACTTGTTTGTTCTTTAGTTCTTGTAGGTCTTTGTTAAATATTTCTTGCATCTTCTCCATCTTTGCCTCCATTCTTTTTCCAGGATCTTGGATCATCTTCACTATCATTATTATCAATTCTTTTTTTGGAAGGTTGCCTATCTCCAGTTCTTTTAGTTGTTTTTTGGGGGTTTTATCTTATTCCTTCAACTGTGACATAATCCTCTTCCTTTTCATCTTGTCTCACTTTCTGTGATTGTGGTTTTCGTTCTGCAGGCTGCAGGATTGTAGTTCTTCTTGCTACTGCTCTCTGCCCTGTGGTGGATGATGCTATCTAAGAGGCTTGTGTAAGCTTCCTGATGGGAGGAACTGGTGGTGGGTAGAACTGCATCTTGCTCTGGTAGGCAGAGCCTTTCTCAGTAAAACTTTAATCCGCTTGTCTGCTGTTGGGTATGGCTCTGTTCCCTACCTCGTAGTTGTTTGGTCTGAGGCAACCCAGCACTGGAGCCTACAAACTGTAGGTGGGGCTAATGACGGCCTCTAGGAGGGCTTACACCAATAGGTACATCCCAGTTCTGCTGCTGTCAGTGCCCTTGTCCCCACAGTGAGCCACAGCTGCCCCCCGTCTCTGCAAGAAAGCCTCCAACATTATCAGGTAGGTTTGGTTCAGTCTCCTATGGGTCACTGCTCTTTTCCTCTGGGTCCTGTTGTGCACAGGACTTTATGTGTGCCCTCTAAGAGTGGAGTCGCTATTTCCCCCAGTCCTGTGGAGGTCCTACAGTCAAATCTCACTGGCCTTCAAAGTCAGATTTCCTGGGGATTCCTAGTCCCATTGCTGGACCCCCAGGCTGGGAAGCCTGATGTGGGGCTCAGAACCTTCACTACAATGGAAGAATTTCTGTGGTGTAATTGTTCTCCAGTTTGTGGGTTGCCCACTTGGCGGGTATGGGATTTGATTTTATCGTGATTGAATCCCTTCTACCGTCTCACTGTGGCTTTTCCCTTGTTTTTGGATGTGGAGTATCATTTTTGGTGGGTTCCAGCATCTTCCTGTCAATGGTTGTTCAGCAGTTAGTTGTGAATTCAGTGCTCTTGCAAGAGGAGGTAAGTGCACATCCTTCTACTCTGCCCTCTTTGATGCTTTGAAAAATATGTTTAACTTAAAGCAGAGCAAATATACACTGGACAATATTTTTTAAAGTATGCACAGTTATGCATGTTGTATGTATCTCAAACCCAAATTATGATTTTTGTGGTGCAATTGTTCTATAACCTGAGATCATCAGGAGGCTGAACACTACACATTTGAAAATGTGAGACAGTTTTTCTGTATCAGTGCATAACCAGTGAAGGAAGAATCACTCATACTGTCTTGTGTATATGGAGTGTTGTCTTCCAGTCTTTATACCCACAAGTGGGGTCTTCAGGGATAAATTTCCATGACTTGTTCACTTAAAGTGAAATGATCCAATGGCATAATTGAATATGTATTCTACACATAGCAAATTCCTAAATTATTTAGCAGTTTAAGAACCAAATACTTATATATTTTTTAGGGAGTGATATATGAAATACAGACTACAGAATACTGTTAATTTTAAATACAGGAAAAATGAAAGTTTTAATCTTTCTGTCTTTTCAGGTTCTTAATATAGTAGATCAAATCAGATCCATAAATCAACAATTAGTAATAATTTTACCTATTCTATACTTTTTTTTTTTTACAACTTTATTGGAGTATAATTGCTTTACAATGGTGTGTTAGTTTCTGCTTTCTAACAAACTGAATCAGTTATACATATACATATGTTCCCATATCTCTTCCCTCTTGCATCTCCCTCCCTCCCACCCTCCCCATCCCACCCCTCTATGTGGTCACAAAGCACCGAGTTGATCTCCCTGTGCTATGCAGCTGCTTCCCACTAGCTATCTATTTTACGTTTGGTAGTGTATATATGTCCATGCCACTCTCTCACTTTGTCACACCTTACCCTTCCCCCTCCCCATATCCTCAAGTCCATTCTCTAGTAGGTCTGTGTCTTTATTCCCGTCTTACCCCTAGGCTCTTCATGACATTTTTTTTCCCTTAGATTCCGTATATATGTGTTAGCATACGGTATTTGTCTTTCTCTTTCTGACTTACTTCACTTTGTATGACAGATTCTAGGTCCATCCACCTCACTACAAATAACTCAATTTCGTTTCTTATTATGGCTGAGTAATATTCCATTGTATATATGTGCCACATCTTCTTTATCCATTCATCCGATGATGGACACTTAGGCTGTTTCCATCTCCTGGCTATTGTAAATAGAGCTGCAATGAACATTTTGGTACATGACTCTTTTTGAATTATGGTTTTCTCAGGGTATATGCCCAGTAGTGGGATTTCTGGGTCATACGGTAGTTCTATTTGTATTTTTTTAAGGAACCTCCATACTGCTCTCCATAGTGGCTGAACCAATTCACATTCCCACCAGCAGTGCAAGAGTGTTCCCTTTTCTCCACACCTTCTCCAGCATTTATTGTTTCTAGATTTTTTGATGATGGCCATTCTGACTGGTGTGAGATGATATCTCATTGTAGTTTTGATCTGCATTTCTCTAATGATTAATGATGTTGAGCATTCTTTCATGTGTTTGTTGTCAGTCTGTATATCTTCTTTGGAGAAATGTCTATTTAGGTCTTCTGCCCATTTTTGGATTGGGTTGTTTGTTTTTTTGTTATTGAGCTGCATGAGTTGCTTATAAGTTTTGGAGATTAATCCTTTGTCAGTTGCTTCATTTGCAAATATTTTCTCCCATTCTGAGGGTTGTCTTTTGGTCTTGTTTATGGTTTCCTTTGCTGTGCAAAAGCTTTGAAGTTTCGTTAGGTTCCATTTGTTTATTATTTTTTTATTTCCATTTCTCTAGGAGGTGGGTCAAAAAGGATCTTGCTGTGATTTATGTCATAGAGTGTTCTGCCTATGTTTTCCTCTAAGAGTTTGATCGTTTCTGGCCTTACATTTAGGTCTTTAATCCATTTTGAGCTTATTTTTGTGTATGGTGTTAGGGAGTGTTCTAATCTCATACTTTTACATGTACCTGTCCAGTTTTCCCAGCACCACTTATTGAAGAGGCTGTCCTTTCTCCACTGTACATTCCTCCTTCCTTTATCAAAGATAAGGTGACCATATGTGCATGGGTTTATCTTTGGGCTTTCTATCCTGTTCCATTGATCTATCTTTCTGGTTTTGTGCCAGTACCATACTGTCTTGATTACTGTAGCTTTGTAGTATAGTCTGAAGTCAAGGAGCCTGATTCCTCCAGCTCTGTTTTTCATTCTCAATATTGCTTTGTCTATTCGGGGTCTTTTGTGTTTCCATACAAATTGTGAAATTTTTTGTTCTAGTTCTGTGAAAAATGCTGGTGGTAGTTTGATAGGGATTGCATTGAATATGTAGATTGCTTTGAGTAGTAGAGTCAGTTTCACAATGCTGATTCTTTCTATCCAAGAACATGGTATATCTCTCCACCTATTTGTATCATCTTTAATTTCTTTCATCCGTGTCTTATAATTTTCTGCATACAGGTATTTTTGTCTCCTTAGGTAGGTTTATTCCTAGATATTTTATTCTTTTTGATACAGTGGTAAATGGGAGTGTTTTCTTGATTTCACTTTCATATTTTTTATCATTAGTGTATAGGAATGTGAGAGATTTCTGTGCATTTATTTTGTATCCTGGTACTTTACCAAATTCATTGATTAGGTCTAGTAGTTTTCTGGTAGCATCTTTAGGATTCTCTATGTATAGTATCATGTCATCTGCAAACAGTGACAGCTTTACTTCTTCTTTTCCGATTTGGATTCCTTTTACTTCCTTTTCTTCTCTGATTGCTGTGGCTAAAACTTCCAAAACTATGTTGAATAAGAGTGGTGAGAGTGGGCAACCTTGTCTTGTTCCTGATCTTAGTGGAAATGCTTTCAGTTTTTCACCATTGAGGATGATGTTGGCTGTGGGTTTGTCATATATGGCCTTTATTATGTTGAGGAAAGTTCCCTCTATGCCTACTTTCTGCAGGGTTTTTATCATAAATGGGTGTTGAATTTTGTCAAAAGCTTTCTCTGCATCTATTGAGATGATCATATGGTTTTTCTCCTTCAATTTGTTAATATGGTTTATCACATTGATAGATTTGCGTATATTGAAGAATCCTTGCATTCCTGGAATAAACCCCACTTGATCATGGTGTATGATCCTTTTAATGTGCTGTTGGATTCTGTTTGCTAGTATTTTGTTGAGGATTTTTGCATCTATGTTCATCAGTGATATTGGCCTGTAGTTTTCTTTCTTTGTGACATCCTTGTCTGGTTTTGGTATCAAGGTGATGGTGGCCTTGTAGAATGAGTT
>NW_020837993.1:11132671-11189636 GCF_003676395.1 Aethalodelphis obliquidens
ATGTTCATCAGTGATACTGGCCTGGGGTTTTCTTTCTTTGTGACATCCTTGTCTGGTTTTGGTATCAAGGTGATGGTGGCCTTGTAGAATGAGTTTGGGAGTGTTCCTCCCTCTGCTATATTTTGGAAGAGTTTGAGAAGGATAGGTGTTAGCTCTTCTCTAAATGTTTGATAGAATTCACCTGTGAAGCCATCTGGTCCTGGGGTTTTGTTTGTTGGAAGATTTTTAATCAGAGTTTCAATTTCAGTGCTTGTGATTGGTCTGTTCGTATTTTCCATTTCTTCCTGATTCAGTCTTGGCAGGTTGTGCATTTCTAAGAATTTGTCCTTTTCTTCCAGGTTGTCCATTTTATTGGCATAGAGTTGCTTGTTGTAATCTCTCATGATGTTTTGTATTTCTGCAGTGTCAGTTGTTACTTCTTCTTTTTCATTTCTAGTTCTAATGATTTGAGTCTTCTCCCTTTTTTTCCTTGATGAGTCTGGCTAATGATTTATCTATTTTGTTTATCTTCTCAAAGAACCAGCTTTTAGTTTTATTGATCTTTGCTATCATTTCCTTCATTTCTTTTTCATTTATTTCTGATCTGATCTTTATGATTTCTTTACTTCTGCTAACTTTTGGGTTTTTTTGTTCTTCTTTCTCTAATTGCTTTAGGTGCAAGGTTAAGTTGTTTATTCGAGATGTTTCCTGTTTCTTAAGGTAGGAATGTATTGCTATAAACTTCCCTCTTAGAACTGCTTTTGCTGCATCCCATAGGTTTTGGTTCATCGTGTTTTCATTGTCATTTGTTTCTAGGTATTTTTTGATTTCCTCTATGATTTCTTCAGTGATCACTTCGTTATTAAGTAGTATATTGTTTAGCCTCCATGTGTTTGTATTTTTTACAGATCTATTCCTGTAATTGATATCTAGTCTTACAGCATTGTGGTCAGAAAAGATGCTTGATACAATTTCAGTTTTCTTAAATTTACCAAGGCTTGATTTGTGACCCATAATATGATCTATCCTGGAGAATGTTCCATGAGCACTTGAGAAAAATGTGTATTCTGTTGTTTTTGGATGGAATGTCCTATAAATATCAGTTAAGTCCATCTTGTTTCATGTATCATTTAAAGCTTGTGTTTCCTTATTTATTTTCATTTTGGATGATCTGTTCATTGGTGAAAGTGGGGTGTTACAATCTCCTACTATGAATGTGTTACTGTCGATTTCTCCTTTTATGGCTGTTAGTATTTGCCTTATGTACTGAGGTGCTCCTATGTTGGGTGCATAAATATTTACAATTGTTATATCTTCTTCTTGGATTGATCCCTTGATCATTAGGTAGTGTCCTTCTTTGTCTCTTGTAATAGTCTTTATTTTTAAATCTATTTTGTCTGACATGAGAATTGCTACTCCGGGTTTCTTTTGGTTGCCATTTGCGTGGAATATCTTTTTCCATCCCCTCACTTTCAGTCAGTATGTGTCTCTAGTTCTGAAGTGGGTCTCTTGTAGACAGCATATATGTGGGTTTAGTTTTTGTATCCATTCAGCCAGTCTGTGTCTTTTGGTGGGAGCATTTAATCCATTTACATTTAAGGTAATTATCGATATGTGTGTTCCTCTTCCCATTTTCTTAATTGTTTTGGGTTTGTTATTTTAGGTCTTTTCCTTCTCTTGTATTTCTTGCCTAGAGAAGGTCCTTTAGTATTTGTTGTAAAGCTGGTTAGGTGGTGCTGAACTCTCCCAGCTTTTGCTTGTCTGTAAAGGTTTTAATTTCTCCATCAAATCTGAATGAGATCCTTGCTGGGTAGAGTAATCTTGGTTGTAGGCTTTTCTCCTTCATCACTTTAAATATGTCCTGCCAGTCCCTTCTGGCTTGCAGAGTTTCTCTGAAAGATCAGCTGTTAACCTTATGGGGATTCCCTTGTGTGTTATTTGTTGTTTTTCCCTTGCTGCTTTTAATATGTTTTCTTTGTATTTAATTTTTGACAGTTTGATTAATATGTGTCTTGGTGTGTTTCTCCTTGGATTTACCCTGTATGGGACTTGCTGTGCTTCCTGGACTTGATGAACTATTTCCTTTTCCATATTAGTGAAGTTTTCAACTATAATCTCTTCAAATATTTTCTCGGTCCCTTTCTTTTTCTCTTCTTCTTCTGGAACTGCTATGATTCGAATGTTGGTGCGTTTAATGTTGTCCCAGAGGTCTCTGAGACTGTCTTCAGTTCTTTTCATTCTTTTTTCTTTATTCTGCTCTGCAGTAGTTATTTCCACTATTTTATCTTCCAGGTCACTTAACCGTTCTTCTGCCTCAGTTATTCTGCTATTAATCCCTTCTAGAGTATTTTTAAGTTCATTTATTGTGTTGTTCATCGTTGCTTGTGTTATCTTTAGTTCTTCTAGGTCCTTGTTAAATGTTTCTTGCATTTTCTCTATTTCCAAGATTTTTGATCATCTTTACTATCATTATTTTGAATTCTTTTTCAGGTAGACTGCCTATTTCCTCTTCATTTGTTAGGTCTCGTGGGGTTTTATCTTGCTCCTTCATCTGCTGTGTGTTTTTCTGTCTTCTCATTTTGCTTAACTTGTTGTGTTTGGGGTCTCCTTTTTGCAGGCTGCAGGTTTGAAGTTCCCGTTGTTTTTGGTGTCTGTCCCCAGTGGCTAAGGTTCGTTCAGTGGGTTGTGTAGGCTTCCTGGTGGAGGGGACTAGTGCCTGTGTTCTGGTGGATGAGGCTGGATCTTGTCTTTCTGGTAGGCAGGACCACGTCTGGTGGTGTGTTTTGCGGTGTCTGTGGACTTATTATGATTTTAGGCAGCCTCTCTGCTAATGGGTGGGATTGTGTTCCTGTCTTGCTAGTTGTTTGGCATAGGGTGTCCAGCACTGTATCTTGCTCGTTGTTGAGTGAAGCTGGCTGTTGGTGTTGAGATGGAGATCCCTGGGAGATTTTTGCCGTTTGATATTATGTGGAGCTGGGAGGTCTCTTGTGGACTTGGCTCTCCTACCTCAGAGGCACAGAACTGACTCCTGTCTGCAGCACCAAGAGCCTTTCATCCACATTGCTCAGAATAAAATGGAGAAAAAGAAGGAAAGAAGGAATTAAGGAAGGAAGGAAGGCAAGAAGAAAGAAAAGAAAGAAGATAAAAATATAAAATAAAGTAAGATAAAATAGTTATTATAATAAAAAATAATTAAGAAAAAAAATTTTAAAAAAAATTAAAAAAAACAAAACAGACGGATAGAACCCTAGGACAAATTGTGAAAGCAAAGCTATACAGATAAAATCTCACACAGAAGCATACACATACACACTCACAAAAAGAGGAAAAGGGGAAAAAAATAATAAATCTTGCTCTCAAAGTCCACCTCCTCAATTTGGCATGATTCGTTGTCTATTCAGGTATTCCACAGATGCAGGGTACATCAAGTTGATCGTGGAGATTTAATCCGCTGCTCCTGAGGCTGCTGGGAGAGATTTCCTTTTCTCCTCTTTGTTCCCACAGCTCCCAGGGCTCAGCTTTGGATTTGGCCCCACCTCTGCGTGTAGGTCGCCGGAGGGTGCCTGTTCTTCGCTCAGACAGGACGGGGTTAAAGGAGCAGCTGATTTGGGTGCTGTGGCTCACTCAGGCCTGGGGGAGGGAGGGGTGCAGATATGGGGCGAGCTTGCGGTGGCAGAGGCTGGCATGACGTTGCACCAGCCTGAGGCGCGCTGTGTGTTCTCCCGGGGAAGTTGTCCCTGGATCCTGGGACCCTGGCAGTGGCGGGCTGCACAGGCTCCCCGGAAGGGAGGTGTGGAGAGTGACCTGTGCTGGCAAACAGGCCTCTTGGTGGCAGTAGCAGCAGCCTTAGCGTCTCATGCCTGTGTCTGGGGTCCACGCTGTTAGCCACGGCTCACGCCCGTCTCTGGAGCTCCTTTAAGCAGCGCTCTTAATCCCCTCTCCTTGCGCACCAGGAAACAAAGAGGGAAGAAAAAGTCTCTTGCCTGTACGGCAGGTCCAGACTTTTCCCCAGACTCCCTCCCGGCTAGCCGTGGTGCACTAACCCCCTGCAAGCTGTGTTCACGCCGCCAACCCCAGTCCTCTACCTAAGCTCCGACCGAAGCCCGAGCCTCAGCTCCCAGCCCCTGCCCGCCTCGGCGGGTGAGTAGACAAGCCTCTCGGGCTAGTGAGTGCCGGTCGGCACTGATCCTCTGTGCGGGAATCTCTCCGCTTTGCCCTCTGCACCCCTGTTGCTGTGCTCTCCTCCGCGGCGCCGAAGCTTCCACCCTCTGCCACCCGCAGTCTCCACCCGCGAAGGGGCTTCTGGTGTGTGGAAACTTTCCCTCTTTCACAGCTCCCTCCCAGAGGTGTGGTCCCGTCCCTATTGTTTTGTCTCTGTTTATTCTTTTTCCTTTTGCCCTACCCAGGTACGTGGGGAGTTTCTTTACTTTTGGGAGGTCTGAGGTCTTCTGCCAGCGTTCAGTAGGTGTTCTGTAGGAGTTGTTCCACTTGCAGCTGTATTTCTGATATATCTGTGGGGAGGAAGGTGATCTCCGTGTCTTACTCTTTCGCCATCTTCCCTGCCGTCTCCTATTCTATACTTCTTAAGAATTTTTTTTCTAAAGTGCCAGTCACCATATGTATTTTAGTTGACTGTTCTTGGTTTGCCTATGGTGTCCTGTGAAATTGCTTTTGAACTTAATAGATAAAGCTATTTCAAGTTTCCCATACCTAGAATGCCATGGAACTTTATGAACTATCACTTTCAATAAAACAACAGCCTATAAAATTAATGTTACTTGATCCCTGCTTCTCCATTTTCTTATCCAATATAGTAGGTAGGTTTTAACTTGATGGGTTCTGATATTCCTTCTCTCACTAATATGCAACATACTTAATTTGTACTGACTCTAAAGATTTAATTTTATAAAAGGTATAGAATGACAGTCTTGAAAATTTGCTTCTCCTGCTAAAAGACATGACATAATAGGGTATGAGGGTTTACATACTATGTCTGTTTATTTCCTATACATATTTTATATTTCTTCTTCTAAATCAGAAACACATGTAAAGTTATGATACATAAATGGTAAAGCAAGGAATAGAACTTTGATTTCCTTATCTCTAGGGCAGTATCTAGAACTGATTTACAAAGTGTGATGTATACATAACGTTTTTCCTCCATATCACTTTTAAAAGTCTTCTAGACAATATCTTTTTAAACTTTATGACAATGTCAGTAATTTTGTTCCTAGCATGAGTTAATAATTTATTTAAACTGTTGCCCATTGATCTTTTAAAATAGCTTTATTGAGGTACAATTTGCATAGCAGAAAATTTATTATATGTACAGTTTCTTGAATTTTATTAAATGTACACAGTTGAGGAAGCCTTATTACAGTCTAATTTTAGAATATATCCATCATCCCAGAAAATTCTCTGTTGCCTGTTTGTTGCTAGCCCCTGTTGTCACCCCCATCCAACTATTAATCTTGTTTCTATTTTTATAAGTAGCTTTGCCTTTTCTAGAAATTTCATAAAAATGGAATCATGTACAATAGTATGCAGTCTTTCCTGTCTGGCTTATTTTATACTTAGCATAGATTTTTTTACATGTATTTTTTTAAATTAATTTACTTATTTATTAATTAATTTATTTATGGCTGTGTTGGGTCTTCTTTTCCGTGCAAGGGCTTTCTCTAGTTGCGGCGAGTGGGGGCTACTCTTCATCGCGGTGCGCGAGCCTCTCACTGTTGTGGCCTCTCTTGTTGCGGAGCACAAGCTCCAGATGTGCAGGCTCAGTAGTTGTGGCGCATGGGCTTAGTTGCTCCGCGGCATGTGGGATCTTCCCAGGCCAGGGCTTGAACCTGTGTCCCCTGCATTGGCAGGCAGACTCTCAACCACTGCGCCACCAGGGAAGCCCCATATATGTTCTTTTATGTTTTAGTAGGTTGTCTCTTTTTATTATTGAGTTATATTTTATTGTATGGATATGCCATATTTTGTTTACTCACCAGTTAATTGACCATTTAGATTGTTTTCAGTTTGGGCTGTTATGAATAATGTTGCTAACAACATTTGTATACAAGGATTTTTTTTTTAATTTTAGATTTTATTTCTTTTTTGTGTACAGGCTTTTTGTGGGCTTATGTTTTCTTTTCTCTTAGGTAAATACCTATGAGTAGAAGTGCTGGTTTGCATGGTAAACATACTTTTAACTTTGAAAGAAACTGCTAAACTGTTTTCCAAAGTATCTGTACCACTTATATTCCCACCAGCAATGTATGAGAGTTCCAGGTCCTCTATATCCTTGCCAACATTTGGTGTTTTCAGTCTTCTAATTGTGGCTATTCTAGTGGCTATATAGTCAGCTCATTATTGTTTTATTTTGCATTTCCCTCAAAACTAAAGACTAAGCATCTGTTGGTGTCCTCATAAAATTCCTATTTAAAATCTTAACCCCCAAAGTGATGGTGTTAGAAAGTGGGGCCTTTGGGAGGTAATTATCAGTAAGCCATAAGGGCAGAGCCCTCATGAATTAGATTTGAATTAGATTAGTGCCCTTATAAAGGAGGCTCTTTATAAGCTTCCTCACCCCTTCTACCAGGTGAGATTGCAGTGAGAATTCCACAGTCAATGAGAGGGCAGGCCCTCTTTAGACACTGAATCTGCCAGCACCTTGATCTTGGACTCCCTATCTTCCAAAACAGTGAGAAATAAGTTTCTGTTGCTTTAAAGCCACCCAGTTTATGGTAGTTTTGTTATAGCATCCTGAACAGACTGATAGCATCTTTTTCATGTACATATTTGCCATTTCTTTGGTGAAGTTTCTATTCAGAAATCTTTTGCCCTGTTTTACACTGAGTTGTTTGTGTTATTTTTAGTTGTAAGAGTTCTTTATATATTCTGGTGTTAAAGGATAATTTTCACACAGAAAGTTAAGATTATGACTCCTGTATAGATATAAAACTTTTTAAATGTGTTAAAGTTTTTATTTAACCTGTTAATGAGAAAACTGGTAAGGTGTTATAACCAGTTCAAAGGAGGATCCAAAGAACAGACACATTTATAGATCAAGAATCTTGAAATGAGCATTCAGATGGAACCAAAGGAGGTTTTTTCCCACAATGGCAGAGGGTGTCTCTCCATTGTGGGATATAATTTATTTTTGTGTTTATAAATAAGGATTATTTTAAATTTTATCAGGTTGTAATCTACAATACAAATTACAGAGTTGTAAAATAGCCCTCATAGGATGAGAATCAGATCACCTGGAACGAAGCGCTATAGAGCAGGGCTCAGCAACTCTGACTTGTGGGTCGAATCTGACCAACCACCTGATTTTGTAAATAAAGTTTTATTGGAAGACACCCATACCTGTTCATTTACACATTGTCTGTGGCTGCTTTTGTGCTACAGTGGCAGAGTTGAGTAGTTGTGACAGAGACTGTATGGCTCACAAAGTCTAAATTATTTACTAAATGACCTTTTACAGCAAGGTTGCTGATCCCTGCTTTTTCCTGGGTAAAGTCCTTTACCAGATATGTTATTTATAAATATTTTTTCCTAGTCTGTGGCTTGTCTTTTCATTTTTTTAAAAACATATCTTTTGAAGAGCAAAAGTTTTACATTTTGATGAAGCCCAATTTATTAGCTTTGTGTTTTATGAATTGTGCTGTCAAACAGTTTGCCAAACGTAGGATCACAAAGTTTTTGTCTTATGCTTTCTTATATAAGTTTATATAAAATTTTATCTATTACATTTATGTCTATGATCCAGTTCGATGTAATTATTGTGTATGATGTGAGGTAAGGGTTGAGATATTTTTAGATGTGGGATATTCACTTGTTTTAGCATAATTTGTTGAAAAGACTATCCTTTCTTTGTTGAAGTACCTTGGTACCTTTGTCAAAAATCAGCTGACCATAAATATTTGGGTTTATTTCTGGAGACTCTCAGTTCTGTTCCCTTTGTCTTTATGTTTATCCTTATGGCAATACCACATTAACTTGATTACTGTAGCTTTATAGGAAGCTTTGAAATGAGGCCATGTAAGTTCTCAGCATTTTTCTTCTTTTTCAGATTTCTTTTAAAAATATTAAATTTAATTTATATTTTTCAAACCAAAGAAAATTATTTTTCCTCTTTTTTGGGCATTTCATCTGTATATATATATTTGTATGTATGTATGGGTAGCAGTAAGAAGATAAAGATGAAGGTCTGGAGGACCTTTCAACAAAATGACCTATGGGGATCATTACACTGTTCAGTATCATTTCTAACTACCCAGTCTATTTCTTGCTTTCATTTTTAATTACGTAACTTATGACTTTAAGCTTGCTTCTCTAATTTTATTGTGCCTCCCACAACAGTGTGCCTCTTATCAATAACATAGGGACAGTGAAGGGCCAGACAAGGCCAGTGATGTGGTCTACATTGTGCCTCCAGTAGGATGGATGGTTGAAGGACAGACAGACTTGAGACTGAGGGAAACTGTTTCTGCTTGTCCCCCCACCCAACTGTGGACCTGCTTCTCCTCTTCACTGATGGCCAGATCTTGGTGGTGGGAGTTGAGCAAAAGAAGGTAAAGACTGAGTTTTAGCTCACAGCCAATCACCACAAATGCTTTTCAGTGTCCTATAAAGATTATATAAATATATATAAAGAGATTAGATGAAAGGATACCAGACAGTGAGGATGGTTACTGGAAGAGTTCTTTTCTCTGTGGCTTCTTTATAAATATGAATGAATTTCTGTATTGCTAAAGATTGGGAAAGTAAATATTGTGAACATCTTTTTTTTTTTTTTGGTCATTTTGGATAAGCCATTCAGGGCCTATCATAGCACTCAGACTTTGTTATTTAATTTTTCTATAATTTCTAAATTCTGGTATTTAAACAGCCTTCATCCATATAAAAATACAGATTTTATAGCAAATAAATTAATTTTAAATTCTTTCATAGAACTAAAGTAAAATAAATACTACTTTGAAATTTATCAATATTTAACAAAATGTTTATAAGAAAAGTTCAGCTATTGCTAGAACTAAAATTGTCCCAACACCTTTAGGATACAGGCTTCAGCTATTGACAAAGTATTGGGATATGTTTAAAGTATGTTTATACTTCATAGAATGTTAATTATCAACCACTGTCTTTTTAAACCCCCTAATGTGCTAATTAGGGGCAAATAAAGGTGGAAAATTATGTATTTTTCCTTCTGTATTTTTGTCATTTTAAAATTATTTTGGAAGTAAACACAGTGGCTTTGTTCTCTTCAAATCCTTCTTTTTGTTTCATCCATTCTCTGAATGCTCTACTTACTTTCTTTAAACAGTGCTTTACATAAAGTATATTAGTAAATCTTTGTAAAAATTATGATGAATAACTTCCCGTTTCTTCCTCACTGCCTAGAAAAAGATGGCAGTATTTTAGTGTCAGTCACTGAGACATTAAGCCTTGAGTGGTAGTAGTTAATTTATTTTCAACATCATGATTAAGGCTCTTCAGAAGAATGCCTTTGTTAAATGTTTGTATTTCTCCCTTTATCTTCATTTAATTATTTCTTAGTATTACTCCTTATTAGGCTAAATTATTTTGGTATCTCTAATTAAAACTTAAATATCTTACAATGATCTGGCTTTTAAGAAGACATGCCGACTAAAGATGCTGAACCTTTTTCTCTTTGCTGTAGGCCCAGACATTGCCCGCTTTGGTTTCCTAATTTAGTAACAGAAATAAAACTATGCACGACTGGGCAGGTTTGGTATGCTGGCACCCAGCTGGGAAGCATGGGTTTCTTAAGTAAATGGACCAATGGGGATTTGTGGAAAACACAGATTAAGTTACAAGAGCTTTGCACTTCGCAAATTCCTAGCTATTTAAAGGAACTCGACTAACCCACTGCCACCTAAATAAAGCTCAGTTTTGTTTAAACACACAGACACACTAAATGATGTATTGTTTCCTTTTCCAAAATTACCCCTCATCTTTGTGCTATTAATTTCATATTTTTGTACACTTTTAAAAAGCACTTTCTCTTTTAATAAATAATGCATCAAAATTAGTTTATTCAATTATTCTGTGCGTTTGTAATACCTTTCAAGATAGCATAATATAAAACAGTCAATAATATAGATATGTAATGTGTTTCTGTGTGAGAAAAATGAAAGAAAGTTCTGACAGAGATAAATTAAGAAAAATTTTTTAAAAACATGGTTTTGCACACTACCTCTGGCACCTGCTTGGCTGGATGGCCTTGATTCCTGCTGTCTCTTCCTCCACCACAGATATTGTCAGTGCTCTGCATCATGCAACGCACACTGCTCGGGTGGGTTTGCAGTGGGTGCTTTCTTGGAATGTTTGAACACAGACTGCTTTCCTGTCTGCTGACACTTTTCCTTTTTGCTGCTGCTTTTTATCTGGCATATTCCTGGTCTTCTTTTCTTTTCTTTCTTTTTCATCTTAGTCTTCTTAAGGTCCATTGCCTCTGAATTTGGGGAAGAGCCTTGAGGCCCAAGGATTAACCCACTTCTCCTTCAAACCTTTATGTATTTCTTCTGGCCACTGTCTTTCATTGTCAGATGAAGGCCAGCTGTCCACCCTGGTGATCTTTTTTTTAAATTTCTTTTAGACTGTTTATAAACTCTGGAGGCATATTCTGAGGTGTAATTTCATTGAAAGAGAGAGAGAATATGAATGAATGAGAATCTCTCATTTCTTATAAGACTTCTTTTTTTAATTAATTAATTAATTTTGGGGGGCTGCGTTGGGTCTTTGTTGCTGTGCACGGGCTTTCTCTAGTTGCGATGAGCGAGGGCTACTTTTGCTGTGGTGTGTGGGCTTCTCATTGTGGTGTCTTCTCTTGTTGCAGAGCACCAGCTCTAGGCATGCGGGCTTCAGTAGTTGTGGCACGTGGGCTCAGTAGTTGTGGCTCTTGGGCTCTAGAGCACAGGCTCAGTAGTTGTGGTGCACGGGCTTAGTTGTTCCGTGGCATGTGGGATCTTCCCAGACCAGAGCTCAAACCCGTGTCCCCTGCATTGGCAGGCAGATTCTTAACCACTGTGCCACGAGGGAAGTCCCTCTTATAAGACTTTTGACAAATAGGAACGGACAGTTAATTCCAGTACTTGAGAGAGTATAGGTGGTGTGTGGAGGAGGATACAGTGTGTATTATAATCATACTTAAAGCAGTATTAGTTCACAATTAGAACAAAAGGGATTTAATATAAACTTTAGTCAAATTACATTGACTTTAGGATCAATATGATTTCCCATTGTATGAATGCAATCCAAAATATAATAAAGAATACTAAACATCACAAATACTTTGACTGAAAGTGGTCAGAAGGTTACTAATCTATAAAAAAGTCAGTTTTTTAAATGATCTATTTCTTGACTTTTGTGAACATCTGAATAAGGCAGATGCCCAGTCCTAGCATCAGGGTTCCTCCCTCTTGACTTCCTTACTTACCGCATTCTCTGCCTTTCACACCCAGTGGAGACTGGTTCATAGTTTCTCTGCTACTGGCCTTTCCTTTGCTTTCCTGAGAGAGAGAAGAAATTGGTCTTACAAGGTTTCCCTGACAAAGGGAGGGGGCGTCTCTGCTGTCAGAAACTTAAAGTGGCATCTCTTGGTTACTATGTAATTCTAAACATTAGTGAAGATCTAGTATGTAGATATTTTTGCTCTGTCTTAGTAATTTTGATTTCTTAAATGTATATATTCATGCTATTGTTATTGCTTGTAATAATAATCATATCTTAACAGTTACTGTAAAAAGTGGTAACTCTCCAGATAATCAGGAGATTATTATTGTTGTTAATACATTTATTAAGTGTTTAAACTAGGCCAGTCATGTTAAATGCTTAACTCTTTTCTCTATTAATTGCCACAATAATCAGACAGAATAGGTATTATTGTTTTTCACTTCTTTTAAAGATGGGGAACCTGAAGTGTAGCTATTAAATGGGGGATCAAAGATTCTAATCCAGTTCATTCATGTTTTAAAAATGTAAATGTTGTTACGTATGGAAAAGTACACAGATTTAAAGTAATACTCAATGAATTTTCACAAAATAAATACACTTTTGTAACCAGAACCCCATAAGCCTGCTTGCACTTCTTTCCAGACACTCTCACCCCTCTTCTAGGGTAACTACTATTCTGACTTCCATCACCCATTCAGTTTTTTTTTTTTAATTTTTTAATTTAATTTTGTTTTTTTATACAGCAGGTCCTTATTAGTCATCAATTTTATACACATCAGTGTATACATGTCAATCCCAATCGCACAATTCATCACACCACCAGCCCCACCTCCCCACCGCTTTCCACTCTTGGTGTCCTTACGTTTGTTCTCTACATCTGTGTCTCAATTTCTGCCCTGCAAACCAGTTCATCTGTACCATTTTTCTAGGTTCCACATATATGCGCTAACACACGATATTTGTTTTACTCTTTCTGACTTACTTCACTCTGTATGACAGTCTCTAGATCCATCCACGTCTCTACAAATGACCCAATTTCATTCCTTTCTATGGCTGAGTAATATTCCATTGTATATATGTACCACATCTTCTTTATCCATTCGTCTGTCGATGGGCATGTAGGTTGCTTCCATGACCTGGCTATTGTAAATAGTGCTGCAATGAACATTGGGGTGCATGTGTCTTTTTGAATTATGGTTTTCTCTGGGTATATGCCCAGTAGTGGCATTTCTGGATCATATGATAATTCACTTTTTAGTTTTTTAAGGAAGCTCCATATTGTTTTTCCTAGTGGCTGTATCAATTTACATTCCCACCAAGAGTACAAGAGGGTTCCCTTTTCTCCACACCCTCTCCAGCATTTGTTGTTTGTAGATATTCTGATGATGCCCATTCTAACTGCTGTGAGGTGATACCTCATTGTAGTTTTGATTTGCATTTCTCTAACAATTAGTGATGTTGAGCAGCTTTTCATGTGCTTCTTGGCCATCTGTATGTCTTCTTCGGAGAAGTGTCTTTTTAGGTCTTCTGCCCATTTTTGGACTGGGTTGTTTTTTTGTTTGTTTGTTGTTTTTGGGTTTTTTCTGGTACGCGGACCTCTCACTGTTGTGCCCTGTCCCATTGCGGAGCACAGGCTCCGGACGTGCAGACTCAGCGGCCATGGCTCACAGGCCCAGCTGCTCTGCGGCATGTGGGATCCTCCTGGACCAGGGCACGAAACCATGTTCCCCGCATCGGCAGGCGGGCTCTCAACCACTGCGCCACCAGGGAAGCCCGGGTTGTTTGTTTTTTTAATGTTGAGCTCCATGAGCTGTTTATATATTTTGGAGATTAATCCTTTGTCCATTGATTCGTTTGCAAATATTTTCTCCCATTCTGAGGGTTGTCTTTTCGTCCTGTTTATGGTTTCCTTTGCTGTGCAAAAGCTTTGAAGTTTCATTAAGTCCCATTTGTTTATTTTTGTTTTGATTTCCATTTCTCTAGGAGGTGGATCAAAAAAGATCTTGCTGTGATTTATGTCAAAGAGTGTCCTTCCTATGTTTTCCTCTAAGAGTTTATAGTGTCTGGTCTTACATTTAGGTCTCTAATCCATTTTGAGTTTATTTTTGTATATGGTGTTAGGGAGTGTTCTAATTTCATTCTTTTACATGTAGCTGTCCAGTTTTCCCAGCACCACTTATTGAAGAGACTGTCTTTCCTCCATTGCATATCCTTGCCTCCTTTGTCTTAGATTAGTTGACCATATGTGTGGGGGTTTATCTCTGGGTTTTCTATCTTGTTCCATTGATCTATGTTTCTGTTTTTGTGCCAGTACCATATTGTCTTGATTACTGTAGCTTTGTAGTATAGTCTGAAGTCAGGGAGTCTAATTCCTCCAGCTCTGCTTTTTTCGTTCAAGACTGCTTTGGCTATTCGGGGTCTTTTGTGTCTCCAAACAAATTTTAAGATTTTTTGTTCTAGTTCCGTAAAAAATGCCATTGGTAATTTGATAGGGATTGCATTGAATATGTAGATTGCTTTGTGTCGTATAGTCATTTTCCCAATATTGATTCTTCCAATCCAAGAACATGTTATATCTTTCCATCTGTTGGTATCATCTTTAATTTCTTTCATCAGTGTCTTACAGTTTTCTGCATACAGGCCTTTTGTCCCCCTAGGTAGGTTTATTCCTAGTATTTTATTCTTTTTATTGCAGTGGTAAATGGCAGTGTTTCCTTAATCTCTCTTTCAGATTTTTCATCATTAGTGTATAGGAATGCAAGAGATTTCTGTGCATTAATTTTGTATCCTGCAACTTTACCAAATTCATTGATTAGCTCTAGTAGTTTTCTGATGGCATCTTTAGGATTCTCTATGTATAGTATCATGTCATCTGCAAACAGTGACAGTTTTACTTCTTATTTTCCAATTTGTATTCCTTTTATTTGTTTTTCTTCTCTGATTCCCGTGGCTAGGACTTCCAAAACTATGTTGAATGGTAGTGGTGAGAGTGGACATCCTTGTCTTGTTCCTGATCTTAGAGGAAATGCTTTCAGTTTTTCACCATTGAGAATGATGTTTGCTGTGGGTTTGTCATATATGGCCTTTATTATGTTGAGGTAGGTTCCCTCTATGCCCACTTTCTGGAGAGTTTCTGTCATAAATGGATGTTGAATTTTGTCAAAAGCTTTTTCTGCATCTATTGAGATGATCATATGGTTTTTATTCTTGAATTTGTTAGTATGGTTTATCACATTGATTGATATGCGTATATTGAAAAATCCTTGCATCCCTGGGAAAAATCCCACTTGATCATGGTGTGTGATCCTTTTAATGTGTTGTTGGATTCTGTTTGCTAGTATTTCATTGAGGATTTTTGTATCTATATTCATCAGTGATATTGGTCTGTAATTTTCATTTTTTATAGTATCTTTGTCTGGTTTTGGTATCAGGGTGATGGTGGCCTCATAGAATGAGTTTAGGAGTGTTCCTTCCTCCGCAACTTTTTGGAAGAGTTTGAGAAGGGTGGGTGTTAGCTCTTCTCTAAATGTTTGATAGAATTCACCTGTGAAGCCATCTAGTCCTGGAATTTTGTTTGTTGTAAGATTTTTAATCACAGTTTCAATTTCATTACTTGTGATTGGTCTGTTCATATTTTCTGTTTCTTCGTGGTTCAGTCTTGGAAGGTTATACCTTTCTAAGAATCTCTCCATTTCTTCCAGGTTGTCCCTTTTATTGGCATAGAGTTGCTTGTCATAATCTCTTAGGATGCTTTGTATTTCTGCGGTGTCTGTTGTAACTTCTCCTTTTTCATTTCTAATTTTATTGATTTGAGTACTCTCCCTCTTTTTCTTGATGAGTCTGACTAATGGTTTATCAATCTTGTTGATCTCAAAGAACCAGCTTCTAGTTTTATTCATCTTTGCTATTGTTTTCTTTGTTTCTATTTCATTTATTTCTGCTCTGATCTTTATGATTTCTTTTCTTCTTCTAACTTTCGGTTTTGCTTGTTCTTCTTTCTCTAGTTCCTTTAGGTGTAAGGTTAGATTGTTTATTTGAGATATTTCTTGTTTCTTGAGGTAGGCATGTATAGCTATAAACTTCCCTCTTAGAACTGCTTTTGCTGCATCCCGTAGGTTTGGGATCATCATGTTTTCATTGTCATTTGTCTCTAAGTATTTTTTGATTTCCTCTTTGATTTCTTCAGTGATCTCTTGGTTATTTAGTAACGTATTGTTTAGCCTCCATGTGTTTGTGTTTTTTACATTTTTTTCCCTGTAATTCATTTCCAATCTCATAGCGTTGTGGTCAGAAAAGATGCTTGATATTTCAATTTTCTTAAACTTACTGAGGCTTGATTTGTGACCCAGGATGTGATCTATCCTGGAGAATGTTCCATGTACACTTCAGAAGAAAATGTAATCTGCTGTTTCTGGATGGAATGTCCTATAAATTTCAATTAAATCTATCTGGTCGACTGTGTCATTTAAAGCTTCTGTTTCCTTATTTATTTTCATTTTGGATGATCTATCCATTGGTGTAAGTGAGGTGTTAAAGTTCCCCACTATTATTGTGTTATTGTCGATTTCCTCTTTTATAGCTCTTAGCAGTTGCTTTATGTATTGAGGTGCTCCTCTGTTGGGTGCATATATATTTATAATTGTTATATCTTCTTCTTGGGTTGATCCCTTGATCATTATGTAGTGTCCTTCCTTGTCTCTTGTAACACTCTTTATGTTAAAGTCTATTTTATCTGATATGGGTATTGCTACTCCAGCTTCCTTTTGATTTCCATTTGCATGGAATATCTTTTTTCATCTCCTCACCTTCAGTCTGTATGTGTCCCTAGGTCTGAAGTGGGTCTGTTGTAGACAGCATATAGATGGGTCTTGTTTTTGTATCCATTCAGCAAGCCTGTGTCTTTTGGTTGGAGCATTTAATCCATTCACGTTTAAGGTAATTATCAATTTGTATGTTACTATGACCATTTTCTTAATTGTTTTGGGTTTGTTTTTGTAGGTCCTTTTCTTCTCTTGTGTTTCCCACTTAGAGAAGTTCCTTTAGCATTTGTTGTAGAGCTGGTTTGGTGGTGCTGAATTCTCTTAACTTTTGCTTGTCAGTAAAGCTTTTGATTTCTCCATCGAATCTGAATAAGATCCTTGCCACGTTGTGTACTCTTGGTTGTAGGTTCTTCCCTTTCATCACTTTAAGTATATCATGCCACTCCCTTCTGACTTGTAGAGTTTGTACTGAGAAATCAGCTGTTAACCTTATGGGAGTTCCCTTTTATGTTATTTGTCATTTTTCCTTTGCTGCTTTCAGTAATTTTCTTTGTCTTTAATTTTTGCCAGTTTGATCATTATGTGTCTCAGCATGTTTCTCGTTGGTTTATCCTGTATGGGACTCTCTGCACTTCCTGAACTTGGGGGGCTATTTCCTTACCCATGTTAGGGAAGTTTTTGACTATAATCTCTTCAAATATTTTCTCAGGTCCCTTCTCTCTCTCTTCTCCTTCTGGGACCCCTATAATGTGAATGCTGTTGTGTTTAATGTTATCCCAGAGGTCTTTTAGGCTGTCTTCATTTCTTTTCATTCTTTTTCTTTATTTTGTTCTGCAGCCGTGAATTCCACCGTTCTGTCTTCCAGGTCACTTATCCGTTCTTCTGCCTCGGTTATTCTGCTGTTGATTCCTTCTAGTGTAGTTTTCATTTCAGTTATTGTATTATTCATCTCTTTTTTGTTTGTTCTTTAATTCTTCTAGGTCTTTGTTAAACATTTCTTGCATCTTCTCCATCTTTGCCTCCATTCATTTTCTGAGGTCCTGGATCATCTTCACTATCATTCTGATTTCTTTTTCTGGAAGGTTGCATATCTCCACTTCATTTTGTTGTTTTTCTGGGGTTTTATCTTGTTCCTTCATCTGGTACATAGCCCACTGCCTTTTCATCTTGTCTATCTTTCTGTGAATGTGGTTTTTGTTACACAGGGTGTAGGAATGTAGTTCTTCTTGCTTCTGCTGTCTGCCCTCTGGTGGATGAGGCTATCTAAGAGGCTTGTGCAAGTTCCCTGATGGGAGGGACTGGTGGTGGGTAGAGCGGACTGTTGCTCTGGTGGGCAGAGCTCAGTAAAACTTTAATCGGCTTGACTGCTCATGGGTGGGACTGGGTTCCCTCCCTGTTGGTTGTTTGGGCTGAGGCAACCCAACACTGGAGCCTGCCTGGGCTCTTTGGTGGGGCTATGGCAGACTGTGGGAGGGCTCATGCCAGGGAGTTCTTCCCAGAATTTCTACCAGTGTCCTTGTCCCCATGGTGAGCCACAGCCACCCCCTCCTCTGCGGGAGACCCTCCAACACTAGCAGGTAGGTCTGGTTCAGTCTCCGTTGTGGTCAGTGCTCCTTCCCCTGGGTCCCTATGCGTACAGTACTTTGTGTGAGCCCTCCAAGAGTGGAGTCTCTGTTTCCTGCAGTCCTGTTGAAGTCCTGCAATCAAATTCCACCAGCCTTGAAAGTCTGATTCTCTAGGAATTCCTCCTCCCGTTGCCGGACCCCCAGGTTGAGAACCTGATGTGGGGCTCAGAACCTTCACTCCATTGGGTGGACTTCTGTGGTATTAGTGTTCTCCAGTCTGTGAGTCACCCACCCAGCAGTTATGGGATTTGATTTTACTGTGATTGTGCCCCTCTTACCATCTCATTGTGGCTTCTCCTTTTTCTTTGGGTGTGGGGTATGTCTTTTGGTGAGTTCCATTGTCTTCCTGTCGATGATTGTCCAGCAGCTAGTTATGACTCTGGTGTTCTCGCAAGAGGGAGTGAGAGCACGTCCTTCTACTCTGCCATCTTGGTTCCTAATCCTCCACCCATTCAGTTTTAAAAGTAAATTAAAGATACTACAATTGAGGGGCTTCCCTGGTGACGCAATGGTTGAGAGTCCGCCTGCCGATGCAGGGGACACGGGTTCGTGCCCCGGTCCGGGAAGATCCCACATGCCACAGAGCGGCTGGGCCTGTGAGCCATGGCTGCTGAGCCTGCGCGTCCGGAGCCTGTGCTCCGCAACAGGAGAGGCCACAACAGTGAGAGGTCCGTGTACTAAAAAAAAAAAAGAAGATACTACAATTGAGATTTTTGCTAAGGTGTAGTACACAGGTTTTTCTCAATGTGGTTACATCTTACGAAGCCATTGTAAGTTGAAAATACCGTTAAGTAGAAAATGCATTTAATAGACCTAGCCTGCTGAACACCATGGCTTAGCTCAGCCTACCTTAAATGTGCTCAGAACACTTACATTAGCCTCCAGTTGGGCAAAATCATCCAACACAAAGCCTGTTTTATAATAAAGTGTTGACTATCTCATGTAATTTATTGAATACTGTACTAAAAGTGTAAAACAGAATTGGTCATATGAGTGCAGAATGGTTGTAAGTGTATCGGTTGTTTACCCTGATCATCTGGCTTACTGGGAGCTGTGGCTCACTGCCACTGCCCAGCATCACAAGAGATTTATAAGATCAAAATTCAAAGTATAGTTTCTACTGAATGTGTATTGCTTTTGCAGTATCATAAGGTTGAAAAACTGTAAGTTGAACCATTGTAAATCAGGGATCATCTGTACTACTCAGCTGGACCTCTGTATCTGTGGATTCTGTATCTGTGGATTCAACCAATGGTGGGTTGAAAATATTTGGGGAAGAAAAATTCCAGAAAGTTCTAAAAAGCAAAACTTGAATTTGCAGCACTGGCAACTATTTACATAGCATTTACTTTGTATTAGGTATTATAAGTAATCTGGAAGTCAGTTAAAGTATATGGGAGGATGTGTGTAGGTTATACGCAAATACTACTCCATTTTACATAAGGGACTTGAGCATCCAAAGATTTTGGTATCTGTGGGGGTCCTGGAACCAATCCCCCTTATAAACCAAGGGGTGAATGACTGTACTTATTAAAGACTTGGTCATTATGGACTTTATTCCAGATGTGATGGAAAGCCACTGGAAGATTTTGAGCAGAAGAGTGATATCATGTGACTTAGGTTTAAAAGGATCACCCAGGCAACTGTGTAAAGAAGGAGCCAAGGATAAAAACTGAGAGATGAGTCAGGAATCTACTGAAATAAGCCACGTGAGAGAGGATGGAGGCTTACACTAGAGTGGTATCAGAACTGTTGATGAGAAGCAGTTGGATTTTGGTTTATTTCATGCTTTGTAACTCTCACAGTGCTTTACTTGTTTTCTGTCATCCTCAGGGCTGGTTTTACCCCTGCTTACAAATAAGGAATCTTGAGGCTCTGAGAGGTTATGAACCTTACACAAGGTTACTTAGTAAGGTAGAATCATGACTTTCACCATGTCTTTTGATTCTCAGTCCTGTGCTTTTTTCTAATGTGTTACCGGAAATACATAGTCTTTTTAAAAAAATGTCTAATTCAAAGATTTATAAGATTGAGGAAATTAAATTAAAAGCATGTACTAGCTTGTGATACTATATTAGTTATCTACTGCTGGATAACAGATGACCACAAACTTAGCAGTTTAAAAAACACAAATTTATTATCTCATTGTCTGTGGATCAGGAGTCTAGGCACAGCTTAGCTAGATTATCTGCTTTGGGTCTCACAAGGCTGCAGCCAGCGTTGGGTTGGCTGAGGCCTATGATCTCATCTGAGGCCTGATTGCTAGTTACTGTGAAGATCTTTTAATATTGCTTCTGGTGTGTGAGATGGGGACAAAAACGGTTGAAGTCACATAATGAAGTTTAGTATGTCAGCCATCTAACAAAAGGAATTTTTGACTGTTTTTGCTGCCCAAAGGAAAGAATTCTATTAAAGAACGGTGCCCTTGTCTTTTTTCCCTGTAGGATCTCTCCCTTTTTACTTCAACTTTAGATGTATATGCTTAGCATTTGGAGTGTTAAAAACTTGTTCATTCCATTCTATAAGAATCTTGGTATCCAGACGGTGTGTTGGTGGGTGTTATCTGGCTCCTCATTTTGCTGCCACTGCTAAACACACTAATTAGGCCTGTTAATGGTTATTTTCCATTTCACTTTTACTTTTGTTCTTAGTCCAGTGCCAGTGTGATATTTTGTAGCTTCTTTGACTGCTGAATTAAGAAAATTAACTTTGGAACCAACTTCTGGGTTCAGGGAAAAAAAACCACTGAACAGTGATTTGAATCTCCAGTCCTGTAGCTTTTCCAAATTTTACTGCAGTTTAGTTGATTATTCTGAACTAGTCTTCCATTTTATGACATACAGCAGAGGAAAGCAGACTTTAAAACGCTGGTCTTGGTACTCTCTTCCACTAATATATTATTCTGTTAGTCTGTTTCTTTGTGCTTTCTGCTTTACTTACTTTAGGACTTTTGCTTACAAAATTGGCAGACTGGGTAATTCAAACCAACCCTCCTTTAAGGTCAGTTAGAAAAACTGGAGGGAAAAAGTCTGTTTTGAAGGCACTTGTGAGCTAACAACGTACTGAAGAATTCCCAGGCCAAAGAGATTGCAGTTGTTACACACTTTTACACTAAAACAAATCTAAGTTGCTTGGTTGAGGCATAGCATGTAAAAGATGCACCTGGGATGTCTTGTGCCAGAGAACAGAAAACCAATCAAAGACTAGTGGGGTCATGTGTAAATAATAGAGGAGTCAACACTGGACAGTTTGACCATCAAAAAGAATGATGATTGAAATGGATTAAAAACACATCAGATATATAAACTTCTATGAGTTCATAATGATACTCTTTAAAAAAAACTAGTTGGTAAACAGCAGGTTGATAGGGTAAAGGGAAAGAATCAAACATTATTATGCCTTTTCTAAACCAGTTGTATTTCAGGGTAACTAAATAATTGAATGAAGGAGAGTTTTTCCATATGGAATAATGATACCTAATAAATATAGAAGGAATGATGCAATTAGAAAAACCAACATTTTGGAATATCTAATGAAATAATTGATTGCAGCAAAGATCATAGCTTCCTGAACCATTAGGTAAGAAGTTGATAAGGAACTTTGTGCTGGATGGATCAGGCTGATGACACCTGAATCCACTGATTAATCTTAACATCACTAAAGGTGTGTGAAACAGACATTATATCCTTCCCAGTGTGATGTAATCAGAACTATAAAGCCCCACCCTTAAGATCTAATCTTACCAAAGAAAATTGAACCTGAATCTATTTAAGCTTTTCTAACTGCCAGTTTATAGGGAATACAGGGGTGAATAAATATTTTAAATGACACCATAAAGACATAATAAACCAAGTTTAGAATGTTAGAAATTCTACAAAAAAATCCACTTTTTAAAGTAAGTGAAACATGAAGGAAAAGGAGGGAGAACTGTTGTAAATGTTAAAAAACTTAGGAATCATGTCAGCCAAATGAAGTTGTTGGACCTTGTTTATATTTTGATTCAAATAAACTGGTTACAAAAACAATTTTTGTGACTATCTGGGAAAATTGAACATGGATAGGGTATTAGACACGTTTAACAAGTTCTTGATTTTATTACGTACAATAAAGGTATTGTGGGTTTTTTTAAACATCTTTATTGGAGTATAATTGCTTTACAATGGTGTGTTAGTTTCTGCTTTATAACAAAGAGAATCAGCTATACATATACATATATTCCCATATCTCCTCCCTCTTGCATCTCCCTCCCACCCCTCTAGGCGGTCACAAAGCACCGAGCTGATCTCCCTGTGCTATGTGGCTGGTTCCCACTAGCCATCAATTTTACATTTGGTAGTGTATATATATATGTCCATGCCACTCTCTCATTTTGTCCCAGTTTACCCTTCCCCCTCCCCATGTCCTCCAGTCCGTTCTCTACGTCTGCGTCTTCATACCTGTCCTGCTCCTAGGTTCTTCGGAGCCTTTTTTTTTTTTCTTTTTTAGATTCCATATATATGTGTTAGCATACGGTATTTGTTTTTCTCTTTCTGACTTCACTCTGTATGACACACTCTAGGTCCATCCACCTCACTACAAATAACTCAATTTTGTTTCTTTTTATGGCTGAGTAATATTCCATTCTGTGTATATGCCACATGTTCCTTATCCATTCATCTGTCGATGGACACTTAGGTTGCTTCTATGTCCGCTATTGTAAATAGAGCTGTGATGAGCATTGTGGTACATGACTCTTTTTAAATTATAGTTTTCGGAGGGTATATGCCCAGTAGTGGGATTGCTGGGTCGTATGGTAGTTCTGTTTTTAGTTTTTTAAGAAACCTCCATACTGTTCTCCATAGTGGCTATAACAATTTACATTCCCACCAACAGTGCAAGGGGGTTCCCTTTTCTGCACACCCTCTCCAGCATTTCTTGTTTATAGATTTTTTGATGATGGCCATTCTGACTGGTGTGAGGTGATACCTCATTGTAGTTTTGATTTGAATTTCTCTAATGATTAGTGATGTTGAGCATCCTTTCATGTGTTTGTTGGCAATCTGTATATCTTCTTTGGAGAAATGTCTGTTTAGGTCTTCTGCCCATTTTTGGATTGGGTTGTTTGTTTTTTTGATATTGAGCTGCATGAGCTGCTTATAAATTTTGGAGATTAATCCTTTGTCAGTTGCTTCATTTGCAAATATTTTCTCCCATTCTGAGGGTTGTCTTTTGGTCTTGTTTATGGTTTCCTTTGCTGTGCAGAAGCTTTTAAGTTTCATTAGGTCCCCTTTGTTTATTTTTGTTTTGATTTCCATTTCTCTAGGAGGCGGGTCAAAAAGGATCTTGCTGTGATTTATGTCATAGAGTGTTCTGCCTATGTTTTCCTGTAAGAGTTTTATAGTGTCTTGCCTTACATTTAGATCTTTAATCCATTTTGAGTTTATTTTTGTGTATGGTGTTAGGGAGTGTTCTGATTTCATTCTTTTACATGTACCTGTCCAGTTTTCCCAGCACCACTTACTGAAGAGGCTGTCTTTTCTCTATTGTATATTCTTGCCTCCTTTATCAAAAATAAGGTGACCTGGGACAATAAAGTCAACATCTTCACAGGCATGGACTAAGTGGCCCTTAGGGTATAAGTTTTTCATCATAAAAAAAAGTCTTAGGATTTACAGAAGTGGAGAGAGGAGGTCAGCAGATGTGAAGCCCACAAGGTCCGTGAAACGCCGCTCTCGAAATCGTCCTGCTTGGTCTGAGGAGCTTGTGTCTTGAGGAGGGATGGGCCAGGCTGGGACTGGTGGACAGCTGCTGCCCAGCCCCAGTGAACACAGTGCTTTTTCATGGGGTGTTCAGCTCATGGGTGGAGGTGGAATAAGAAACTGAAAGAAGTTTTTTCAACTTTAAGGTAAATTAAAATCACACTTGAAAAAAAAATAATAAGATGACCATATGTATGTGGGTTTATCTCTGGGCTTTCTGTCCTGTTCCATTGATCTATATTTCTGTTTTTGTGCCAGTACCAAACTGTCTTAATTACTGTAGCTTTGTAGTATAGTCTGAAGTCTGGGAGCCTGATTCCTCCAACTCCATTTTTCTTTTTCAAGATTGCTATGGCTATTCGGGATCTTTGGTGTTTCCATACAAATTGGAAATTTTTTGTTCTAGTTCCGTGAAAAATGCCAGTGGTAGTTTTATAGGGATTGCATTGAATCTGTAGGTTGCTTTGGGTAGTATAGTCATTTTCACAATGTTGATTCTTCCAATCCAAGAACGTGTTATATCTTTCCATCTATTTGTATCATCTTTAATTTCTTTCATCAGTGTATTATAGTTTTCTGCATAAAGGTTTTTTGTCTCCTTAGGTAGGTTTATTCCTAGGTATTTTATTCTTTATGTTGCAGTGGTAAATGGGAGTGTTTCCTTAATTTCTCTTTCAGATTTTTCATCATTAGTGTGTAAGAATGCAAGAGATTTCTGTGCATTAATTTTGTATCCTGCTACTTTATCAAATTCATTGCTTAGCTCTAGTAGTTTTCTGGTAGCATCTTTAGGATTCTCTATGTATAGTATCATGTCATCCACAAACAGTGACAGCTTTACTTCTTTTCTGATTTGGATTCCTTTTACTTCTTTTTCTTCTCTGATTGCTGTGGCTAAAACTTCCATAAATATGTTGAATAATAGTGGTGAGAGTGAACAGCTTTGTCTTGTTCCTGATCTTAGAGGAAATGGTTTCAGTATTTCACCACTGAGAATGATGTTGACTGTGGGTTTGTCATATATGCCCTTTCTTATGTTGAGGTAAGTTCCCCCATGCTTACTTTCTGGAGGGCTTTTATCATAAATGGGTGTTGAATTTTGTCAAAAGTTTTTTCTGCATCTGTTGACATGATCATATGGTTTTTTTCTCCTTCAACTTGTTAATACAGTTTATCACATTGATTGATTTGCGTATATTGAAGAATCCTTGCATTCCTGGGAAAACACCCACTTGATCATAGTGTATAACCCTTTTAATGTGCTTTTGGATTTTGTTAGCTAGTGTTTTGTTGTGGAGTTTTGCATCTGTGTTCATCAGAGTTACTGGCCTGCAGTTTTCTTTCTTTGTGACATCTTTGTGGGGTTTTGGTATCCAGGTAATGGTGGCCTCGTAGAATGAGTTTGGGAATGTTCCTCCCTCTGCTATATTTTGGGAGAGTTTGAGAAGGATAGGTGTTGGCTCTTCCCTAAATGTTTCATAGAATTCACCTGTGAAGCCATCCAGTCTGGGGCTTTTGTTTGTTGGAAGATTTTTAATCACAGTTTCAATTTCAGTGCTTGTGATTGGTCTGTTTATATTTTCTGTTTCTTCCTGGTCAGTCTCAGAATGTTGTGCTTTTCTAAGAATTTGTCCATTTCTTAGTGGTTGTCCATTTCATTGGCCTATATTTGCTTGTAGTAATCTCTCATGATCCTTTGTATTTCTGCAGTGTCACTTGTTACTTCTCCTTTCTCATTTCTAATTCTATTGATTTGAGTCATCTCCCTTTTTTTCCTGGTGAGTTTGGCTAATGGTTTATCACTTTTGTTTATCTTCTCAAAGAACCAACTTTTAGTTTTATTAATCTTTGCTACTGTTTCCTTCATTTCTTTTTTCATTTATTTCTGATCTGATCTTTATGATTTCTTTCCTTCTGCTAACTTTGGGATTTTTTTGCTTTCTTTCTCTGCTTTAAGTGTAATGTTAGGTTGTTTATTTGAGATGTTTCTTGTCTCTTGAGTTAGGATTGTATTGCTATAAACTTCCCTCTTAGAACTGCTTTTGCTGCATCCCATAGGTTTTGGGTCATCTTGTTTTCATTGTCATTTGTTTCTAGGTATTTTTTTATTTCCTCTTTGATTTCTTCAGTGATCTCTTGGTTATTTAGTAGTGTGTTATTTAGCCTCCATGTGTTTGTATTTTTTACAGATTTTTTCCTGTAGCTGATATCTAGTCTCATAGCACTGTGGTCAGAAAAGATACTTGATATGATTTCAGTTTTCTTAAATTTACTGAGGCTTGATTTGTGACCCAAGATATTATCTATCCTGGAGAATGTTCCATGAGACCTTGAGAAGAAAGTGTGTTCTTTTGTTTTTGGATGGAATGTCCTATAAATATCAGGTAAGTCCATCCTGTTTAATGTATCATTTAAAGCTTGTATTTCCTTATTTATTTTCATTTTGGATGATCTGTCCATTAGTGAAGGTGGGGTGTTAAATTCCCTTACTATGATTGTGTTACTGTCAATTTCCCCTTTTATGGCTGTTAGCATTTGCCTTATGTATTGAGGTGCTCCTTGTTGGGTGCATAAATATTTACAATTGTTATATCTTCTTCTTGGATTGATCCCTTGATCATTATGTAGTGTCCTTCTTTGTCTCTTGTAATAGTGTTTATTTTAAAGGCTATTTTGTCTGATGTGAGAATTGCTACTCCAGCTTTCTTTTGATTTCCATTTGCATGGAATATCTTTTTCTGTCCCCTCACTTTCAGTGTGTATGTGTCCCTAGGTCTGAAGTGGATCTCTTGTAGACAGCATATATACGGGTCTTATTTTTGTATCCATTCAGCCAGTCTATGTCTTTTGGTTGGAGCCTTTAATCCATTTACATTTAAGGTAGTTATCAATATGTATGTTCCTTTTACCATTTTCTTAATTATTTTGGGTTTGTTATTGTAGGTCTTTTCCTTCTCTTGTGTTTCCTGCCTAGAGAAGTTCCTTTAGCATTTGTTGTAAAGCTTGTTTGGTGGTGCTGAATTCTCTTAGCTTTTGCTTGTCTGTAAAGGTTTTAATTTCTCTGTCGAATCTGAATGAGATCCTTGCTGGGTAGAGTATTCTTGGTTGTAGGTTTTCCCCTTTCATCACTTTAACCGTGTCCTGCCACTCCCTTCTGGCTTGCAGAGTTTCTGCTGCAAGATCAGCTCTTAACCTTATGGCGATTCCCTCGTATGTTATTTGTTGTTTTTCCCTTGCTGCTTCTAATATTTTTGCTTTGTAGGTAAGTTTTGACAGTTTAATTAACATGTGTCTTGGCATGTTTCTCCTTGGATTTATCCTGTATGGGTCTCTCTGCGCTTCCTGGACTTGATTGACTCTTTCCTTTCCCATGTTAGGGAAGTTTTCAACTATAATCTCTTCAAATATTTTCTTAGTCCCTTCTTTTCCTCTTCTTCTTCTCGGACCCCTATAATTCATATGTTTTTGCATTTAATATTGTCCCAGAGTTCTCTGACACTGTCCTCAATTCTTTTCATTCTGTTTTCTTTATTCTGTTCTGTGGTAGTTATTTCCATTATTTTATCTTCCAGGTCACTTATCTGTTCTTCTGCCTCAGTTATTCTATTGATTCCTTCTAGAGAATTTTTAATTTCATTTATTGTGTTGTTCATCACTGTTTGTTTGCTTTTTAGTTCTTCTAGGTCCCTCTTAAACATTTCTTGTTATTTTCTCCATTATGTTTCCAAGATTTTGGATCATCTTTACTATCATTACTCTGAATTCTTTTTAGGTAGACTGCCTATTTCCTCTTCAGTTGTTTCGTCTGCTGGGTTTTTACCTTGCTTCTTCATCTGCTGTGTGTTTCTCTGTCTTCTCATTTTGCTTAACTTGCTGTGTTTGGGGTCTCCTTTTCGCAGGCTGCAGGTTCGTAGTTCATGTCGTTTTTGGTGTCTGCCCCCAGTGGCTAAGGTTGGTTCATTGGGTTGTGTAGGCTTCCTGGTTGAGGGGACTGGTGCCTGTGTTCTGATGAATGAGGCTGGACCTTGTCTTTCTGGTGGGCAGGACTGCATCTGGTGGTGTGGTTTGTGGTGTCTGTGACCTTATTATGATTTTAGGAAGCTTCTCTGGTAATGGGTGGGGTTGTGTTCCTATCTTGCTCGTTGTTTGGCATAGGGTGTCCAGCACTGTCGCTTGCTGGTCGTTGAGTGGAGCTCGGTCTTAGCATTGAGATGGAGATCTCTGGGAGAGCTTTCATCATTTGATATTACGTGGAGCCGTGTGGTTTCTGGTGGGCCGATGTCCTGTTCTCGGCTCTCCCACCTCAGAGCCACAGGCCTGACACCCGGCCAGTGCACCAAGACCCTGTCAGCCACACGGCTCAGAAGAAAAGGGAGGAAAAAAAGAAAGAAAAAAAAAAATAAAATAAATTTATTAAAATTAAAAGAAATAAAAGCCATAAGAAAAAGAAAGGAGAGAGCTTCCAAACCAATAAACAAATCAACTAATGGTAACAAGCACTAAAACTATTCTAAAAGAAAAAAAAAAATGAAAAAAAAAGGGACAGAGAGAGCCATAGGACAAATGGTAAAAGCAAAGTTATACAGACATAGTTACACAAAGAAGCATACAGGTACACTCTCACAAAAAGAGAAGAAGGAAAAAAAAATATCTATATATTAAAAAAAAAAGGAAAAGAGCAACCAAATCAGTAAAGAAATCTATCAGTGTTAATAAATTGTGAATTCTAAACTAAGGTAAACGTAAAACCAGAAACCAGTTAGTTGCAGAAAGGCAACCCCAAGTCTACAGTTGCTCCCAAAGTCCACTGCCTCAATTTTGGGATGATTCGTTGTCTATTCAGATATTCCCCAGATGCAGGGTACATCAAGTTGATTTGGAGATTAATCTGCTACTCCTGACGCTGCTGGGAGAAATTTCCCTTTCTCTTCTTTGTTCACACAGCTCCTTGGGTTCAGCTTTGGATTATGGCCCCGCCTCTGCATGTAGGTCGCCTGAGGGCCTCTGTTCTTCACTCAGACAGAACGGGGTTAAATTAGCAGCTGATTATGGGACTCAGGCTCACTAGACTGGGGGCAGGGACTTGTACGGTATGTGGGGTGAGCCTGTGGCGGCAGAGGCCAGCATGACGTTGCAACAGCCTAAGCCACGCAATGTATTCTCCCGGAGAAGTTGTCCCTGGATCATCGGACCTGAGTCTGAAATCTTACTCTTCTTTTACCACAGTGCAATTAAACTAGAAATCAATATAATAACATAACTAGTAATTCCCCTGGATAATGCAGGTGAATTTCTTCATGTCCTCAGGGTAGGGACTTCTTAAAACAGGATACAGAATGCATAGGTATAAAGGGAAAGATTGACTTGACAAATTTAGAAAGCATTTTCATTACCTAGATCCGGGATTGGCAAACTTTTTCTGTAAAGGGCCAATTACTCTGGCACTACTGTCTTTGTCCCAGCTACTCACCTCTTCCCTTGTAGCATGAAAGTGAACAAAGGACAATATTTTAATGATGTGTAATAAATATTAAGTGAAACTTTATATTCAAAATTAGATAGTGGGCCAGAATTGGCATGTGGACCATAGTTTGTGGCTATTTGACATAGATCATCAAATAAGGAGAAGGTACGTCTCACCATGGGAGAAGATATTTGCAATACATATAACTGACAAAGGACTTGTATCCATAATGAACTCCTGCAAATCAATATGAAAAAGACCAACAACCCAGTTTAAACCATTTGCAGTGAACTTGAATAGGTACTTTTCTAAAGAGGAAATCCAAACATCCAGTAAACATGTTAATATGCTAAGTTTGTTAGTTATCAGAGACATGCAAATTGAAACCACAACAAGGTTACATTAAATAGCAACTAGATTCACTTAAAGACTGACAAAACTAAGCATTTATGAGCTTGTGGAGCAACAGGGGCTCTCATACCCTATAATGTTGATGATATGCATACTCTGACCAAGCAGTTCTCCTAGATTTATTTTCATATGAACTAAAAGACATGTAATAATGTTCATTAAACTCATAATATTCATAATTGTCCCAAACTGCAGACAACACAAGTGTCCTTTAACAATAGAATGGATGAAACTGGTTAATTCATAAACTGGAATATTAGACAACAATGAAAAGGAGCAGGCAGCTACATTCTACAATACGTTTGAACCTCACTAATATAATGTTGAGCAACAGAAGCCAGTCACAAAAGAACGTACATTATATGATTCTAATTATATAAAGTTCTGAAATAAGCAAAATGAAATAAGTTATTTTAGTATAATACTATATATTATATATAATATAATTTAAAAATTAATATAATAATAGGGATGCTTAGTTGGCTGGTAAGAGTGAAAAGACAAGTGAAAAGACAAAGAGATGATTTTCATGAAAGTCAGGATTGAAAAGCCTCAGAAACTTGAGCTTTCAAGGAGGATGTAGTTAGTTGAGGCAGGCCAGTGATTCCACAGTAATAAACAGGGTAAAACTGGGTAAGTTTCAAAACTCCTGTTTTTAAAAGCCTCAGGAAATGGAAGCTGTTTGGGGACAGGAGGTGATTAATCTTATTTATCTTTGTATCTCCCACAGTTCTTGGTGCCCTGCCTTACTCATAGGTAGTTCAATTAATAATGAATGAATGAAAACAGAATGAGAGGGAAAAGGCACATATCTGGAATGGAAGATGGAGAAAAATGTTTGCTCTTTACCATAGTCAAAGTTTAAGGAGAAAGGACTAAATTATCTGGGTACCCAAGGGAGAGAGACTTGTAACACTGTATCCTTCGTAGAGCCTAAGATATTATGCTATAAGAATTTGATGTTCTTGTTTAAGTCATCTGTTAAATATGTATGTGTATGATATATGATATGCATTTTAAAACACACCCATTATTTATAATGCTTTGGGACATTAAATTTTTCTGTCTTGTAGTCTTACCTCTTGTTATCTTTTGTACTTTTCTCATAATGAAATTTTCAGGAAGCTGTTGATGCTGGTTTGTTACCTTTGGAATCCTAGAACTTTAGCACAGGAAAAGACCTTATATAGAATTTGCTATTTCCTCGTGATTAGATTGAGGTTTTACATTTTGACAAGAATATCATAGAAGTGATCTTGTATCCTTCTGATTGTGTCATATTGTGAGGTACATAGTATTGCTGTGTCTTGTTGCTAGTGATGTTAATCTTAATCTCTTGGTTAAGCTGTTGGCTACTGGGTTTCTCCACTTTTTATTTTCCCTTTGTAATTGTTAAGTAGTTTGGAGATACTTTGAAACTACATCATTATGCCGTTTCTTCTCAGACTTTCATGTCTGATTTTGGCATTCATTGGTAGATCTTGGCTGCAGCAGTGATTACTGTGATGTTTACTAATTGTGCCATTTGTATTTCCTTCATTCCTTCTACGTTGATCAGTTGGAATTATGTAAAGAATTCTCCCTCTTTTATTTATTCATGCCAATAAGAACTCTTGGATATTTATTTTATTCTGTGGGTTATAATCCAATGCTGTTATTACTTTGTTGCTCAAATTGTTCCAGTGTTAGCCACTGAGAGTTCCTTCTGGTTGGCTCCTGTGTCTTTTTGACATGTCCCATCTTTTTTCAAGCACTTCCTTGTTTGCTGCCATCATAAGTAGTTCCAGGATCATTTTTTATTTTCTGTTGGAGAGTGGTATTTAGAAACTCAGATCTGGGTGTTAAGTGTGCTCTCTGCTACTGAGGTGATGGATGTTGATGATGTGGTTTTTATTTGGGAGTGGTGGATGTAATGTTGTTTCTCCATGTTGCTTGGTGCTTATGTGTGAGAGCTTTTGTAAAGAAGTGCTTCCCAGTCCTTTTCATGTCATGGTACATGCTGAAAATGGTGTTTTTCCAGCATGTTGAAGTAAACTGGAGGAGATTGGAAGCCCTGTGTAAAGCTGCTCAAGTCAAAGGTTACCCTTCTGGAACCACTTGAAGGGCACAAGAGAAGAGCAGCCCCTACCTAGGGTACATTCATCAGAGTAGAATTGCTAGTTACAGGGAATATATATGACTCTCCATGGTGGTTGTAGCAATTCACACTCCCACCTAGAGAGTTATTATTTTTGCCAGTAACATTTTTCCTAATACTTGCCTTTGTGAAACTTTATTTATTTGTTTTTAAAATTTATTTTGGTTGCGCTGGATCTTAGTTGCAGCAGGCAGGCTCCTTAGTTGGAGCACATGTGCTTATTAGTTGTGGCCAGTGGGCTCCTTAGTTGCAGCTCATGGGTTCCTTAGTTTTGGTATGCGAACTCTCAGTTGTGGCATGCATGGGGATCTAGTTCTCTGACCAGGAATTGAACCTGGGCCTGCTGCATTGGGAGCTTGGAATCTTAATCACTGCGCCACCAGGGAAGTCCCGTGAAACTTTAAATTATTTGTCAATAAATGGATATAAAATCACTTTCAGTTATGATTCTGTCAGTTGTCAAACTAGCTATCCCTCCCACTTTTAAATCACTTACACATTTGAAAAGCAAGTCCTCTGTGTCTTTACAAAAGTAACTGATAAAAGTGTCTAACAGGATAGAGCCATACAGAAGAAACCTATAATACTTTACCTTTACGTCAGTGGTTTTAATGCTAGAATCTTGATGAATTATGATTATGATTATCCTAATCTAGTAACCTTCTTTTAGTTTGTTATTAGTAGCTCAGTCTAAACTGGGTCCTAATTAGTACCACATCCCTTTTGGTGAACATTTTATAACAGGTTTATTGAGGTATAACTTACTACATACCATAAATTTATGATATAAAGATTCAAGGTGTTTCAAATGGCAATTCTAACTTCTAAATTATTAGTGAATTTATCAGTTGTGCCACCGTCACCATGATCCACTTCTAGAACACTTCCATCATCACAGAAACTTCCCTCATGCTTAATTGTAGTCAGTCCACTCTCACTCTGTGACACAACTTCTGACCTTCTTTCTGTTTCTCTTGTTTTGCTTTTTATACAGATTTCATATAAATGGAATCATAACATATGTAGAATTTTGTGTTTGGATACTTTCACTTAGCTTAATGTTTTTGAGGTTAATTTGTGTAGTTGCATGCCTTGGTAGTTCATTCCTTTTTGTAGAGCTGATTTATGTTTTATTGTATGGATATACCATATTTTCTTTATCCATTTGCCAGCTGATAGACATTCGGACTGTTTCCAATTTTTGCCAGGTATGAATAGTGCTGTTAGGGATGTTTGTGTACAAGTCTTTGTGTGGACATATGTCTTTATTTTTCTTGGATAAATAAACTACAAGTGGAATCTCTGAGTCCATCATAAGTGTTTGTTTACCTTTTTAAGAAACTGTCAAACTCTTTTCAAAAGTGGCGTTACCATTTCACATTCCCATCAGCAGTGTGTATGAGAATTCTGTTTTTACCACATCCTCATCACCACTTGGTATTGTCAGTCTTTTTTTTTTTTTGCGGTACGCGGGCCTCTCAGTGTTGTGGCCTCTCTCATTGTGGAGCACAGGCTCCAGACGCGCAGGCTCAGCGGCCATGGCTCATGGGCCCAGCCACTCCGCGTTATGTGGGATCTTGCCGGACCAGGGCACGAACCCATGTCCCCTGCACTGGCAGGCGGACTCTCAACCACTGCGCCACCAGGGAAGCCCTTGTCAGTCTTTTGATTATAGTCTTTCTAGTGGGTTACGTAGTGATGTTGCTTTGTGGTTTTAAGTTGAATTTCACTAATCACTAATGATGCTGAGCATCTTTTCAAATGAAAACTTTCCATTAATATGTATTCTTTGCTGAAGTGCTTATTTCTTAACTGTGTTGTTCATCTTCTTATTGAGTTTTTATAGTTCTTTATATATTTCAGATACAAGTCCTTTATCAAATGTATGTTTTGCAAATATTTTCTCCCAGTCTGTGACTTCCCTTTTCATTTTCATAATGGTATGTTTCAAAGAGCAGAAGTGTTTAATTTTTATGAAGCCCAGTTTGTAAATTTTTTCCTAAATTCTTTTGTGGATTTTTCATAGTTTTATCTCTTATATTTAGTCTGCTCAAATTTCAGGTGACTTTTATGTTTGATGTGAGATTATGATCTAAGTTTGTTTTTGAATATGGATATTTTCCAACTATTCTAGCAGCATTTGTTGAAAACTTTCCTCATTGCCTTGGTACTTGTATTTATAATAAGTCTTGAAATCAGGTAGTATCAGTCTTCCAACTTTATTCTTCTTTGCAAAATTGTTTTGTCTATTTTGGGTCCTTTCATTTCCATATAAATATTAGGATTAGCTTGTAAATTTTCTTTAGGATTGGTAGTTTTATTTTAAAATGTTTGATAAAATTTATCTATGATAAATGGTACCTGTTTTTCTCATTGTATAAAGATTTTGTTACTAATTCAGTTTCTTTACTTGTTTTAGTTCTACTGAGGTTTCCTTTTTCTTTAGACCCTTTCATCATTTTTTAGGAATTTGTCCATTTTTGTCTACACTGTCTGGTTTTGGGCATAAAATTATTCATACTGTTCCATTACAGTTATTTTAATTTCTGTAGAATAAGTGTTAATTTTGGTAATGTGTGTTCTCTTTCTTGCTCTCCATCTCTCTTGCTCTCACCCTCTTCGGTTAGTCTAGGTAAATGTTTGCCAATTTTGTTGATCTTTTAAAACTACCAACTTTTGGATTCATTGGCTTTCTCTGTCATTTTTCTGTTTTATATTTTATGGCTTGTTGCCCTGATCTTTATTATTTCCTTCCCTGTACTTTCTTAGGGTTTTATTGCTCTTCTTATTCTAGCTTCTTGAGGTGGAAGCTTATATTATATGGTTTTAGATTTTTCTGGCTAGTGAAAACATTTAAAAGTATAAATTTCTCTATTAAAGCACTGTTTAGCTGCTTCTTATAAATTTTGTTATGTTATATTTTTGTTTTCATTTGATTCAAGATATTTTCTAATTTTCTTCATTATTTCTTTTTTGACCCATGAGTTATTTAGAAGTGTGTTGTTCAATTTCCATATGTTTGGGAATTTCTGAAATTTCTCTTTGTTGGTGATTTCCAATATAATTCTGTTATGCTCAGAGAATATTCTTGTATGTTTTCAGTGTTTTTAAAAATTTAGTAAGACTTGTTTTATAGTCTAACACAGGGGTTGGCAAACGGTAGCCCATAAGCCAACTTCAGCCTGTGGACATTTTTTTTTAATGACCTGCAAGGTAACAATGGTTTTTACATTTTAAAGGGTACTTACATTTTAAAGAGACAGAGAAGGTTGTTATATAATGATAAAGGTGCTAGGCCATCAAAAAGATATAACAATTGTAAATATTTATGTGCCCAACAGCAGAACACCTAAATATATAAAGCAAAAACTAACAGACTAAAAGGAGAAATGAACAGCAATACAGCAATAGCTGGGTACTTTACTGTTCCACTCTCAACAAAGGATAGATCATCCAGACAGAGAATCATTAAGGAAACAGCAGATTTGAATAGGCATTGAAGACTAAATGGACCTAACAAACATATACAGAACATTCTGTCCAACAGTAGCAGAATACACATTCTTCTCAATTGCACATGGAACATTTTCTAGGATACACCATGTTACCCACAAAACCTTCAATCTTAGCAAATTTAAGAAGAATGAAATAATAATCTACTCTGACCACAGTGGCAAGAAACTAGATATCAATAACAAGAGGATGCTGTCTGCCCTACTTTTGAAATCAGGCCTGGGTGAAAGAGCACTTCTGACTTACTATGATCATGCTCACGAGTACCCTTCCTGGTCGTTTTGTTAGCGTTAAGATCAAGACTATTTATTTGGAATAGCTACAACAGTGTTTTCCACTGTACTTCATTTGCAAAAGCTGAGAATAGCCTTCCCTACTTTTTGCAAAGAATTGATATTCCATATTGGATTCTCCAAGACTTTGATATGGTGAATCTATAAAACCTAGAAATTGTCTTTCATCCTTTCGTGACTGTGGCATGAGTTCCCAACCCCCTCCCAGTTTTTAGATGAAACTCTTAGCACAATTTCAGTTATTTACACATTCAGCATCTCTTGAGTATGTATGTTGAGCCATCAACCCTCACAGCTGATTCAGTAACCAGCTTCCTGCTATCATTCACACTCACTACTTATACTGTCATTGTGACAGTGTGGAGGAAATAAGTTTCCATGTGTGTCTGGGAAGCATTATCCATTTGTACATTTTTTTATACTCTGATTCTGTAACATTTCTGAGTTCTGTTTTTGTTTTACAGAAAAATAAATAAATAGAAGTGATACAGCAATCAGAAGACAAGAGGTTTACTCTCAATACTTAGGGTTGTCTGACCTCTGGCCAGTAGTCCTACATGGCCAAATTAATTACTAGAGTAATAAGTTTTCAAAAGCCAATTTTTTTCAATGTTTTTTCTGTATGAAACTGCCAATATCATGAATAGAAAGGGAGAACCATAGAGGAGAAAGCGATGTTCAGTTGTGTTTGTGTTATCTAAAGGAGCAGTGTGGAAACAGGCACAATCCACTGAACTTTAGGGACCTGATAGTGTTGCTTTGGAGGCATCCGTACTTGCATTTCACATTCTTCATATGTAATCATATTGCCAAAGACAAACTGTTTCATCGTCTATTTTGAATACCACTTTTCCCCAGACCTACCATAAAGTTTCTGTGATGTATTGTCTTCCAGTTGCAATAAAAATTACTGAGCTGCATCAATTAAAAAAAAAATAACAGGAGGAAAACTGAAAAATTCATGAACACATAGAAACTATACAACTCTTTCCTGAACAACCAATGACTCAAAGATAAAATTAAAGGGGAAATGATTTCTTGAGAGAAATGAAAATGGAAACATAACATACCAGAATTTATGAGATATAGCCAAAGCAGTTCCAAGAGGGAAGTTTATAGAAATAAATGCCTACATTAAGAAGTAGGAAAGATCCCCCTAAAAACAACCAAACTTCATGCCTTAAGGAACTAGTAAAACAACAACAAACTGACCCCAAAATTAGCAGAAGAAAGGAAACAATAAAGATTAGAGCAGATATAAATGAAATAGAGGACAAAAAACCAGTAGAAAAGATTACCAGGGCTTCCCTGTTGGCGCAGTGGTTGAGAGTCTGCCTGCTGATGCAGGGGACATGGGTTCGTGCCCCGGTCCGGGAAGATCCCACATGCCACGGAGCGGCTAGGCCCGTAAACCATGGCCGCTGAGCCTGTGCGTCCAGAGCCTGTGCTCCGCAATGGGAGAGCACACACAGCAGTGAGAGGCCCGCGTACCGCAAGGAAAAAAAAAAAAAGATTACCAAAGAGTTTGGTTCTTTGAAAAGATAAACAAAATTGACAAACCCTTAGACTAACAAAGGAAAAAAGAGAAAGGACCCAAATCAACAATATTATAAATGAAAAAAGAGACATTACAACTGATACCACAGAAATTTAAAGGATTATAAGATGTTACTATGAACAACTATATGCCAACAAACTAGACAACCTAGAAGACTTGGGAAAAGTCTAAGAAACATACAACTTTCTAAGATTGAATCAGGAATAGAAAATCTAGAAATGGACCAATTACTAGCAAGGAGGTTGAATCAGTAATCAAAAATCTCCCAACAAAGAAAAGCCCAGGACTAGATGGTATCACTGGAGAATTTTACCAAATGTGTGAAGAATTAACACCAGTCCTTCTTAGACTCTCCCAAAATATCAAAGGGGTGGGAGCACTCCCAAACTCGATTTACAAGGCCAGCATCCTGCTTGATGCCCAAACCAAAAAAGGACACGATTAGAAAAGAATACTACTGGCTTATATCCATGATGAATATAGATGCAAAAATTCTCAATAAAATACTAACAAACCAAATTCAGCAACACATTAAAAGGATCATTCACCATGATCAAGTGTGATTTCTCCCTGGGGTGCAAGGATGGTTCAACGTATCCAAATCAATCAATGTGATATAGAAGAATCATTTAGGCCAGACCACCAGCAGGGAAGTAACATAGCCCCACCCATCAGCATACAGGCTGCTTAAAGTCTTTTGAATAAACAGTTTCCTGGTAAACACAACCCTTGACACAGGCCTGCCCACCAGAGGGACAAGACCCATTTCTACCTACCAGTGGGCAGGAACAAGTCCCTTCCACCAGGAACCCTGCACAAGCCTCTTAGACAGCTTCATCCACCATGAGGGAGACAGCACAGGCAAGAAAAACTACAACCCTGCAGCGTGAGGAACAGAAATCACCATCACAGAAAGTCCGACAAAATGAGACAGCAGAGGACTATGTCTCAGGTGAAGAAACAAGATAAAATGCCAGACGAACAACTAAGTGAAGTGGAGATAGGCAATCTACCCAAAAAAGGGATTCAGAGTAATGATATTATGTAAAGATGATCCAAGATCTTGGAAAAAGAATGGAGGCACAGATTGAGAAGATACAAAAAAAGTTTAACAGAGACCTAGAAGAACTAAAGAACAGAGATGAACAATATAATAACTAAAATGAAAAATACATTAGAAGGAATCAATAGCAGAGTAACTGAGGCAGAAGAACAAATTAGTGCCCTGGAAGACAGAATGGTGGGAATCACTGCCTCAGAACAGAATGAGGACAGTCTAAGAGACATCTGGGACATTAAATGCACCAGCATTCACATTATAGGGGTTCCAGAGAGAGAAGAGAAAGAGAAAGGAACTGAGAAAATATTTGAAGAGATAAGAGCTGAAAACTTCCCTAATGTGGAAAAGGAAACAATCACCCAAGTCCAGGAAGCACAGAGAGTCCCAGGCAGGATAAACCCAAGGAGGAACATGTTGAGACACATAGTAATCAAATTGACAAAAATTAAAGACAAAGAAAAAAACATCAAAAGCAACAAGGGAAAAGCAGCAAATAACATACAAGAGAATTCCCATAAGGTTATCAGCTGATTTCCCTGCAGAAACTCTGCAGGCCAGAAGGGAGTGGCACAATATATTTAAAGTGATTAAAGGGAAGAATCTACAACCAAGAATACTCCACTCAGCAAGGCTCTCATTCAGATTCCACAGAGAAATCAAAAATTTTTTAGGACAAGCAAAAACTAAGAGAATTCAGCACCACCAGACCACTTTTATAATAAATTCTAAAGGAACTTCTCTAGGTGGAAAAGAAAAGGCCACAGCCAAAAACAAGAAAATTACAAATGGAAAAGCTCACCAGTAAAGGCAAGGATACAGTAAAGGTAGGAAATCATGCACACACAAATATGATATCAAAACCAGCAATTGTGAGGAGAGTACAAATGCAGGATATTAGAAATGTATTTGAAATTTAAAAACCACCAACTTAAAACAATGTTTTTTATATATAGACTGCTATATCAAAACCTCATGGTAACCACAAACAAAAAATCTACAATAGATGCACAAAAAAAAGGAATCCAAACACAGTACTCAAGTTAGTCATCAAATCACAAGAGAAGAGAACAAAAGAGGAAGGGAAGAAAAAAGACCTACAAAAACAAATCCAAAACAGTTAACAAAAGGGCAATAACAATATACATATCGATAATAATGTTAAATGTAAACGTACTAAATGCTACAACCAAAAGACGTAGACTGGCTGAATGGATACAAAAATAAGACCCATGTATATGCTGTCTACAGGAGACCCACTTCAGATCTAGGAATATGTACAGACTGAAAGTGAGGGGATGGAGAAAGGTATTCCATGAAAATGAAATCAAAGAAAGCTGGAGTAGCAATCCTCATATCATACAAAATAGATTTTAAAATAAAGACTGTTACAAGAGACAAAGAAGGACACTACATAATGATCAAGAGATCAATCCAAGAAGAAGCTATAACAATTGTAAACATAAATGCAGCCAACATAGGAGCACCTCAATATATAAGGCATTTTTCACTAGAACTAGAACAAAAAACATATTAATTGGTATAGAGACACAAAAGACCCCAAATAGCTAAAGCAATCTTGAGAAAGAAAAACGGAGCGGGAGGAATCAGGTACCCTGACTTCAGACTATACTATGAAGCTACAGTCATCACAACAGTACGGTACTGTCACAAAAACAAAAATATAGCTCAGTGGAACAGGATAGAAAGCCCAGATATAAACCCTACACCTATGGTCAATCTATGACAAAGGAGGTAAGACAATGGAGAAAAGACAATCTCTTCAACAAATGGTGCTGGGAAAACTGGCCAGCTACATATAAAAAATGGAAATTAGAATATTCCTTAACCCCATACAAAAAATAAACTCAAGATGGATTAAAGACCTAAATGTAAGGCCAGACACTATAAAACTGTTAGAGGAAAACATAGAATACTCTTTGACATAAATCACAGCAATATCTTTGTAAAGCAATATCTTTTTCAAGACGTCTCCCAGAATGATGGAAATAAAAACAAAAATAAACAAATGGGACCTGATTAAACTTAAAAGGTTTTGCATAGCAAAGGAAACCATAAACAAAACCGAAAAGACAGCCCACAGAATGGGAGAAAATATTTGCAAAGGATGTGACAGACAAGGGATTAATCTCCAAAGTTTATAAACAGCTCATGCAGCTCAATATCAGAAAAACAAACAACCCAATCAGAAAATGGGCAGAAGACCTAAATAGACATTTCTCCAAAGAAGGCATACAGATGGCCAAGAGGCACTTGAAAAGATGCTCAGCATCACTAATTATTAGAGAAATGCAAATCAGAACTACAATGAAGTATCAACTCACACCAGTCAGACTGGCCATCATCAAAACGTCTACAATAATAAATTCTGGAGAGAGTGTGGAGAAAAGGGAACCCTCCTAAACTGTGGGTGGGTTTGGCACAGCCACTATAGAGAACAGTATGGAGGTTCCTTAAAAAACTAAAAATAGAGCTACCATATGATCCAGCAATCCCACTCCTGGGCATATATTGGAGAAAATCATAATTTGAAAAGTTACATGCACCCCAATGTTCATTGCAGCACTGTTTACAATAGCTAGGACACGGAAGCAACCTAAGTGTCCATCGACAGATGAATGGATAAAGATGGGGTACATTATATAATGGAATATTACTCAGTCATTAAAAAGAGTGAGCTAATGCCATTTGCAGCAACATGGATGGACCTGGAGACTATCATACTAAGTGAAGTAAGTCAGACAGAGAAAGACAAATGTCATATGATACCGCTTATATGCTGAATCTAAAAAAATATATACAAATGAGCTTATTTACAAAACAGAAACAGACCTACAGACTTAGAGAATGAACTTATGGTCTTATGATTACCAGGGGAAGGGGGAGGGGGAGGGATAGACTGGGAGGTTGGGATTGACATATAAACAGTGCTATATTTAAAATAGATAAAACAACAAGGACTTATTGTATAGCACAGGGAACTCTGCTCAATATTCTGTAATAACCTAAAGGGAAAAGAACTTGATTAAAAAAATAGATACGTATAACTGAATCAGCTTGCTGTACACCTGAAACGAATACCACATTGTTAATCAACTCTAATATAAAATGAAAAATTTTTTAAATCAAGAAAAAAAGAAAAGAATCATATGATCATCTCAACAGACACAGAAAAAGCAGCTGAGAAAACTCTAGTATCCATTCATGATTTTTTTAAAAAAGCCTCTTAACAAATTAGGCATAAAAGAAACATATTTCAGTGTAATAAGGGCTATAAAAGTTCAAGCTAACGTCATTCCCAATGGTGAAATGTTGAAAGCTTTTCCTCTAGGATCAGGAACAAGACAGGTTTGCTCATTCTCACCACTCATTCACATAGCATGGGAGATTCTGGTTAGAGCAATCAAGCAAGAAAAAGAAAAGTATCAGAATTCGAAAGGATGAAGTAAAATTGTCTCTATTTGCAGACGAAATAATTTTATATATAGAAAATCCTAAACACTCAACCAGAAAACTGTTAGATATAATCAATGAATTCAGTAATGTTGCAGGACACCAAATTAACATACAAAAACCAGTTCCTTTCTATAAACTAACAACAGAATTTCTGGAAGAGAAATGAAGAAATTGATCTCATTTATGATAGCATCAAAAAAAGTAAAATTCCTAGGAATAAATTTAACTAAAGAGGTAAAAGATCTCTACAATGAAAACTACCAGACCTTTGATGAAAATCACTGAGGAAAACACGTATAAATGGAAAGCTATCTTGAATTCATGGATTGGAAGATTTAATATTGTTAAAATGTCAGTATTACCAAAAGACATCAATAGACTCAGTGCAAGACCTATCAAGATTCCAGTGGCATTTTTTTTACAGAAGTAGGAAAATCACTCCTAAAATTTATGCAACCCCAAAAGACCCGGAACAGTCAAAGACATCCTGAGGAATAAAAAAGTAGGAGTCCTTACCCTTCCTGATTTTAAGCTGTACTATAAAGCTATAGTCATCAAAGCAGTAGTGTACTGGCATGAAATCAGAGAAATATACCAAGGTCAGAAAGAAGCCCAGTCATATATGGTCAACTAATATTTGATGATGGAGGCAAGAATAATTAATAAAGACAGTCTCTTCAGTAAATGGTGCTGGGATAACTGGATATTCACATGTAGAAGAATGAAACTGGACTCATATTGTACACTGCTCACAAACATTAACTTGAAATAGGTTAAAGACTTAGATGTGAACCTGAAACTATGAAACTCCTAGGAAAAAAACATAGGAATAAAGCTCCTTGAATGGGTCTTGGTAATAATTTTTTGGAGATAACACCTAAAGCACAAGCAGCAGAGTCAACAGTCCACAAGTGGGACTACAGCAAACTAAGAAGCTTCTGCATAGTCAAAGAAACCATCAACAAAGTGAAAAGACAACCTATAGAATCGGGAAACATATTTTCAAACCATATATCTGATGAGGGGTTAATATCCAAAATACATAAAGAACTCATACAACTCAATAGCAAAAAATTCAAATATTCCAATTTAAAAATGGGCAAAGAAAAATAAATAAATAAATAAATAAAATAAAAATGGGCAAAGAATCATAATAGACATTTCTCCAAAGAAGATATGTAAAAGACCAACAGGTACATGAAAAGATGTTCAACATCGTTAGTCATCAGGAAAATGCAAGTTAAAACACAATGAGATACCTCACACCTGTAAAATGGCTGTATCATGAAAAAGAAAAGGGATAACAAATGCTGCCATGGATCTAGAGGAAAGGGAACCCCTCTGCACTCTTGATATAATTATAAATTGGTACAGCCACTATTGAAAACAGTATTTAAATTCCTCAAAAAATTAAAAGTAGATCTACCATAGCATTCAGCGGTTTCACTTTTGGCAATCTATCCAAAGGAAATGTCAACACTAACTTGAAAAGATGTCTGTACCCCCATGTTTATAGCAGCATTATTTACAATAGCCAAGACATGGAAATAATCTAAGTGTACATTGATGGTTGAGTGGATAAAGAAGTTGTGATACAAGGAAATACTACCGTTTGCAACAACATGAATGGACCTGAAGGCATTATGCTACATGATGTAAGTCAGACAGAGAAAGGTAAATACTGTATGATCTATGTTTCTAAACTCATAGAAACAGAGATCAGACTTGTGTTTATCAGAGACAGAGGGTGGTGGGAGGGGGAAATGGAGAAAAGTGGCCAAAAGATACAAACTTCCATTTATAAGTTAAATATGTACTAGGGATGTAATGTACAGCATGATGACTATAGCTGACACTGCTGTACAATATATGGGTAAGTTGCTAAGAGAGTAAATTGTGAGTTCTCACACAAGTAGAATTCTTTTCCTTTTCTTCTTTTTTAAATTGTACCTATGTGAGAAGGTGTATGTTAGTTGGACCTATTGTGCTAATCATTTTTACCATATATGTAAATCAAACCATCATAGTGTACACCTTAAACTTATACACTAATGTATGTCAATTATTTTTCAATGAAACTGAGGGAAAAAAACCCAGTAATATGCAGCAGATACTTTATGTGACCTGCAGAGCCTAAAATATTTACTATCTGACCCTTTATCAAAACAGTTTTCCAATCCCTGTCCTAATATATGGTCTAATTGCTTAGGATATATAAAAGCTTGATGTATATTTCTTAATTTCTTTTAAGAAAACAAAGATTTCTTAAAGCAATAGTTATAACAATGAGAAAGGTGGAAATGGAGCTATACTGGAGCAAAGTTGCTATATTTTACCAGAATTAAGCCAGTATTAATCTGAAATACATTGTTATTAGTTAGTGATATGTATTGTGGTCCCTAGTACAGCCACTAAGGAAATAACTCAAGAAGTACAGCTAAAAAATTAAGAAAGGAAGTTAAAATAGTATATAAAAATACATAAGACAAAAGATTTAACAAAAGAGAAACAAGACAAGAGACATAATAAAAATAGTAAAATCAGATATAAATATAACCTTATCAATAATTGCATTAAATGTGAGTGGTCTAAACACTGCAATCAAAAGGCAGAAGTTTTCCAACTTGATAAAAAAAGCAAGATCCAACTATATCCTACCAAAAGAGCCAGATAGATTGAAATAGGTTGAATAGGTTCAAATAAGTTAAAAATAAAAAGCTGTATCTTGCAGACAGTATTAGGTGCAAAAACTACTTTGAGAACAGACAAAGTAGACTTTAAGATAAGAGTCTTACTGGAGTTAAAGAGGGAAAATTCATAATGATAAAAGGATCAATACATTAAAAATATGTAACATTATAAATGTATATCTACTTAACTACTGAGACCCAAAATACATGAAGCAGAAAATGACAGAATTAAAAGGGGAAATAGACAACTCAACAGTTATAGTTAAGGATTTTAATACTTCTTTCTTTTCATGTGATAGAACAACTAAGGATATAGAAAACTTGTACAACCCATTGACCAACTTGAACTTAAATATATTTCTCTACTTAACAAGAGCAGAATACATACTCTTTTCCAGCACACATACAACATTCTCCAGGATAGATCATATGCTATCTCATAAAAGAACTTTCCTTCCTGTTGATTTATTTACCATCTGGTATTTTTTTTCAGCCCTACAAACTTCTTTTAATATTTCTTATAGGGTAAGTCTACTAACACCTTATTTTCTCATTTTGTGTTCATCTGAGGGTGTCTTTTCTGTGACTTCATTTAGCCCTGTATATAACTCTTGATTAACATTTTTTTTCTTTCAGCATTTTAAACATGTCATTTCAGTGTCTTCTGACTTCTGTAGTTTCTGATGAGAAGTTAGGTTTTAATTGTATTGTTAATCTTCTATATGTATGAGTCACTTTTTCCCTTGTGACTTCAAGATTTTCTGTTTGTATTTGTCTTTCAGCAATTTGCCTATGGTATGTCTAGGTGTGGATCTCTGTGTTTATCCTACTTGGAATTCATTGAACTTCTTGGATCTGTAGATTAAGTTTTTCATCAAATCTGGGATATCTTTAGCTATTGTTTTTTCACATATTTTTTCTCCTCTTCTGGGACTCCTATTATGCATATGATGGTATCCCACATGTACTGAGGCTCTGATTATTTTCCCTTGATTTTTTTTCTCTTCAGATTTGATAATTTCTATTGATATGTCTTTGAGTTTACTGATTCTTTCCTCTACCATCTCAAATCTGCTCCTGAGAACATCTAATAATTTTTTCATTTCAATTATTGTATGTTCTGCTTTAGAGTTGTTCTTTGGTTCTTTTTATGGCTTGTAGTTTTCTATTTAGATTCTCTATTGAATCATTGTCATCATATTTTTGTTTAATTTTTGGACATAGTCTCCTTAGCTTCTTTAAACACATTTATAACAGCTTCTTTGAAATCTTTGCCAAGTTCAACAGCTGGACCTATTCAGAGTTAGTTTCTGTTGACTCCCTCCCCCACCCCCCTCTCCTGGCTATGTGTCACAATTTTCTGTTTCTTTGTATGTCTTGTATTTTGGTTGTTGTTGAAAACTGGAAATTTAGGTAATATATCAAATTTAGGTAATATGTCCACTTTGGATTTTGATTTATTTTTCTGAGAGTTGTTTTTATTTATTTTTTGTTACTTTGGGTTTAAAGTGGAGAATCTTCCCCTGCTGTAGTGTGTAACCTCTGATGGCTCTGCTCAGATTTTATTCTTATTTTTATTTTTTAACCTAGTTTCCTAGTGGTTGTCACTGTGTCTCTATAGCTTAGGGTAGCCATTGATTTGAAAAGAGGTTTGTTCAAACACGTCAAGCATATAAGGCTTCTATCTTTGCTGTTTGAAACGTGTTTGAATTGAGGAGTGCATTCAGGGTCAGTCAGTTACTTCATCTGCCTTGGCTTTTAATTTCTGTGGACTCCCTTGAGTCTCCCCTGCACATCCACATAGTTTCCTAGCTGTCTAAGGACTTGTAGAGAGCATATCTAGCACTTGCTTGGCTCTCTCACTTCCATAATCTCCCAGTTCAATTTCTGAGTGTTCAATAGCTCATTCCAACTGGGTCTGCAATTCCAGGCTGGCAAAGCTGATGCTCTGTATTTTCTTCATTCTTTTCCTACAGAGTTTGCCACTTTTAGCTGAAAAAGATGTGGGATTTTGTCCCTTGCCCCAAATCGAAGATTCCCTCTCTGAATGCCAAGCTGATTGTTTTCGTAGTCAATCTTGCCTTGGTAAACTGACATTCTTGAGATTGAACTTGGGGATAGGATAGGAGAGGGGCCACACCAAGCCAGAAAAGGTTGTAGACGCCCACTATTTTGGGATGAAGCTTTAACAGGTTTTCAAGAATAAACATTTCTGAATTTGTCTGCCTTTGGTTGAAAGGCCTAGAGCCCTGAAATAGTTGTTTTTTCACAGTTTTGTCCAGCGTTATGCTTATTTTTGGTGGAGAGATTTCATGGAGCTCTTCACACTACCCTAGGCCCCCACTCTTAAAATATTCTCAAGCCATTTGTGTAATTAGCTTTTTAAACCTTTGAAGGGGCTCATGGAGCTACAGAATCCCTATTTTTATCATAATTTTTTGACAATATCTTCCCATTCCTGGGTCTTTGTCACTTCTAAAGTTATTGGACAAGGTCCTATGTCCATAGTTTTTGATAAAAACACTGAGAATATGCTTGTTATGTTCGTTCAATATCTCGGGATGCTCTTTCTCTGAGTTTGTAAACTGCTCTAAGATGTGTGAAAATCTTCCCAGCCACTTCACCTAACCTGGGCTTTAAGTTTGTCTTTAGGATGTTTGAACATCACTTTCTTTGGTGGAGAAGGTGGAAGCCTTTTATTGGTCATTTGTTAGCTAGTTATTCTTGCTTCAAGCATAGCTTGAGAAATCTTTTTGGTATCTTTAGCATTTTTCTGAGGTGTGGTTCATTCAGAACAACAGAGTTACTTCCATTCTTGCAGATTCATGTCTAAAACTATAGTCAAAGACAAATGTAGTCTTTGATTATAGTTTTCTCAGGTAGCAATAATGTGTATATATAAGTCAGGCCTTGGATTTTATTTACTTAATGTATTATTTAACATTTTTTTATGTTCTTTACTCAAAAGGAATAAAATAATAAAAGCTAAAAAATGTTTTTTATAGATTTTCAACTCTTCAGAGAATGAAAAATTGAGAGTTTATCCTATAATGGATTTAAACAATAAGTATGCAATTCATGTAATAATTCTTAGAAGAGCACAGTACAATTCCAGTGTTGACTATTTATTTAAAATATGAAACATTATTGAGTTGTTGAGGACAACAGCAGATCAACAGATAATAATATCCTGGCAACAGAAAAGGAAATTGATTCATTTTACTGTTTTAGGTGCTGTTTCTTTATTAATTGTTATTGTGATGCCAAGAGTGTCTTGGTGTTTTGAATCACCAACCTAAATAACTTTCTTAACTGTCTTAATTGTAGGCTTAAAATGAACTTCCAGTGGAAAGTTGCTACTGTCCTAAAATTTTTATGGTAGGAAACAGTTCCAGGATTGTACGCCAGCAGTGCCATTGGCAGTTCATATGTTTGTTTGCTTGTTTATTAAACTTTTAATTTTGAGGTAATTGTAGATTCCCATGCAGTTATATGTCCATATGCTTTGACCCAATCATGTTTTTTTCTTTTTTCCAACCATTACCTAGTTTTGCAAAAATTAGCTATTGCTACTTTGTGGGTAATGAAAGGGGCCTTGCAGAAAGGTTTGAAGTTCTCTGAAACTCTGTGATACTAATTTGACTAAGCACCAACTATGACAGTGGTCATGATTAAGATAAGATGTTAGAAACACTGTCTTTGCCTACTAATAACCTGTTTCTTAGCCATGAAGCTTTTACTTTAAAATATAAATTTGTAACAAAAAGTATTACATTTGAAAAAATTAAAGCATCAAATTTTCAACTTTTCTGTACCATTAATGGAATAAGCTCATGCTTTCTGCAAATTTAAACACCCCATATAAGTGTAATTAGTTCTAATGCCATATTTGCTCAACCAGTAAGCCTTTTACAATGTTTGTAGTGACTGTGTTCAGTCACTCATAAAATAAAATTTATGTCCTATATACTGTTATTGTATGTTAATGAAAATGAATACAAAGAAATATTAATAATTATTTGAACAGTAGTTGTACCCATATTTTTGTTGAGTCATTTCAAGCCAGGATGACCTTTTTTCCTTTTTAGTTTCATTTATTAGTTTTCTGTTTGGAACTTTTTTCTGAAGAATTTCCATGGTAGAAGCTATTTGTCTAGGAATAATGAAAGTCATATATTTGTGGAAGGATTTGAAGAGATCATGGATGTGGCTTGTTCTATATTTTATAAAAAACTTTAAAGTTGCTAGTGTTATAATGGCAGCATGGGCCATAAAGGGCTGAAATGCCTGTTTACCTAGAAGGAAGAAAGTGTAAAGTTGATGGGTGATGGGACAGGGTTATAAAGATAGATTAGGCAAGATTTAGTTTTAAAATTCTCTGAACATTCTTCGGAAGGGCTTCAAGAATAAAATTAAAATATCTGAAAACTTGTCTTGAAAAGACCATGGCTAATACAGGCTTGGACCTCAGGGGAGTAATTTTTAAGCTGATAACCTGAGGTTATGATAATCATGGTCTCACAAATGTCATATGTACACATGTTACAATGACCATGAGTATTAAAATAAAGTCAGAGTTTAGTGTCACATTTTAGTTTTCTCTTGAGCAGCATTCAACGTAATTATTCTTTTTTGCTTTTCCTATACAAAAGTAAAAAAAAAAAAGATCACTACTACTGTTTTGAGTATTAGACCTTTCTTACTGAGTACATAGGGGGGAAAATGCCTTAAATGCTGATTATCAGCATTTTCCAAACTCTATATGCTCTGTGAAAGAAGTGTACCATGGCCAATTGAATGGGAAACTGCTGGTGAATCACAATTGAATGGGTTTCCTGACTGGCTAACTGTTATTTAATAAGCTAATGTGTATTATGATAAGCAGTATAGCATGTACTTTTCCTAAACTTATTTGTCCATGGGTACATCCCTCTAAACTGGTGTTCCTGTGAACGTAGTTGGAGTAAACACTGCTCTAGGTAGGTGGTGTTCCAAAGCTGTGTCACAACTATTATTGGAAAGATTTGTTTTTGATAAAAATTAATATAAAAATTAAATATGGGCTTTTTTTATTTCTTTTTTTTTTAAGTTGCTTTTTGGGTATTGTTTTTTGTTATTTTTGGGGTATTGTTTTTTACGCAGGCCTCTCACTGTTGTGGCCTCTCCCGTCGCGGAGCACAGGCTCTGGACTCGCAGGCTCAGCGGCCATGGCTCACGGGCCCAGCCGCTCCACGGCATGTGGGATCTTCCCGGACCGGGGCACGAACCCGTGTCCCCTACATTGGCAGGCGGACTCTCAACCACTGTGCCACCAGGGAAGCCCCTGGGTATTGTTTTAACATAATTTCTTATTTGGTACGAAACTGCCAGTTCAAATAATAGGATGAGTAGATCCTAAAATAAAGTAATTTGGAAAATGTTAATATTCTTAGAAATTTTATGTACAACTAATTTTTGAAAGAAATACAAGTTATAGAGCCATAAGTCATCTGTTCACATTGAACTGTTTAGTATTCTTTATGTGCTTACAAGTTTTTATCATTCTTTTTGTTCCACTATTCTGTTGCTTCCTGTTATTGAGGGGCATTTGAAAGCTTTTGTTAATGCAGTACACAACAAAAGGTTTATAGAGTGCAAGAAAAGATTTTGAACTGCAGTGTATGTTGACTGACTTGCAGCAAAGCAGTGGTACTACTTTGTAGTATTTTTTCAAAGATTGGGGAACAAATAGAAATCTGAGAAAATATATTTTTATGTATTCTCTTTAGAAGCACCATACAATTTTCTGTAATATTTAACAGAAATTGTATAAACTTTTTTCATTTTTTTCATTTTATAATGACAGAACTTGTAAACTTTCAGCAATATAGGTTTGCTTAGCAGCGCTGTATGTATATATCTGTTAAATTTTTCTTTTCTGTTGCACTGTATTTCAGTGAACTGAAATGTCATTAGGAAATCCAAATTCTTAGAATTTAATCACGGATTTCTGTGTGATCCCTCTTAGGCAAAATAAATACAACTATTAAGTTTTTTAAAAACCCCAGTGTAACAGGTGTTTAGAATTGTGGCATCTCTTACTCAAAGGAATCCCAAAGTTATGTGATGAAGTATCATATTAGTATGTGATACTATTTTAGTTTTTGTATTATTATATAAGTAATATTTGAGCATAGAAATAAATAAACAGTACAGGAAAGTTAAAAAATGGAAAGTTAACATCTTTCTATGACCCTGTTTCATTCCTGTCCTTCATATTAATCACTATTGAGTACTTTTTGTTTTCATTCTGTTGGTGGTTTCCTCCTTAACTCTAAACAATAGCAGGTAGTAAATCAATGAACTTGCTTTTGTATTAAGATTGACAATCAACATGTACAAATTAAGATTTCTCTAACATAAAATTTCTCATGTCAATAATGGTAATGTGAGTTTATTTTAAAGAGTGTATATTTAGAAATAACAGTTATATTTTGAATTAAATGTAGAATTCTTTTAATTAATAGAAAATTGTTTTTAAAACTATGGTTCATATGTTGAGCATGGTATATTTTTCCATTAGTTTCTAAGTGTTCTATCAGTGGAGGTCATTCTATTATCAACCACTTTCTATTTTCTCATGGGAATTTCAAAGAAATACACTAGAGTGAATCAATTTGAAATGTATTTATGCTAAAAATTTTCTCTTTAAAATTTTTCCCTATTTTGAGTTTAGAAGGTGAGATGAAAGCAATCTTTTTTTTTTTTTTTTTTTTTTTTTTTGTTAGGCGGACCTTTTCTTTTTTTGTCTCCTCCCTTTGCGGAGTACAGGCTCCGGACACGCAGGCTCAGCGGCCATGGCTCACGGGCCCAGCCGCCCCGCGGCATGTGGGATCTTCCCGGACCGGGGCACGAACCCGTGTCCACTGCATCAGCAGGCGGACTCTCAACCACCGTGCCACCAGGGAAGCCCGAAAGCAATCATTATTATAACAATATTATTCTTTTCAGATAGTGAAATATGGATTGCTTGCAGCTATTCTCTGCAAAGTAGTAAAATGAAAAAATAAATTTTTATTCTGGGCTATGATATGATATTTCTGAAGCAGTGATTATAATAGTCTCATGCCAACAATGGACAGCTGGTGGTCTCATTCAGGTCAAAACCTAAAAACTCCATCGTGCTACCTTAGTAAAGAGGAAAGAAGCCTACCTAGAAAAATATCTGTGAAATAGACAATCACAAACATAAAGTGAAAATCTGCGTAGGTTGGCTCCATAAATCTTACAGAATGAGGACTATAAAAGATTTTTCCAAGTGGTCATCCATGTACTGACACAAAGCAATAATAAAGTATAAAGTTTTAGAATAAAGGCCTTTAAATTTCTAAGACAGAATATATCTGAAGAAGAGACATGTTATTTCTCTCTAGTAGTAGTTATAATTGCCACTTAGCAAGAATACTTTCTTAGATACTTTTTCTTATCTTCTGCAGTATTCTCAGTGACATTTTGCTAGGTACAATACCTCAAATGTGATATTGATTAGTTGGTTACATAAATAATTAACACCTGGCAAATAACTTATTTTGAAGAACATTCAGTGAGAGGTCTAGTGCATAATTTAATCATAAGCAAAACACCAGGTAAAATGTCAAAACAATGTGATTTTGTTTTTTGAAGCAATGTCTTTAACATTTTAAAATTTCTATTGGGAACTAATTGACAAGCTTGATACCCAGACATAAATATTTAAGTTAAATCAGTTTCTATTGTGCTTCTTAGATGTCCTATGTTTCGGAGCATTTTATTTTGAAACTCCCAAATAACATTTAATTGTTTTTCATAATTAAGAGGACTTCTTAATTGCTGGTTTGCTGTTCTTAACTTAGAAAGTTCTTTTTGTATATTGCTTATAACAGACAAATGCATAGTTAATAGATTTTCTCAGTGAACTTTTTGGTATTGTCAATTTTATTCTCCATTATGATTATTTGTTATTAAACATAACCTGCCACACACAAAGTTATGAATATATTGCAATCCCGTTATAGGGACAGTTTTGTCCTATGCTAGAAGACCCTAGGTAGTATATTACTAAGGTTATTAAAAATGTTTATAATTTCATGTTTAATTTTTAAACCATTATCCCTCAGAAACAATATAATTGGTGAATAGGTTCCAAAGCAAGTCTTGTGACACCTGTTTAACTCACGGTGCCCTTGAAATAATTATGCTCCTGCTATCATAGGAGGGAACACATGCAAGTAGGTATGAAACTATAGTGAAATATGATAAGAGTGAAGATGGGAGAAATATGCTGATACTGTTTGAGCCCCCACAAATAATCACTCCCTTAGTCTTACTGTATCATGATGTGAACCAAATTCAAGCTGTTTCTGGCCCATGATATGGACCAATTAAGGAATGGATTTGGATTTTCCAAACTGGATGGATATGGTCACACCTTCCCAAATGTGAAAAGGATGTAATAGTTGAAAAAATATACCCAAATTCTAAATTCACAAAGCCAAAATCATTGTTAATTTCTTCAAATTATTCCAGTAAGACACTGTGCTTTACCTTTTGATAGCATTTCTGAATATTCCCCAAACCAAGAAAGCATCATTGCTATATGAGTGCCCCTGAGCTGTCATTGAACACATTCAACATATGTTATTCTGGGGATGCCAGTCTTCTTTAAACCTTTTTAAAATTTTTTTCTTTTTGACTTGCCTTCAGAGTTTGAGGCATGTAGTTTTCAATGAAATTGATGGTGGCAAATCCTTATCCTTTTTGGGGTGGATTTGATTCCTAGTATCCATGAATTAATTCTATATCAAGATCTTAAGGCAGTTACAAAATAGGAATTTCAAAAGATATGAAGGAAAAAACACATAATTGTATTTGCTTTGCTGGCTGACAACCTTGAAGGACAATATTTATTTACTTATCTAACTTCTGAAATTCTTGCTGAAATTTTAGGTACATTATTTTGTAGTCACTGTTTGTAAGTTATATACATTATATTTTTTTCTCTAAAATTGTATCAAATATAGCAAATCATACACAAGAGTTTGAAAATGCATAAGAGTCTGGGACAGCTACTCTTCTGTCAATAATCTCTTTAATCTCATAGAGTACTCCCATCAAGTTCACAGAGATAATTATAAGGCATTGGGGAAAACAAATTATATTCAGTATGCAACAATCCTCTGGCAGTCTTGGATTTCACATTTACTTTTTCAAGGACTTGTGAGTTGTCTCAAAGTTCCACAACAGATTTGAGTCATAAATTGTGAGGCTTCTGTGCAGCTGCGACTCAGGTCTGTGGTTGCTTAACAAGTGAGACAGTTTAAGAGTTTTAAATTAATCTTAATTCTTTGGATTAATTAATCCAAAGAATATTTACTGAGCACCTACCATGAGTTAGACACTGCTAGGTGGTAGGGATATAGCAGTACAGAAGACAGTCAAAGCCCCTGCCTGTTCTTATGACATTTATTTTCTAGTGGGAGGCACAGACTATGTTTTTTAAAAAATTAATAAACAAAATAATTAAAGATTGCATTAAATGCAGGGAAAGAAATAGCTACAATTGAGAAAGAGGGGTCCTATTTAATTAGAAAGTCTGGGAAGGTCATTGTGAGAATTGTGATAGTGAAATTCTGAAAAACAGGAATGAGCTCACAGTTTGAGGAGTTAGGCAAAGAACATTCCTGGCAGAGAAAACAGCAGATTCTAAGGCTCTGAGGGACAAAGTTGCTTGACACTTTCTCAGGCCAGAAAGAAGGGCAGGGTAATTGGATTGTAGTGAGGTGGATGAGAGGCAGGCCAGGACTGATTGGGGGACCTTGTTTGCTAATAAGACGGTGTTTAAGATTTTATTCATGTACAGTGGGAAGCCAGAGCAGAGTTTGGCACAGGGAAGGAATGTGATCTATGTGTTAGTATCACTTTAGCTTCTGTGTATAAAATGGATTGGAGGGGGCCTGGAAGTAAGAAGACCAGTTAAGGAGGCAATTTGGTGAGTTCAAGCAAGAGAGAATAGTGGTGCTGGGCTCAGTGTGGTAACAGTGGAGGCAGAAAGAAGACAGATTTGATACATATTTTGCAGTATGGTTTGTCACAGGACACTCAACGCCTTTGTTCTCTATTTATCTCTACCTGTAGAGGAAATGCCAAGTTATAGTACTGTTCCCAGATTTGGTCATTACCCAGTTCAAAAAAATATCATCCATAAAATAAGATGGTTTATTATATACTTTCTTTTGTTTTAATAGATCTGGTCATCTGTTAATTACTTATTCTGCATTTCTGCTTCTTTGATCTTTGGAAAGAGCCAACAAGTTAGGCAAAGTATTGTGTGATCAAAAGATTTGAAAGGTGTGCTAGGGCCAGAGATGAGTAGAGCCTGGGGGTGCTTGGTTTAAGGTTAATGACAAGACAAAGGGGTGTCTCCTGCAGAGAACTCTTTGCTGCAGAAAGCTTTTTCTGCCAAAGCCTGCTTACAAAAAGATATTTATATTCAGATTTTACATTTAGAATATTATATAGTATGGTGAGCTGAAAAAAAAGAAATAAATATTAATTGATTTTCCGCCATGTACTATTGAATTATGTGAAATATTTCATCTAATCACTTGAGGTATGTGCTATTCCATCTCTTCTTTTTTACAGATGATTTATAAATTAACATCAAACCAATGATCTAAATATTTGAGTAAATAACCCAAAGTTGCACAGCTGATGGTTTGAACCTATTTCTACATACCAGAATATGTACGTTTCACAGCCCAATCAAGAGAAAGAGAATGAATCTAGAGAGGGACACTTACTGTTTATAGAATGGAGTTTGGCTGGCATTGAAATATTGTCTTTTATTTCTCTGTATGCTCTCCCTAACCCAGTGTGCTTTGGATCTCAAATTAGAGATGTTTTTAGGGGTACCAGAAAAAGCCAGTGCTTGAAAGTATCAAGCCTTGTTATTGACTCTCTGTGGTCACTGGCTTGGCATGGAGTGGGTGGCTTCCCTCCCATTCCCATTTAAATTTTAGGTTAGGTCAGTATGCATCAGCAGAGAATGATGATTTAAAGGAGACTTACTGTTTTTTCGTTTGAAATTGGCACTCTAATGTTATTTTTATGCTTAGTCTAAGTACTTATTGTGTGGCAGTAATGAAATCATTTTCAGGATATTCTATAAGTAGCTGAAAAGTTAAGGTATTGTATATTTAGCATGAAAGTAAACAGTGCAAACAACTGAAGTTAGTATTATTCTGGGCACACTAAAGAAATAAAGTGTTCAAACTGATGTTTACTCCCTGAGAATTGGTATGGTGACCCGGAGACCAGCTGAAAAGAGTAGGATTCCCCTTGTATTCCAAAAAGAATGCATTGTAACTTTACATCAGTAATACTACATTAATTTCAAGATGGCATAGCAATAAATATTTCGGAAGGTGTCAGTAAACTAATTGGTAATAAAATGAATTTTAAACAATTTTATTAAAAAGAAACATAATACCATACTGAAAAAAGACTCAAAAAGTGCAGGTAACACATTGTTAGAAATAAAAACAGCTAAGAACTGATTAAATTATATGAATTTATGCTAAGAATAATTATTCTGATTTACAATGTTCAGATGATCAGTATATGGAATTTTTAAATATACATGTTTAATTTATATATTATATTTAATGGAAATATTTTTAGCTTTTAGAAAGAATTTTTAAAAAAATAATTTTTGTGTTACTGTTTTTATTTTTTATTTTAACATACAGGAAAATTCACCCTTTGAGTTATGTAATCACCATCACAATCAAATATAGAAGAGTTCCAGCAGCCCCCATGATTCCTTTATGCCCCCTATGACAGCCTTCATACACCCTGCCAGGCCCTGAAACCACTATTCTATTTTCTACTTGTATAGTTTTGCCTTTTCCAGAATATCATATAAATGGAACCATACATTAGTACCCTTTGAGTTTGGCTTCTTTCACTTAGCATAATGCATTTGAGATTCAACCGTGTTGTTACATATATGTTATTTCCTTTTGTTACTGAGTAGTATTTCATTGTATGGATATGCTAAAGTTTGTTCATTCACTGGTTGAAGTGTAATTATTTTTCTTTTGCAAAATTGTTTTGGCTATTCTAGGGCCTTTGCATTTCAAATATAAATTTTATTTTTTTTGACATCTTTATTGGAGTATAATTGCTTTACAATGGTATGTTAGTTTCTGCTTTATACAAAGTGAATCAGCTATACATATACATATATCCCCATATCTCCTCCCTCTTGCGTCTCCCTCCCACCCTCCCTATCCCACCCCTCTAGGTGGTCACAAAGCACCGAGCTGATCTCCCTGTGCTAATGTGGCGGCTTCCCACTAGCTATCTATTTTACATTTGGTAGTGTGTATATGTCCATGCCACTCTCTCACTTCGTCCCAGCTTACCCTTCCCCCTCCCCATGTCCTCCAGTCCATTCTCTACATCTGCGTCTTTATTTCTGTCCTGCCGCTAGGTTCTTCAGAACAAATTTTTTTTTTTTTTTTAAGATTCCATATGTATGTGTTGGCATGCGGTATTTGTTTTTCTCTTTCTGACTTACTTCACTCTGTGTGACAGACTCTAGGTCCATCCACCTCACTACAAATAACTCAATTTCGTTTCTTTTTATGGCAGAGTAATATTCCATTGTATATATGTGCCACATCTTCTTTATCCATTTATCTGGGGATGGACACTTAGGTTGCTTCTATGTCCTGGCTATTGTAAGTAGAGCTGCAATGAACATTATGGTACAT